>NW_025767047.1:0-600000 GCF_003918875.1 Haliotis rubra | reverse complement strand
CTAGACAGTTGGTATTGGTGACACAGACCAGTTGCAATTTGATTCTAAAATGTATGGGGAATTCAGTGATGCATTTTTCGATGCTGAATATGAAATATACGTGATGTAACAGGCGTCTCAATACCGCCTTTTTAAACGTGATTTTGTAAACACTATCCAATATGGCTGAAAGCTCTCACGGCGCTAGTGTAAGTGCATTTTCGAAAACATCCCAACCGATTCTAGATTCATCGGCAACGCTTCAGAATTATAATGGCGGTTTCATGTAAAACTGATATCAGTGATCATGAATAGGTTAGTTTTGAAATTCAGTACTCCCAGGAATTATCCGATTTTCACATTTCAAAACATACAGCAAATAACGCTGTGAATCGCGATTTCATACTGTGTCAAAAATGTCGCCATTTTCGATGAAGCCTATTTTGAAAGGTCATTTTCAGCACTTGAGCTTTGTCTAAAATAATAGTGGATGGTATCAAGAAACAGGAAATTTCCCCGCAGAATTCGAAACTGTGAAGTGTATTTGTGTGCGTGGGACATTTTGATTTTTATTCGACTTCAAATTGAGGGTTGGAGGGGAAGGACATATATGTCCCTGTGGCATCCAGGGGGTTAAAGGTCACATGCAACGTAAAACACAACTTTGCAGATTCTGATACCTTTTGGTATGGACTTACCGAAACAAATGATCAAAAATGCAAATTCAACTTATAAAATTGAAAAATAACGCGATGAAATAAAAACCGCGCGAAATCGGAGTTCAAACGATTCACTAATTTTCCCCCAGCGCTTGGGGGAAAAAGTGGTTTCAACAGCTATGCTGCGCTGCGCTCCTAACGCATGCGCACTGAATAGGTTCGCGGAGCTTGAAACAGGATGCATGCCCGGATTATAAGGTGATGAGCAGGAGTAGTCTAATCTTGGTTGCGTACACAAATAAATAGTAAATAATCTACTCGTTACATTAAAGAACCTTGTAAGGATCTAGATCTACTCAGCTATGCATCAACCAGTGAGGCGTTCGACATTTCAAAACGAAAAATCTTCGCTGGCCGTGAATACTCGGTGAAGGCTTTGATGTGAGCTATTTTTCTAATCTTTTTGTTGATATTTCAAAGGTGCAAGCTTTTTATATGTTATGACAGTAGATTACCGATTTAACTGTTTATATAATTTCATTTGTCTATTTCACCACATGTTCTTCTTACCGAGTCACTTTCTCAGTTCGATACTCAAAAGCAATGTCATTATTTAGCGTTGACAGAATTTCTAACTGTGATATAGATATGTCATTTTTATTGGCACCTATATGTCTGCTTGCCTGTCTGCTAATGACAATATTCAATACACAACTTCGATCACTGACCACATGCAATTTGAACTTAACACCTATCAGGCTATACACCATAAACAAAACACATTGATTTATGGCCCGAGTTCGATCTCTGTCACATTATGTAATTACACAGACAGGCAGGTGTGATACTTGTACACATGACATGTTATGATGTCTGTTGATTGCAAAGTGTTATACACAAAAAATGAGCATGTATTTACCAAACCCAACATCTCTATATACACACACAATGAGCTGTGAGGGTGTCGGCAAATGAACCAGCCGTTACACATGAGTGCACACCCACCCGCTCTGACTGGGTTCGGTATCCCGGGTGCTTCGTTTCGTGGGAAGTAAACCCAAGTACAAACTAGGTTTGCCTCCTGGGCAATACTGACGGTCTTCAGACTTCCCATATACACCCTGTGGCTACCTTTTCTTGTACTGTTTCTTTGGAATCCAGCTGGAGCGTCCATTACAGTGTTTTTGAGATTAATTTGGCATTGATTCAATGCTGCTGACACAAACAGAAAATTCACAAACTGCAGAAAAACAAACAGGAAGGCACAATCAAACAAAGTAAAGGAATTGAGCTATCTCACCACTAACGAAATGCGGAAAGGCCTAATGTTCGTGTTTGTGCCCTGATTGTTAACTAAATATTAACTTTTACATAACAATAACGTGAAGCAAAAATGTTCCCCATTCAATTACCTACAGTTTGGTACCTTGGACATTGAAATCCATTGTGTTTTTTTGCAGAGCTGTGATATTTTTATGAACCCTATGAAAATGCATTTTGACAAAATTGACCAAATTCCAAAGGCAATAACTCTTAATTTATTGAAAATATTGACATGCCTTGAGCAATCTAAGTAGTCCGGAATGTGTGCTTTAGAACAATGTATCAAGCACAATGGTCATTTTTGCAGTTCAGGAGGAGAAGATTTTTATACACAGGCACCGTCAAAACGTGCGGAAATGTGAAAAATCGTAAAGTTTGTGTTTGTGTCGTAATTGTGACGTAATAATTGATTATTTTTCCTTATCCTGACTCATGTATTATTGCTTGTCTCCTTCCTTTCCCGAACGTTAGTGGAACACTTGTATCTCCTTTTTGAAGCTCCCTTCAATAAAGCAGACGTAAAATCACTACTCACTACGAGTTGTCTCCCTCTGGGTTTTGGCCGGGAAACGGCGCCACCCATCTTCCCACGCTTCACTCTCTCCTTCTTCGCCCTAGTGGACGGTTGGGAGAGCACCTGTGCCTCCAATACGGCACTATATCCTTTGATAACTTAGTTATTTCCCTATAAGTTACCTTTATAAGGTTTCAGGGAGTATCCTTCTACAATATGGTTTGAAATTCATTCGTAATTTGACTGTTTATTCACGGTTTACGTCATTGTTCAGTTTGTTTACATTTCATGAAAACCTCTTTTCGTTGTAGGTTTAGGTTATCTGCTGCAGACCCGCATTTATTGTGCCCCAGTTGCACAACAATATGTACTTCCAGCTCTCGCTGTAAATTATGTTAGCAATTAACACAAATTGAATTTAATAATTATTATTTCTCTGTACTTAGGCGTGCTAAGGATAAATCCAGATGACTTTTGCTAAAGTCATGGCTAAACCGGCTGAGTCCCTAAAGAGCTGTCTATCGTTGTCAGACGACATACTTTCATCCAGTGACCTGCCGGAGGCATCCTCTGAAGATGGGCGTGGGATGATGTCCGCCATTACATCGAAGAAAAGGTCTTCTACATCGGACAACTCCTCAACCCATATGAAGAAGAAGAGGCCATCTTCAACGCAGAAGAAGCCTTACACCCCTAAGACTTCAACCAGCTCTACGGGGAGTTCTTCGCAGATTACGAGGACCTTTTCGGCCGAAATCGTCCCGATGGAAGAGAGAGGCCTTTATGATGAGCCGCTTTTGATCATCCCAGAGATACAGCATAAGAAAAGGAACCAGGCCTCAGCAACGGTAACGTCAGCAGCCCTATCTACGCAGTCCGAGTTACCTTCTTCACTGACAGCAGAGATCCACGAGGCACAGCGATCCCTGGACCATATCGCTACCATCTCAGATACGACATCTCTACAATCGTCGCAGACATTCAACCCCGGGGCCTTTATGCAGCAATTCTCTCAACAAATGATGGAGAAGCGCTTCGCACAAGAAAGAGCCTCGCATGATGGACAGCCAGGCGGCTCTCATGCTCAAGTCATCAACCTCAGAGAGGATCCAGAGCTGCACGAAGGACCCCACACTGATGATACATCTGAGAGGCCTACCAGAGAATCTAGCTCTAGGACTAAGAGCAGATCTACGCTACATGACGTCAGCAAACCTGCGCGCAGGACAGCACGCTCTTCAGAACCAATGGGATCGTCATCAGATGATGAGGCTAATGAAGAACCTTCACGCAGGCTACCCACTTCACAGAGAAAGAAACCTACACCACCTAGAAGGTCTAGAGAGACGTCTCGGGACTCAGACCCTGAACAAAATCTCTCACCTGCGCAGAGGTCATCTGAATTATCTTCAAGGGCGTCGACAACACCTCGCAGATCGTCATGGGACTCATGTCCATATAGAGATCTTCACTTGCGTACAGATCTTCAGGTATTCACATTGACGTGGTTCAGCAGCAGCCTTGTTAAGGCTATGAAGTTACAAAGTCAACATAGTCCCAACGTTCAAGTCTGGGAATTCCCACTACTTTACATGGGACCCTGCATAAAGGCTCCAGAGATTGATGTAAACTACAAAATCATCAAGGACTCCCTTTGTAGAACTTACAACAAAGTTGAGCATCAACTCTACAAGGACCTGTGTGTTTCAACACAAAGAGGGTAATTTACGACGCTTCATTGAGATCGATGAATACAGTCTGCAAGTAGCAGCGCTGAGGAGGTGTAGACTTCAGCTGATCATCTGTATAAAAGGACGACTGCATTATCTTCAGGTCTGAAGTAACAGTCACAGCAGCCAGGAAAACAGCCTACCTACATCGGTATTACGCGGCGAAATCTTTTCGCGCGTTTACCATGCAACCTTCTATACACGTGGTCACTCGTATAACTCCGGAAGGCTACGGACAAGACCGAGTGTTGATAAGATATCAACGACTGCACAAGATTATACAAGGACCTTTTTTCTGCTACACCGGTGACGTCACATCGCGGGAAGCTAAAGGAATCAAAATGCTTCATTTTGATTGGTCCATGAGAAGACAACGCCCTGCGCAGAAGTCGGACGTAGTTCACATGTCAGGGAATTGTTTACAAGTGACAACAACCTTTCAACGAGGGAGGAAGGCCTCAATTACAGTCCATTTAGATGGGAACTGCGTGATTCGGCTGTCTTCACGGGGTTAGAGACCTTCCCTGTCAGCATTGAAGACGATTCATCAGGCGAATTGCAGCAACATACGTTTGACGGACTTTTGGTGACGGCAGCCAGTCTACTTTATATAGACTTCTAACGATGGCAGTCACAGAGTGGGACATTGCTTGCCGTTTCCCTTACGGTCATGGCAAGGGTTTCACGATCGTTGGATCTAGATACAAGCCATTGTATCTCAAGCACTACTCTCTCCGTTATTACTACGAAGTTGGCAGAGCCTACTCAGTCCTCAAGTCGGAACTAGAGCCTACACAGGACCTGCAGTTCCTAGCAATTCGGCTCATCACAACAGAAAACCGCATAACAGTACCAGAGGACCGTTGGCTAAAGATACAACAGATGGTATCGCAAGCTCCACTCTTTCCGTGGCCACTTGGACAGTGGCAGAGTCTGTTGGGTTTCCTCACGTCAGCACAAGATATGACGCGCAGAGGGAGATTAAAACTACGCCCACTACAGGTCTTCGTAATTGCACATCTGGACCTCTTCGGACTCCCGGACAGACTAAAACCATATCTACTATGGTGGACTCAGATCAAATGTTTGCGGAGGCACCTACTTAGCAGAGCCGGTGTGCAAAACGCATCTCTATGTGGACGCATCTCTCCAAGGATGGGGAGCACACCTCGACAACGAAGTGTCAGCTGGGAAATGGACGTTACAAGAGAAAGATCTGCATATCAACATGCTAGAAATGAAAGCAGTGATAAACTCCATACTCCACTGGACCAGCATTCTATAAAATGCTCATCTAACGGTACACATGGACAACTCCACAGTGGCGTTCTACATAAGCAAACAAGGGTCAACAAGGTCGGCGAACCTTCTGAACCTGTGCTTTCATCGGTTCAGCATAACAGACAATCTGAACATCCACATAAAGCATGCCACATTCCAGGAGCCAAGAATGTGATAGCAGACGCACTATCTCGGTCCAACTCAGCCATCCCCAACAGAATGGATGCTACATCCAGAAATCTTCAAACAGATCATACACAAGAGATAGGAGCCACCAATAGACTTGTTTGCCGCAAGATTCAACAATCAACTGGTAACATTCGTCTCTCCAATACCAGATCCACGAGCATGGGCAACAGATGCTCTAAGCATCTCTTGGGAAGGACTAAACGCTTACGCTGGCTTCCGCCACCAGCTCTAATACCGAAAGTGTTGCAGAAAATCATGCAGACGAGGAACCTGCAACTGATTTTGATCGCGCCTTATTGGCCAGCGAGAATATGGTTCCCCATTCTCATACAAGAACTAGGACCGCCTCAACTGCAACTACCAGAGTGGACGAACTTGCTAGTACATCCACACACAAAGCAAGCACACGGCAGCCCCAAGGTGTTCCGCCTACACACATGGACCGTATCAAGACGTGCTTGAATGAGAGAGGATATTCCGCCAGGGCAGCTAAAGCGGTCACGCTAGCTTTACGCAAGTCAACACGCAACTTGTAGGACGACAAGTGGCGAAGCTTTGAGACCTACGCTTTGAAAACAGGCTTCACAGCCATGAAAGTGACACACCCTCAAGTGGCGGACTATCTTTGTCACCTAGACAAACGAAGCGGTTAAAAGGGTCAACACTCTCAACATACCTAGTGGCATTGAGCTCAGTTATCACGGAGTGTAAAACTGACTAAGGTACCAGAGTTACTGGCCTTACTACGCTCTTTTAAACTGGAGGACCAACAACTGAGATTTAAACCCCCGGCTTGGGACCTCAACATAGTTCTACGGCATCTCACCAGTGACGCTTATGAACCATTAGATAGGACATCTTTTGAGTTCTTGACACAGAAAACTCTGTTCCTGATTGCCTTAGCAACAGCAGCAAGGAGGTCGGAAATACATGCTCCAGACTTTGAAAGGACACGATTTGATGAAAATCGAAACATCGTGCATATGGGACTGAGATGGGACTTTATAGCAAAGAATCAACTGCCAGATCAACCGGACAGACAATTCCACATCCCAGCACTATCATCAGTCCTTGGGGCATAGGATACACAGGACCTATCCTTGTGCCCAGTAAGAGCATTGAAAGTCTACCTACAAAGGTCTAGGACCAGGAGGCGAAAATTCAAGCGTCTTTTCATCCCTATATCGGCAGAGACACAGACTGAGATCTCTCGCACTACAATATCAATATGGATGAGAACTGTCATTCTACGGGCCTACAAAGCAGCAGGACTTGATCCTCCAAGAGCCTCCAATCCACATGAAATTAGAGCTCTGACGTCAACACTCGCTCTATATGGAAACTGCTCTATCACGAGGATAATGGAGGGCTGCTTTTGGAAATCAGACATGGTGTTTGCCAACCACTACCTGAGAGACATCGCCACTGAAGACGGCTCTGGCATTCACCATTTCGGCCCACTTGTTGTAGCACAACAATTGACAGTTCCACAGAGGCGCTGAGACAGTCTCGCCCTTTTATCACATGACTTGCAAAAGCCAACACTCAGGAGAGTTACAGCTTTAGAGTCCATATGCACGTCTAAGACAGACTAGCATAAGTGATAAGACCCAGTACTTGTAAGGACGTACTCGTACATAAGAAGGGTCGCTTCTCCACTTGATGCTTGCATCAAGAGATGGAGTTGCAAAAATCCACATAAAAATGTTAACAGAAGCAAGGACCAAGAGTTAACAATTGTGGTCCCCCCATCAGAGAAAGCTGGAAGTAAAGGGTTACAGCAGCAGCAGAGCCTAGCAGTAAATCGAAGTGCTACCAGGAAGTTCCCATAGGGGGGTATGCAAGACGTAAATCACTAATTGGAATCCAGAAGTGGCTTGACCCACCACCAGATCTACAAGCAATAATACATGAGTCAGGATAAGGAAAAATATGTAATTTTCTGAGTAAAATTGATATTTTATACTTATCCTGACTCATGAGGTAAGCCCTCCCAACCTCCCCGCTAGGCACTTTGGATTTCCCTGTAAATCGAAATGTCGGGCTAGCAATTTGGAGAGAGTGAAGCGTGGGAAGATGGGTGGCGCCGTTTTCCCGCCAAAACCGAGAGGGAGACAACTCGTGGTGAGTAGTGATTTTACGTCTGCTTTATTGAAGGGAGCTTCAAAAAGGAGATACAAGTGTTCCACTAACTTTCGGGAAAGGAAGGAGACAAGCAATAATACATGAGTCAGGATAAGTATAAAATATCAATTTTACTCAGAAAATTACATTTTGCATAACCATAATGTGAAACAAAAAATGTTTCCCATTCAATTATCTACAGATTGGTACTTTGGAAAATGAAATCCATTGAGTTTTCGCAGAGTTGTGACATTTTTTGTGAACCCTATGAAAATGCATCTTCGAAACAATCACCAACTTCCAAGGGCGATAACTCCAAAACCATTCAAGATATTGACATGCCTTGGGCTATTTAGCTAGTCCAGAGTGTGGGCTTTACAATGATATATCAAACACGATTGTACTATTTGCCTTTCAGGAGGAGAAGATTTTTAAACAGTCACCGTCAAAATGTGAAAATCGGCAAAAAAATCAGTTTTTCCAAAATTGCGGAAAATGTATTCTGCCGCCCGCTTATTTTATGCGCCTAATTAATAGAGGATGATGATGTCTACATCTAGTGAAAATTTGGTCACTTAACTCTTCTAGTTTTAGAGATATTTGGGTTCAAAGATTTTCACGTTTTGGGTTATCTGCCCTTACCGGAAGCCGGAAGTCAAGATTTTTTTTGACTCTGTATCAATTTCAGCATACAGGCTATCATCCCTGAAAGTTTCATGAAAATCGACCCAGTGGTTAAGTCAGGAGAGCTGGTACAAAAAACGTACAAATAATATTACTAGGATTGCCTCATAGGCAATACTGACGGTCTTCAGACATCTCCATACACTCCCCGTGGCTGCCTTTATTTGTACTGCTTCTTTGGATGCCAGCTGGAGCGTCAATTTTAACTCTCGGAGTTACGGGTGTTTGAAGTGTTGAAGCCAGAACACTAATTGTTTTGACTGTAGACCTAAGAACAAAAGAGCTACAGCCTGTTATAAGGGGAACTATTTCTTTTGGCATTGGAAAACCAGGAAGTGGCGATTGTTGCTAGATTTTACTGTCGCTTCCTTCAGTTATCTCACAACTGACAAAATGCGAAAATCCTTATGTCCCTCCCTGTTTGTGGCGTAATTGTGGCGTAATTATTGACTTTTACATAACAATAATGTGAAGCCGAAATGTTCCACATTTCATTATCTACAGTTTGGTACCTTGAAAAATGAAATCCATTGTGTTTTCGCAGAGTTGTGTGAACCCTATAAAAATGCGTTTGACAAAATTGACCAACTTCCAAGGGCAAAATCTCCGACACTATTCAAGATATCGACATGCCCTGAACAAACTAAGTAGTCCGGAGTCTGGGCTTTAAAACGATATATAGAACACTATTCTACTATTTGCTGTTCAGGAGAAGAAGATTGTTAAACACAGGCACCGTCATAACGTGAAAATCGGCAAAAAATCCATTTTTTCCAAAATTGTGGAAAAAAATTTCTGCTGCCCAACTTACTTTATGCGTTGAATCCATAAAGGATGATGATGTCTACTTTGGGTGAAAATTTGGTCAGTTTAACTCTTCTAGTTTTGGAGATATTGGGGTTCAAAGATTTTGAAGTTTTGGGTTATCTGCCTTTACCGGGCTCTGAAGACCTAAATATTGCACTTTTGATTTGCGATTATAATTTTGTTTATATGTTTTTTCATAATCAGCAAGGTATATTATATGTCATGAATAAGTGATAATTGTGTTTTAATTATGTTTGATTTTTTGGTTGCATGTGACCTTTAACACTGTTCATACTGTATTAGAACTTACTGTTATTTTCAGCTTGGTGTCAGCAATGTACAGCAGCTCTTGCAGGATTCCATAAAGGAGGATGCTGCAGTAGTTGATATCTTCTATGCATTTTTTGCCCTAAAAAACCTTGATTTGAAAGGTAGGTTACTATGAAATGAAGACAATTAGAAGAGTTGCAATATGCTTTAACAATAACCCCTGAAATGTCATTACAATCAATGAAAAGGTTACCTTTACAAGTTTCATGTTCTTCCAACTTCAAGTATCATGTCTATTTAAGATTAAACATTTCAGGTTGAACTGTGGCCATGAATTTAGCTTCATATCATCTTTTATACGTTTGTTTCAATTAACCAATGGGATGACAGTGCTTGGTACAGTCAGTATTATCAGTAAACAAATATGTTTCCTCCCCTGCTCACTTCACACGCTCCAGTTGCTGATGTTAGTCGTCATTAGATGCACCTAGATACGACCTGGACAGGCTGATCATGTGACTGACAGCTGCACTCATTTTCGGTCTTGTTGCACAGGAGTGCTTCAGTTTAGATTGATTTAATCGTTTTTGTTATATAATAAAAGATCTAGGACTTGAGTTGTTTTTCGTGTCTTGGAAGAGAATTGTAAAGCTCACCATCATAGGCTTGGAGGACACAGCCACAAGAAGATTGCTCTAATTGTGAGAAAACATCTGCCTTAGATCCTCCTGCATCAGCATTTGTAAGGAAAGCCTGATCAATAAGGATAAAGGATAGACTCCTAAACGTAGATTTCAGCTTGTAAAAAGAACAAGTGCTCTCCTAAGAAAGCCTGTTTATCAGTTTATGCCACATGTCTCTCATTCATCGATTTCCCCCTCGACCAAACCTTCCAGTTTCGTGGGGCTAACTCTGAACCGTCCTAACAACAGAGGGTTTCAAACAATGGTTCTATTGCTATCAAGAACTGACTGATTGTCCTTCAACACGCTCCCATGTTCCATCTCTTGAGTTCGTACATACTTTAATCTTAATCCCTGCATATAATCCAATGCCTAGCAAAAGCAAATTAGAACTGAAAAGGTAAATAATCTTGTCTAGTGATGTATAATTGCAGATTTGACGACTTCACTGACAAAGTCGTTTTGTCTTTACATTTGTGCGAAATGATAAAGTTGTCTTCTCTTTATACTTCTTCGTTCATGTGTAACAATATGATGTCCAGAAAAAAAAGTTTGATGAAAGTGTTACCTTTAGATAAGCAGACCCCCCTTCCACAGAGTGCTTTTTTTGGTCTTCAAAATTCAGCTTATCTATGGTTATAATGACTTTATTGAGTTTAAATAAGTAAAACTTGATCTTTGAGGTAAAGCGAGCATACAGTCACTTCTTGTGTTTTTCCCTCGATGAATAACGCCTATATTTAAGTATCTAAAAAAACAGTAATAGTAGTGCCCAGATGCAAAAGTTTGAGTGGCGGGTTCATTCCTCTAGGTTGGTTTGATTCACTTTTCTAGTCCGTCACCAGCATTGAGTCATGTTTGTTTTTATGACATCTGACAAGGTCTGTTGTTTGTTGAATAGTTAGTAATTGATGCTGTTGATGGTAAATAATAAACCATAAAAGAACATTCTTTTTCTTTTCTTTTGTGTACCTCTACATGTTCAACCATCTGTCTCTGAACTGTACTTGCTTACCTTTAGAAGTCTTGATCTTGTGAAATATATTTATTATTTAGAGGTTATTCTTGTGATTTAATTTAACCGATTATTAACTGATGATTGATCGGTTGGGCCAATCCGATTGTAACTGATGATCGATGATGAAATCACAACCGATTCCCAACACTATATGTCTTCTCTCAGATGATATCTGTACCATCGATTTTTGTATTGACAGTGTCGACATGTTTATGTTGCCATGGATATATGTCAATCGGCAGTATTTCAGCTATAGCGTGACTATTTCAAGGTATAGATTAATAATGATTATTGGTATATTATAAAACACTTGTCAACGAAGGACAGTAAAACAAATAGTGTATCGCAGAGATATTATTTAAAAATTAGTAATTTAAACTACCAATCATAAAATTACATCTATCTACAAAACATATCAATCAAAATTTTTCAGTTAACTCTATCTCTTTTCAAAATTCAATAATGAAATGGCAATTAACATTAAACAGAACCTTCAACGTTTTAACATCGAAATATTTTTACCTTGTGTTGGAAAAATCAATACAGTCAAGCAGGACACCATGGATATAACGTAAACTGCGACTATCGAGGAGTGTCATCGGCAGATAAAGACTCTGATATTTGGACTATCACAGTCTATCCATCATTGGTTGCTTTCCTTTGAAAGCACTCGCATCCATGGGCTTGCTACCATCATCACATTGCCTTCCATCACTGTCCAAAGTGCAACAATTCGCCCCTGACGGTTGATAATTATGAATTGTTTCATCTGGATACAGGAAGACGTTGACTGCTATTAATCTCATCCTTTCCACCATGGAGCCAGTAGCGACAAGAATATGAGAACCGGAGCGTAGCGCTTTAGCTAGGTTGGTTGATCCCTCCCTCCAATGACTGACTGATACAATCACACAACTGCGACCTTCTACACTGATCTTACTCAGATGTTGATGGAATGCTTGGTGTATGTGAGATTGGACCATCTGGACAACCACCCTTTGTCACCACCATGCTCCTGCAAGGATATAACTGCCACAGTTAGGATTGCAGTCGATCCTCCACAACAAGGGTATCTCCTTAAACCACCTTAGGTTATTGGAGCAATTAGCAATAGTCACGATGTCCCTCGCCCTGTATGCCCGGCCTCTATTCGATACTGAAGAAACATTCGGGCAAACTGTACCTGATAGTCGACATAAAGATATTCAATGGCAGATACCAACAAACCCTTCCACCTTTCATTATGATCTCTGTGGTGCTTCCATGCCTGATCCTGAATTTGGGAGACTTCATGATCAGTCTTGATCTGCACGATGCATACATTCTTGTTCCATTCTTTCCAGACCATTGCAAATACCTACAGTTTGTCTTTCAGGGAATTGATCCATGACCAGTGGAATGTCCTCTCTATGGCATTTCTGCAGCCCCATGGCCATTTACCCACAAGCCCATCACACAGTATTTCCATTGCTGAGGGATCATATTCCATGCCCACATCAACAGTTGTATACAGGTGCAGGGGGATCATCACATTCTTCAGCAACAACAATTCACCCCCCAAGTCCTCAGATGGATTATCAGCATATAAAAATAAGGGCTCATTCTGACCCAATGAATTCAATTTATCAGGGCTGTCTTCGACACACGTATGGGTGAAGATCCAACGTCTATGTCCATTGCAGTTATCTCAGGAGAGAATTCTGCATCAATGGCAAGAGCTTTTCAGCCTTTTCACGAGGGAACAATCGAAGCGTACCTTTTATGTGATCATTGACTATCATTCACTGGTCGTCCTTCCACCTGAATGTTGTGGGTCTTGTAGACAGTTTAAAAAAAACAAACACAAGCTGTCTGGGATTGAAGATTGCAAGGTATTTGGATTCTGGGGTCTGTTGGAAATCGGGTAAGGCAGTACTCCAGTCTCTTGGCTCTGCCATTTGTCTGTTGATGTAAGATATGGCAAGAAATCATGTAAGTTGTAACTGGCAGTTGAGTATCGTTAATAGGTTTACGTGAAGCAAGTGCACCTGCAACTGATACTTAGGGTCTGAGAAGTCCAGCCAGCCCTCTTGTGAACTTTGACGAGGGTTATCTGAAACCCACTGTCCAACTGTGGGATAAGTGCACTTAATGAGATAGAAATTTATTAATGAATTTTTCACATTTTTAAAATTATCCTTTGTCACATGATGGATTCCCACTCGACCAACCCAGCTATACAGAATATGGGTAGCTCCAGTCACCTGATGATCAGCCTGGGCAGGTTTCATGAACTGTGGGAGCTTCTAATGATGACCTTATACCAACAACTGGAGCAGTGGTGTTTTCAAGCAGGCTGTTTAGAGAAACTAAAAACAATTGCAGTTCATTTCTACTCTGTAGAAAGAAGTGCACTTCAAGAGATAGAATAAATGTACAATTTATAGTTTCAAATTTGGGGGAAAATGTTTACAGTGTGTAGATGCATCTTTATGTTAATCTTGTTTCATGTCTGCTTTCAGTTGACAATGCTAAGGTCAGCAAGTCATTACTGGAATCATTGAAGAAAGATGATTCTCCCTTGAGGTAAGTTGATTATTGCGTGTTAAGGGACCATTCATAATTTATGGCTGAGGGTCAGCAATTTTGTACCCGTCAGCAATTTCGTACATAAAAATATTTTAATATTACACTTAAAATTTATTGGGGGGGTATTGATTTTGTACATGACATGCAGGAGGGTCACTTAGTACACAAATTTGGTGGGGGGGGGAAGGGGGATCATTCACATTTACATGCTCCTCTATAAAAATCATCTTTTGTCCCTTTTTTTTCTTTTTCTTTGTTTCCCTCCCTTTTTCTCCTCCCTCCCTCCTCCTCAGCTATGTGTAATCATACAATAATAATACTTTACAATTATGGTCAAGTGACCATGAATTTACTGATTTTCAGACTTTTGGGAAACATGGAATATTTGCTCGCTTAAAACCCCCAGTCAAAAAGTAAATGTATTCTGTGTTCGACAGTAAGCTTATTTATCATCCAAAACTGTGTTCCACAGGAGATATCGCTTGTGTGAGATCAAACGATATCTCCTAGGAGATATTGTTTTGACAGTAGATTTTGTACAATGCCGTGACAATGCTATGACGTCATGTACTTGATGACGTCACAATACTATGACATCGATGCACTGCAAGTCTAATGGCAGTACCATGTTCAGACATGTACATTTTTCATTGAAAATTAATGAAGAGTGATTTTGGATGATAAATAGAATCTCACCCTCGTGTCTTCTGATATCAAATATATCAACACTTTCGTTGATAAAAGTAAAAATATCCTCGGCAAGCCTCGGATATTTGTAACTTTATCAACTCGTGTTGATATAATTGATATCAGAAGACACTTGGGTGAGATTCTCTATGGGTGCTTCAAATGCTCTAAGGACTTCTAATTTCATTTACAGCCATGGCTATGCATTCCTGGTTGCCTCTGACTTGTCAGGTGACGTGAGCAAATTCTTTGACAGCATTGAAGATGTTGTTGCACAAGCTGATGAAGTAGATGAAAAGTATCTCCAGGTGAGCAGTTGCATGCCATTGTGTTGAGGAATGACTTAATGTTAACATGGTTAAGATATTAATCTGATGTGCAAACTGTATGAATATTTACGCAATGGCTTTTCTCAATGAACTGAATAAATAGTCAATTGTTATGATTAAATTTGACATGTATCTACAAATGTCTAAAACAGTTCTCTAAATCATAGTAGACAAAACTGATGAAGATTGATAAACATTCCAGTCAAAGGAATACACACCTGCAGGATGTGAGCTGGGTGATTGTATAATTTATGCACAAAACTTGATAAAGCAGAGTTAAATGTAATAATATTATGCTGGTTAGCTTTATAGACAGCAATGCAAGGTAACTGTTACTTCGTCTGAAACAATGTAATACAATTACAACAGTATTTCACAAGGAAAACCATTGTCCCCATAACGCGAACTGGTAAAAAATGTGACAATTGTCTTATTTTGTTATTTGTTGCAAAATGTCAAATGTATGTGTACAGTTGTTCTAATCAGCGTGGTGAAATCTTGAGTGTAGTTTTTTGCTTGCAGTTTGAAGGTGGATTGTTTGTCAGCTCACTAGTTGTTGATGGGGCATACAAACTTGCCCAGAAAGCCAACAAGGCCCCAACTATTTCCCAGGTAAGACTAAACTTTGTTTCCCACAATTGCTGTTCAGTGATGATATCATTCTTTTGTGATGTTTGCCATGATTTTAGGATACAATAGTAAATTGGATAAGTAATTCATAGAATTATTTCTGATTCCATCTTAATCACAACTGAAACTGTCCAGATCAGGTAAACAATAGGATATGTGTACAGAAAGCATTTTCGGGGGAAGTTCTTTATCTCGCCCAAATGCAGATTGTTAAGTGAAAACGCCCCACATAACATATTATCTTACCTCACACATAACTGTCACTTTCTGATTGGCTGAGCGCTCTTCTATTATTTTCAGTGTACCCCGCTTACAAGCGAGTAACATTTCAATGTACCCCGCTGTCAATGGCAACTCATTTGGTACTTCGTGGTAGTAATTCTTTATCTCGAATAACATTGAATCACGTACGATGTCCGGAAATTACCGATGTCTTGCAAATGCATATCGATGGAAGGGAGATAACTCTAAATCTGTTTTTCTTGTCAGCAAAATCTAGCGATGGCCACAAAAAAGATTTGTACCCATACTTCAAACAATTCAAAATTAACATTAAGGTGTTAGGTGAGATAAATATGTTGTTCACTGGTCCCTCGGGGCCCATGGCTCAGGGAACATAAACAAACATCTAAACCAACTAAATCATGTTGTACAGAATAACCACATTAATATCATATTTAAATATTTCATTTGTGTCCATTATCATGGGGAATGAATTGAAGGTTTTCTTGAAAGTGGCTCAGTTTTCCTGGTGATGCTTAAACTACTCTTTCATTTGAATGTCTTACAGGACACAGAATGGCCAGATTGAACTTAACCAAACTGTTTCTTGGGGTTTTGGTTTTCGGGGGATATAAAGATCATACAGTTTTCTTTTTTGCAAGCCATTTGTAGCCAGAATTACAGTAGTAGTACAGATAAAGCTGTGTATCTGCTTAAATTATGCAAATATTTATGAGAAAACTAAATTACGATTGAGTCTATTGCATACAAGTAAGCTTCTTTTTTTGGTGTAAATACTCAATAAATTTGATCTTGCATGCGTACACACAAAATAAATAAGATGATCGAGGTATGTTGAGAGGTTGTATTTCAGCACATGAACTTGGCAAATTGCAGTATTTCTTATTGTTTCTCATATTACAGATCAAATATAAATAATAAACTCGTAAACCAATTTTAAAACTTTATTACATTTTTATAATTAATGGAAAATGGCAAAATACCCATTTTTCCTTATCCTGACTCATGCTTATTGCTTGTCTCCCTTTTCTTCCGAATGTTAGTGGAACACTTGAATCCCCCTTTTGAAGCTCCCTTCAAAAAGCTGACATAAAATCACTCACCAGGTGTTATCTCCCTTCCTAGGGTTTTGGCGGGAAACGGCGCCACCTGTTACCCACGCTCCTCACTCTCTCCTTTTTCGCCCGAGTGGACGGTTGTGAGAGCGCCTGGGTCCCCTATACGGCACTATAGTTTGGCATGAAATGCATGTGGACCCGGTTTTTGGTAAATATCTCTTCATCCAATGACCCAATCGATCTCAAACTGTGCAAGTGAATGTTTTGTCAGACAACCTAATCACATTGTAAATCACCAATTTTATGCATTTGTATTAAAGAATTTGTCTATGTAACTGTCAACAAAATAAACAGCAGAAAGCCGATTGCTTGCAGAGGGAGGGAGCCAATGACCTGTAACAGCGGCAGTGTTGGGTCATAAAGGTCAATGCACGTGCAGTTCATGATAGTTACCTGTGCACTGCACAGTGATAGACCGTTTGGATCATTCACATTGACTACTGCTAGCTGTCATCATGAAAGCTTATTCAGATGATGCTAAACGTTTAATTAGAAATGTGTTGAATTTTTTTTAAAAAGAGAGCAAACGTAGCAAACCGATTTATAAGGTGTCGAATTACATGAAACATACAACTTTTGCTCTTGGCATGAAAAAGAACGTCGTGCTAAAAATTGTGAAAAATAAACCAACAACCAATAAACAAAACCTTGTACAAAAAGGTAGGCATCCAAAGTTAGATTCTTTTGACATCAGGGTCATCAGAGATGTCATTCGCCGGCTATTTGCTAGAAATGAACACCTGTCCACAAGAAAGTTAAAACACATCCTTGCAGAGGATCACGATATTAATGTTGCTAGGTTTATGCTAAGCAGACTACTGCTCAAATTTGGATACAAGTACAAGAAGGTAACAAACCAGAAAATAAGGTGTAACTATCTGAGAGAAATTAAGCAGGCAAGAGAGGATGGGTTCGAACCTATATATCTGGAGGAGACCTGGGTCAATGCAAACCATACTGCTGCCAGACAGTGGCTACCCACTGATCGCAGTGATGGTAGGAAAATACCAACAGGCAAAGGTGAACGTTTAATCGTTCTTCATGCTGGTTCCCACCGTGGATTCCTACCTGGGTGTGATCTGGTATTTCGGTCAAAGAGCACAGATGGTAGGGACTATCATACAGAAATGAACTCAACGGTTTTCACACAGTATGTTGAGGAACAATTGTTGCCAACTCTGCCTTACAAAAGTCTTGTTGTCATGGACAATGCTCCCTATCACAGTGTTCGAGATCCAAACAATAGGTGCCAATCTTCCAATACAAAGAAGTCAGATATGCAGCAATGGCTAACACATAACAATATACAATTTTCAATTAAGGCCACTAAACCCCAGTTGTAGTCTTTGATTAAACCTAACAAACCTCCACCCACATATAACATTGACAACATGCTACGCCAACACGGCCATAAGGTCTTGAGATTACCACCGTACCACTGTGATCTCAACCCAATCGAACTTAAATCTGGGGAGACCTTAAAAGTACAGTGGCCCGGAAAAATCGATCATTGAAGTTGAATGATGTCAAGCACATTGTCAACACTGCTATATGTGACATTGACATTGCACGCTGGCATGCATGTGTTGAACATGTCAAGAAGGTGGAGAAAGAGTACTGGCTCAAAGATGGCTTGAAGGAGCAAACAGTTAATCCAGTTGTCATTCGTCTGGACACTGATGTTTCCTCTGTGGAAGAATGGAGTGTACTTGATGAAGTTTAATTCTGTTATTATATACTGAAAGGCAAAAGAAACGTAATATTAGAAATGACATTTGAGTATCAATGGAGTATTTGAACCTACTTTTAAAAATATACACCAGAAGTCAAGTTTGAGGAAACATGAATCGTGGTCGTATAGCCTGCATTGCCCAATAAAGTATTGTTTGAGATTGAAGTTAGAAATTTTTGTTTTTTTTGGAGAGGGAAAAGTTCCCACAAATACAACATTGAAATTGAGATGCACGTGCATCATAAATGCATTCAGGCATAAATTGCCGGCTTGAATGGCAATCGTTCACTTGTTTTCTGAACACAGCAGCTATGAGTAGGTTAACGAGATATCAACCACAACAAGCTATTGGACGTCTGCACGCTGGTCAACATGCTCGAGTCATTGCTAATGACTTCAGTTGCAGCGCATTGAACGATAGAACGTCTTAGAGTCGCGATACAACGCCACCAGCAGCACTGATGACGGCCGTCCCGTAGTGGTCAACCCTGTGTAACAACACGCCGCCAGGACCATCATATCGTCCATCAACACGCGTGCAAGACCTATTCGCAAGGGCCAGAGAAACAGCTTGGGTGACCATAGGAAACCACCAGCGACCAGTCAGTGACCTACCATTCGGCGACGTCTCCAATCCAGGAACCTGTTTTGTCGATGTCCTGCCAGGAGACCCATATTCACCCAACGTCACCGCCGGGAACGTATCCAAGTGGACACAACAGCGGCAAAACTGTCGTGGGGGACAATGGAGAGGGGTTATCTTCTCTGATGACAGTCGGTACTGCATTTCAAGGGCGTATTATTTTTAAAAAATAGGTGCAAATGTTCCATTGATACTTAAATGTCATTTCCAATATTACGACATTTCTTTTGCCTTTCAGTATATTTACAGATAATAATAGTATCCAGCCAGATATGCTCAAAGAAATATAACTTCTTTTAACAATGACAGCACTGATTAATTCCAACGACTTATAGTGTAACATGAAACACTCATTTCACATAAAATTATCATGCAAATATAAATATTAACTACCTATATGCTTAAAGCTTAAAAATTAGAAATGCATTGCTTAATTTGGAATGTGAATGACATCAAAACATAACACTTTTGTCTTCATTCTATCTTTTCTTCAATGAGTGTGCATGATTGTGTGTGCTTGTGTCCGAGGGAACGAGGCTTTAACAGTTGTTGAGTTCTAACCATAGGTGGTCCGATTAATGATTTAGTGTAAATATACTTTCTGTGTTCTTTAAATGCATTTCCACTTAGGTACTGCATAAACAAAATATGACATTAACATTACAAATTTAAAGATTTTAACCTACAGAATAATTCTCACTAATGGGTTTTGTGGTTAATGTTGAACAACTCAGAGAAACAAACTCCGTATGATGGTTAACAGTTGGCACCCACCTTACCCTATTCACAACCTGTGACACCTCTTCATACCTGTCACGTGCATAGCTGACCTACATTGACGAACGTTGACCTTTATGACCCAACACTGCCGCTGTTACAGGTCATTGGCTCCCTCCCTCTGCAAGCAGTCGGCTTTCTGCTGTTTATTTTGTTGACAGTTACATAGACAGAATCTTTAATACAAATGCATAAAATCGGTGATTTACAATGTGATTAGGTTGTCTGACAAAACATCCACTTGCACAGTTTGAGATCGATTGGGTCATTGGATGAAGAGATATTTACCAAAAACCGGGTCCACATGCATTTCATGCCAAACTATATATCCTTTTCTAATTTAGGCTGTGTTACTAAATTAGCTGTATAAGGCTTTAGGAAGCATTTACCAACAATATGGTTTGAAATAATTAGTCAATTTTGTCTGTTTATTCACGTTTTTACGTGATTGTTCAGATTGTTTACAATTGATGAAATCTTGCATTCATTGCAGGTACAGATTGTCTGCTGCTGATCCACACGTACTGTGTCCTAATTGCACGCCTGCGTGCTCTTCCAGCTTTCGCTGTCAGTTGTGTTTACACCTGTCTGATTTTGAAATTAACAATTATTTCCTTATCTGTTTAGACAGACAACATTTGTAAGACATGTTTAAACCAGCTGACCCTGCGGAGGACTGTCAGTTGGTGTCTGCGCAGATCCACCATTCCAGAGTATTCCCGGGGTCGTCTGCGGAGGATGTTGCTGTCGTGAGGAAGAGGTCATCTACATAATTCCTCATTGCAGTCTAAGAAGACTAGGGCATCATCTTCCCAGAGGAAGAAGACATTTGCAGCTAAGACTTCATCGAAGTCTCCACATGGGGCAACACAGAAGACGTGGTCCTTCTCAGCTGTGATAGTCACTCCTGAGGAAGTAGATGTCTACGATGAGCCTCCCATCCTCATCCCTGAGGTCATGACTAAGAAGAAGACGAGGGCATCTTCTACCGTGACGTCAGTAGTCATCTCTACGCCAGACGACCTATCGACGCAGGCATCGGGTTCCAGAGAGGTGCAGCGACCCGTGGAGGAAACCTCGTCCCTCTCAGATGCGTCATCTCTGCAGCAGCAGTCAACGCAGAACTTCAACCCGGGCACCTTTATGCAGCAGTTCACCCAGCAGATGTTGGACCTGATGGAACAACGGTTCGCGCAGGAGAGGACTGCGACGAAGGCTCCATCAACGACGAACCTGCGGGAAGGACATCCTGTCTGCACATCACGTCCCATTGAAGTCAACAACCTGCGCGAATGTACAAGCCTGTACGAAGATCTGGCAGCTCTACCTACGTGGAGCCTACATCAGATACCTTCGGCGAACCTTCAAGAAGGAGAAGACGTTCGGCAAACCTTCAAGGAGAAGACGTTCAGCAAACCTTCAAGAAGAGGACATTCGACGAACCTTTAAGACGGAGACGTTCGCCGAACCTATGCAGATCTTCCTCCATCTCAGATGCTGAAACAGTCATCAGGAACCTGCACGCAGGAGCTCTTCATCACGGAGAAGAGAATCTACACCTTCGTGAAGGCACACAGATTAATCTCAAGACTCAAACCCTTGTCAGAGCCGTTCGCCCTGCACGCAGGTACTCATAAAGGCATTCGCAAACGTCTACATCTCCACGCAGATCTCCACGAAAGCATTCACGAATGCATGGATCTCCATGAAAGGTCTCCACGCACGTCTACATACAGGCAGAGTGGAAGCCTGCGTGAAGGAAGAAGCCTACGGGAAGAAACCGGCGTGAAGGATCATGCACTTGAACAGACTTAGATGTACCGGAAGATCATTCTAAAGAGTAAAATAGACATCCTTCAGACATCCGACAGATTCGGAACATCCCACTTCACCCTCAGACCTGGATCTTCGTTGTGAGCCTACGCGAAGGAAGAAATCTTCGCCTGCGCGAAGACAGAGGGATACATCTCAAGGGTTAAGAGGGGTTCTCTTATCCGGATTCATCACCTACGCACAGATCGTCATGCAGATCTTCAGGCAGATCTTCAGACTGATCTCCAGAAAAGGATACAGGATCTTCAAAAAGATATTTCTACATCAGAAGATGGTAGCGGGATTAACTGCACAAAAACACTTCTTGGCGCTGAGAACCTACACTTTCACGAAGGTTAAAGATGTTTCTTAAGAATCCAGGAGGGACTCATGTCCATATACAGATCATTCACCTGCGTGCAGATCTTCGTCGCGGTTCAGAGCTAACGTCTTGATAGATAATACTGGAGAATTTCAGCGCTGCCTTGGTAAGGCTATGAAGTTCCACAGTCAACATATCCCCGACGTCCAAGCCAGGGAATTCCCGCTACTTCACATGGAACCCTTCATGAAGGCTTCAGAGATTGATGTGAACTGCAAGATCATCAACGACTCCCGTTGTAGAACTTACACTGAAGTTGCAAGTATCAACTCTACAAAAACCTTTGTGTATTCAACACAAAGGGGGTATTTTACGGCGCTTCATTGAGACCGATGAATACAGTCTACAAGTAACAGCGTTAAGCAAGTATGGAATGAAGGAACAGTCACAGCAGCCAGGGAGTCAGTCTACCTACATCTGTATTACGCGGCGAAATCTTTCTCGCGTTTACCATTCAGCCCTCTATACACGTGGTCACTCGTGTAACTTCGGGAGGTTACGGACAAGGCCGAGTGTTGATGAAGAAATCAACGACTGCACAAGATTTTCCAAGGATCTATTTCCTGCAACACCGGTGACGTCACATCGCGGGAATCTGAAAGGAATCAAAATGCTGCATTTTGATTGGTCCATGAGAGACAACGCCCTGCGCAGAAGTCGGACATCGCTCACGTGTCAGGAAGTTGTCTACAGATTGTAAACAACATTTCAACGTGGGAGGAGGGCTCCATTTACAGTCCAGTTAGCAGGGTACAGCGTGATTTGACTGTCTTCACGGGATTTAGAGACCTTCCCTGTCAGGAGATTGAAGACTGTTTATCCGGCGAATTGCAACAACATACGTTTGACGAATTTTGCTCGCGGCAGCCAGTCTACTATATATAGACTTCACAACGATGGCAGTCCCAGATCCGGACGTTGCTTCGCTTCCTTTACGGACATGGCAAGGTTTCCACTGTCTACTTACTTACAACATAGAACATGAGCAGATTCTGGGAAGATGTTTCATCTCACCACAGAATTACAAGGTCGTCTCAGAGGATCGTTGGGTCTAGATACAAGCCATCGTATCTCAAGCACTCCTCTCTCCGTTACCACTACAAAGTTGGCAGAGCCTACTCAGTCTTCTCACGTCAGCACAAGACATGACTTACAGAGGAAGACTACAATTGCACTCACTACAGGTGTTTGTGAACGCCTGTTTCAATAGTCTGGACTCCTTCGGACTACCAGGACGGATTGAAACCATTTTTTCTATGGTGGACTCGGAAGTCGAATATTTACGGAGGAATCTACTTATCAGAGCTGGAGTGCAACACTCATCTCTACGTAGATGCATCACTTCAAGGCTGGGGAGCTCACCTCGACAACGAAGTGGCAGCAGGGAAATGGTTGAGTCAGGAGCAATCTGCATATCAACATGCTTGAGATGAAAGCAGTAGTAAACGCCTTACTACACTGGTCCAGCATACTAAGGAACACACAACTGATGATCCACACGGACACAGTGGCGTTCTACATCAACAAACAAGGATCTACAAGGTCAAGATATGTACTAGACCTCAGCTTTCATTTGTTCAGCATAATTGATGACTTGAACATCTACATAAGAGCATGCCACATTCTTGGAGCCAAGAATGTGATAGCAGACGCCCTATCTCGTCTAACACAACCATCCCGACGGAATGGATGTTACATCCAGAAGCGTTTAGATACATCATACAGACGATAGATTTCGGCTAATAGACCTGTTTGCAACAAATTTCAACAAACAGCTACAAACATTAGTCTCTCCGATTCCCGTTCCACAAGCATGGGCAACAGATGCTCTAAGCATCTCCGGGGTAGGACTAAACGCTTAGGCGTTGCCTCCTCCAGCTCTAATACCACAGGTGTTGCAGAAAATCAAGCAGACGAGGAAGCTGCAACTGATTTGGTCGCGCCTTACTGGCCAGCAAGAATGTGGGTTCCTATCCTCACAAAACTCTGAGTGGCCGAACCTGCTGATACATCCGCACACCAAGCAAGCACACGGGAACCCCACAGTGTGCCAGCTACACACATGGAGCGTATCAAGACTTGCTTGACGAAAAGAGAATACTCCGCCAGAGCAGCGAAAGCAGTTACACTAGCTCTACGCAGATTTACCTGCAACTTGTACGACGACAAGTGGCAGAGTTTGAGAAACATGAACTGAGGAAGGGCCTCACAGTGATGAAGGCAACACATCCTCAAGTGGCGGAATACTTTTGTCATCTAAGACAAACAAGGCGGTTAAAAGGTTCAACAATCTCTACATACCTAGCGGCCCACAGCACAGTTATCACCATGAAGACTGGTGTTAAGTTGACTAAGTATCAGAGATACTGGCCCTACTACGCTCCTTCAAGTTGGAAGACCAACAACAGAAGTTAGAGCGCCTGCTTGGGATCTTAACGCAGTGTTGCAGCATCTCACCAGTGACGCTTACAAACCACTAGAAAGGACATCCTACAAGTCCAAGATATTTTTTATGGATTAAACTTCTTTTTTAATTTCTCTCACAACGTTTCGAGACCATTCCAGGTCCCTTCATCAGGTGAACTGGCAGTTAGGACTATGACGTCGTCACTATGACGTCATTACTGAGTTATGACGTCACAATGCAAGTGACATCACAGTACACTAGGGAGAGTACTGTATAAGTGAGTTAGTTACATAATGATGAAATTCATGCTAAATAATAGAGTTGAAAGTTGAATTGTCAATACACAACAACTGCTAATTACACAAAGGTTACTTGATAGCAGGCTTTCCAAAAAGAATAGTAGACTCGTTTTTTCTTGTATCTAAAGTTCATCTAAAGAAAAAACCACTACCTCAGAGACATCACTTCCGAGGACGTCTCCGGAATTCACCAATTGGGCCTCTTGTTGTAACACAACTGACTGTTCCACAAAGGCTCTGAGAAGGATCTCACCCCTTTATCACGTGACTTGCAAAGCCAACGTTCTGGAGAGCTTTAGAGTCCATGCGCACGTCTAGGACAGACCAGCATGAGTGATATACCCTGTACTTGTAAAGGATTTACTCGTACACGAAGAAGGATAGCTTCTCCATTTTGATGCAAGCATCAAGAGATGGAGTTGCATAAATCCACACATAATGTCAGCAGAAGAAACGTTCCAGCAGATCTGACAAGTTGTGGTCCCCCCAAACTCATCAGAAAAAGATGGAAGTAAGGATCAGCAGCAGCGGCAGTGCCATCAGCAGTTCCCAAGGGGGGTATACAGGATGTAAATTCATCAGCTAGGAATCCAGAAGTGGCCTGACCCACCACCAACTCTGTTGGATTCTACAAGCAATAAGCATGAGTCAGGATAAGGAAAAATATGTAATTTTCTGAATAGAATTGATATTTTACACTTATCCTGACTCATGAGGTGAGTCCTCCCAACCTCCCCTCAAGGCACTCTGGATTTCCCTGTAAATCCATGTGTCGGGCTATAAATTACGGAGAGAGTGAGGAGCGTGGGTAACAGGTGGCGCCGTTTCCCGCCAAAACCCTAGGGAGGGAGATAACACCTGTTGAGTGATTTTACGTCAGCTTTTTTAAAGGGAGCTTCAAAAGGGGGATTCAAGTGTTCCACTAACATTCGGAAGAAAAGGGAGACAAGCAATAAGCATGAGTCAGGATAAGTATAAAATATCAATTTTATTCAGAAAATTACATAATTGAGTGGACTGGGGTTGGTACAACTTAGTTGGTTACTCAAAGGCAAATTAGGATACCCAATTGAGATGAACACAAGCAAGTACATAACTCAATGACCCCAAAAGTTATCTATAGCTCTGCCAGAAATGAAGCATGTTTCCCTGCACATACCAACGTTGACATCCAATGTTCAGGCCCTGCCTGTTACAATGAATGTCTGTGTGGCAGATGGGAGCTGAGAACCCCTTGGGGTGTGAGGTATATTCCCTTTCCACAACGTTGGAAACAAACCAGTCCCCCATTGTTTGTTGGGTGTGGGCTGGCTCCTTCATATTCCATAGATTTCTCTGAGCCACTGTGTGGCAGTGACAGGGGAGGCAAACCATGCAGGAGACAATTGTGAAAATACTTATTTTTCCTTATCCTGACTCATGCTTCGCGCTAAACACGCGGCGGGGGATATAGTATTAGGCTCCGTCCGTCCATACGTATGTACGAATTGGAACCGTTTTCTAGATTCTTTTCATAATTGGTACCAAGGTTCATCACAGTATAAGAAAGATCCAAGTCAGGTTTGGTGACCTTGACCTTCATTTCGAGGTCACAAGGGGACCTTAACATTTTACCTGCATGTTAAGCTATCTCAAGAACCGTTCACTGGATTTTCTTCATATTCAATCCGTGAAGATCCGGGGAAGAATAGGTCTTCAGCAACCCATTCTTGTCATAAAAGGTGACTATGCTTGTCGTAAAAGGTGACTAACAGGATCGGGTGGTCAGGCTCGCTGACTTGGTAGACACATGTCATCAGTTCCCAATTTGCGCAGATCACTCGATTGTCTGGTCCAGACTCGATTATTTACAGACCGCCACTATAAAGCTGGAATATTGCTGAGTGGGGCGTAAAACTGAACTCACTCACTCACTCACTTCTTCATATTCAATACAAAGCTTTAGCTAGGGAAGGCGCAGGGCCCAGTCGATTTTGGTGACCTTTACTTAATTTTCAAGGTCACAGAGACGCTTTGAAGATTTCAGCATGTTAACCTGAATTGTCAGCAAGATATTTCAAAAATGGTTCACTGGATTTTTTTCAAAGACTTTGAAGACTCCCCTTAAATGTTTTTCAAAAAGCAATTTCTTTAGTACTATTTTTGCATATTTCATACACTATGACATTTATGTCAAGGTCAAAGTCAGTCTTGAAAATATGTGTTTGAACACCTAAAGAGCAAGATATCAAGAGAGGTTGACTGGTCATGTTTTTGTTGACATTTAACTTAAACTTTCATTACTTTATAAGTTTGATTTGATAATTTGCAGGGGGGTATTATGTCACCTTAGTGACAATGCTTGTTTGCTTTCTCATCTTCTCTTCCGAACGGTCAAGTGGAAACTTGAATGACTTCAATTCTCTTGAAGCGAACGTACAATCGCTCACCCTGAATTACCTCCCATATTTCCCCGCCAAAACCGGGCACGTGACCTCGGCATATATCTGTCCTCACTCTCTCCTCTATCGCGTGGACTGTTGGGCACCTATCAAGCGGAAGGTTGGGCGGTCACTTCAGGGTCCCTTCGCGGCTTATAACTTCAAATAATTTGGATATATAGCACAAATTCTGCCGTGATTGTGTTTCTAAATATGTTATTTGTCATATTTATAACAAAATTCGTACATTGTATGTCAAATTAATTCACAATTTCACTTCGTTCCAGGTGACTGTTTGTTCACATGTTTTCAATGTAAACAACAGTCCATCACGTCTCAACGCTTGATTACATCCTGGGTGTTCATCTTGGCTGGTTTACTGTTTGCATATACCTTGATGTTTGATTATTGTGTATAATCATATGTATATATTGAATTTATGATTTTATATACTGTTTGAATTGTGAAATTTTGACTTGTAAAAATGTTCACATGTGACTGGGAAATTTGAGCCTAAAGTTACACAACCTGTTGTCAGATTCAACCAGCCTGCGTTGAGAAATGGTACAGTCATCTGAATTGGGAATTGTTGCAATCTACGTGAGCTGTTAGCCCGTTTCTGCCTCTATGATGTCATCACAGTCACTGCCTATGATGTCTCCTATACCTACGAGATAGCGTCGTAATCTTCAGGTCTTCCCACTAGCCGAAGTCTTCCAGGGCTTCAGGGATTGCTACCCTTCACCATAGATAGACGCACCTCATTATTTGACGTCGTCTAGGCAGTCTAAACACATACTTCTTCTACTAGATCGTCAGGGTTGACGAACCCTTCTGCTAGCAATCAGTCGGGGTCAACGCAGTTCCAGCCTCTTCGGCAGTCATCTGATATCCCGTTAGCTTTGTGAAGGCTATCTCGTCGCTGATATCTGCAGAGGAGGATACGTGTGTAGTCCCGCAGCAGCATACGACCCCAGCAGTCAACGCAGATCTGACTATCGGCGCTAACTCATTAACTTGTTCAGACTATATCATAATATATAGCTCAAGTTATCAGGAATGATTCTGTTGCAATGTTAATTATTAATATTTGTAACAAATATTGTATATATCATGTCAAATTAATTCAAGTTTCACTTCGTTACAGGTGATTAATTGTTTTACTTTTTAGAAGGTAAGCATTGGTCCATCACGTCTCAGCGCTTTATTCACACCTATGGTGTTCTGCTATGGCTAGTACAGGGTTTGATTATGCCTTTTTATGTTTGATTATTGTATATAATCATATATACTTGAATTATGAATTCATATAGTGTTGAATTGGGATTATTGATTTTCACATGGGTTAAAAAAAATTGATACTAAAAGTCAAACAACCTGTTGTCAGGTTCAGCTAGCCTGCGCTGAGAAAGGTGATGCAGTCTCTGGTGTTGTGAGCTGTTGCGGCTACAATTGCTGATAGCCAATTCCTGTACCTGCGATGTCTTCCCAGTCGAGGTCTGAGCCGTCTCCCGTACTGAAGGAGGTAGTTCCACGTACCTCAAGTCTGAGGGAGTCCCCTCTGGCAGAGATTTCATCGCAGTATAAGAAGTATCAGGTGTCCTCTTCAATGAAGCCATCCTCTTCATCCAGGCCGTCTTCAAGATCATCCCACTCAGCGAAGTCTTCGAGGTCGTCACAGCATCCCTCTACGTAGTGATCTTAGTGAGACATCCTGACGCCTGATGCTGTAGCAATTGGCTACAGCTTGCCCGGCCCTCCAGTATTGCAGCCTGAGGTCTTCCTTGAGCCTTCGCAGAGAGGTTGCTAACCTCGCAGCGCAGATCAGACGTATTTCGTTGCAGATGTTGTACTTGCAATCGACCCTTGCAGTACTGCTGTTGATCATCGGGGTCGGTGAACCCTCCTGATAGCAGTGACGGATACCGTCACAATCAAGTTGCAGCAGCTGTCAGCCGAGATCCTGTTAGCGTTGGGAACGTTTGATCCCTTCGCTGATGTCTGTAGATGAATCCATGGCAGTCGTCCCGTAGCAGTGTTCGTTGATCAACGTAGAAGCAACGCAGATGACTTCGCTGATACATCACTCGATGGGTGATGTCTACAGATGAGTCCGTGGCAGTTATCCCGCAGCAGCGTTCATTGACCAACGTAGAAGCTTCAACGCAGATGATTGCTGATACATCACTCAATGGGTGATGTCTACAGATGAGTCCGTGGCAGTTGACCCGCAGCAGCGTTCGTTGACCAACGCAGAAACTTCAGCGCAGACGACTTGCTGATATCATCACTTGTTGGGTGATCCAGATCATGGGGAAGAAGCCGACGAATCCTGAGGACAGCATTGCAGTGGGCGAGACGACGGCATCCAGTTCCTGTCCGAGAATCAATGCAGGCTGGTCCTTGGCGCATCGTCAGCAGTCAATGCAGACGATACACATCAGAGAAGGGTCCGGCAGCTGATGAGCCGCTGTCTTGGATGGTGACGCTGTCTTGGGTGGCTGACGGCCTCCCGTTATGATGCCTGACCAGAAGTTCGAGTCCAGGCATGCATCTAGATCTTCCCACTTTACAAGATCTTTGAGGTCGCATAGGGTTATGCATCGATCTTCAACAGATGTTGGGGCTCCTGGTGCTGAAGCAGATGGTTCCAGTCCTTTAGGACTTCCAGTGTTGCAGCCTGAGGTCTTCTTTGCAGTGTCGCAGAGAGTATCCAGTGCTGAGATCTTGCCAGCACAGATTAGAAGTATCACGTCGCCGATGTCATCGTCACAGTCTACCCCTGGCAGTGATGCTGAGAGATCTTTGAAGATGGTGCATCTTCCTGTTGGCAGTCTACCGCAGCCGTTGCAGAGCCAGAGGCAGCAGAAGTCAGCTGAGAACCCATTAGCGTTGAGAACGCTATGTCGTCAGCGATGTCGGCAGACGAGTCAGTTGCAGTCATCCCGCAGCAGCGTCTGATTACGAACGCAGAGGTTCTCAACGCTGAAGATTTTGCTGACACCACCCGTAGGGTGATTCAGGCCATGGAGATAAGGTTAGAGCGGGGTAAGAAGCAGACGGTTGCTGAGAGCAGCGCTGCAGCGGGTGAGATGATGGCAGACATTGCAGACCGGTCCTTTTTACTACGTCATCAGCAGTCAATGTAGACATCTCTCATCTGAGTCCAGCAGTTGAGCGGGGTCAACCTACAGAAGATGATGACTTCGTCTTCACTGATGCAGAGGTGCTGGCGTCGGCGGCTGATGTTCTCTTCTGTTATCGTCTCCATCAAGAGACTCCAATCCGGCCAAGACGTACTGCATGAAGGAAGATGACTTCGAGTTGATCACCATACCGCCGATGAAGCCCATTGCCCAGGTAGCAGAAGCAGCCTTTGAGAAGTCTTCAAAGACACAAGGGCAGCATACTCCGCAGTTCAACACTGATGGTTCCGGCATCACAACATGGACCTCTTCAACAAGAAATGAAGATTTCTACCTGGTCTCAGACTCGAAGACTCGCAGCTACAAGTGGGAGATAAGAAGTTGGCGCAGCTTGATACGACAACCTGTAGGGCGTTCTACGGGTTAGTGAGGTCCAGAGCCATCAACGAAGCACTGATGTGTGTTTTCAAGATTCCTAAGACGGAGAAGAAAGGATGATCCGGTCTACACTAGTTGCACAGCGCAAGGATCAGGAGTTTATCTCCGATCACTTGGCCTCTACGTCGGCGGGCACCACACTACTACGTCGCCAGGCCATCTCCCACAGAGTGGAAGTTACACCCAGAAGGCGTTCCAGTGGGTAATAACACAACTGGGCCAACCCCCCCACCGATCCTGCTACCACAAGTACTACGCAAGATCAGCCAGACGAGGGTCCTACAACTGACTTTGGTAGCTTCTTACTGGCCAGAGAGACTATGGTTCCCAGACTTCATAGATCATCACGGCGAACCAGTACTACGACTTCCAGAATGGCTGAACCTACTCGTCCATCCTCACACCAAGCAATGTCACGACAACCCAGAAGCATTCCAGTTACACGTAAGAGCATATCACGTACTGCTTGAAGAATTGAGGATACTCCACTAGAACAGCCAAGGCTCGACATAGATCTACACGTACTTGTATGATGACAAGTGGAGAAGCTTTGACCAGTATGCTGTTCGACAGGGGTTCATGGCCAGACAACTTGTGTCATCTGAGGTCCACTAGACATCTGAAGGGCTCTACATTGTCTACATACCTTGCGGCAATCAGCTTGGTCATCACCATGAAGACTGGGGTGAAGTTGACCAAGATGCCTGAACTAGTGGCCCTGCTGAGATCTTTCATGTTAGATCAACAACAGAAGTTCAGAGCACCAGCATGGGACCTCAATATAGTGTTGCAGCACCTCATCAGTGATCTTTATGAGCCGCTGACGCAGACAACATTTGGGTTATTAACTCAAAATGAAGATATTCCTCCTCACCTGGGCTACTGCTGCTCGGATGTCAGAGATCCATACCCTGGACTTCAGCCGTACGAGATTCGACACGGGAAGAAGGGAGGCAGTCCATCTAGGCCTTAGATGGGACTTTATAGCCAAGAACCAGCTACGGGGCCAACCGGATCGTCAGTTCTACGTTCCGGCATTATCAACCATCCTGGGTCCAGAAGACACTCAAGATTTATCCTTATGCCCGGTCAGAGCGCTGAGAATCTACTTGCAGAAATCTGCTACGAGAAGAAGGAAGTTCAAGCCTCTATTCATCTCGCTATCAACCGTTACGACTGTAGAATTATCCCGTACAAAGATCTCCTTCTGGATCAGAGCGGTGATCCTAAGAGCCTATAAAGCAGCAGGGTTAGAGCCTCCAAGAGCATCAAACCCACATGAAGCTAGAGCATTGGCCTCGACACTCGCCCTACATGGAAACTGCTCTATATCATCTATAATGGAAGGCTGCTTTGGTAGTCCGACACTGTCTTCGCTAATCACTACCTGAGAGACATCTCCACAGAAGACGTATCAGGGATACATCAGTTCGGCCCTCTAGTCGTAGCGCAACAACTCACTGTACCGGCCAGACGTTGAAGATATCTCACCCTTGTCACGCAGATTCGTTGACGCCAGGCAACTGTCCATTGCCACCGGCTGAGAGTCCATGTTCCCCTGACTTACGAGAGAAGTCAGCGCATGAGTGATACATAGACTCAGTTATGGTAATGTTCTTGCCTTAACAGATATGTTGCGATTCCAGTTTCGATAAAGATCCTACCGTAACATATTGAGTTGTTGCAGATATCTAGACAACCAGGCGTCTAGTATACTAAATCCACAAAACTTGAAAAGTTTACTTCTAATACGAATGTGAATGTATAAGGTGGTCCCCTGACAAGCATCAAGAAATATTAGCTGCAGAAGAAGAAAATTCCCAGGGGGTATATATATCAAGCGAACGCTGACGTGAATACAATCATGCAGGGAATCCCGTTAGGTGGTTGACCCACCACTGATTCCATCGGATTCAGTAAGCAAATAAGCATGAGTCAGGATAAGGAAAAATATGTAATTTTATGATAAAATTAATATTTTATACTTATCCTGACTCATGAGATGAAGCCCTCCCAACCGTCCCCTCTGACCACACAGGTTTCCCTGTAAACCTGCGTGGGGCTTATATCGGAGAGAGTGAGGACAGAGGTATGCTGAGGTCACGTGCCCGGTTTTGGCGGGAAATAAGGGAGGTAATTCAGGGTGAGTGATTGCACGTTCACTTCAAGGGAATTGAAGGGATTCAAGTTTCCACTTGACCGTTCGGAAGAGAGGATGGGAAAGCAAATAAGCATGAGTCAGGATAAGTATAAAATATTAATTTTATCATAAAAATTACATTGTTCTGCACAACATTGAATGTTTTGTTGTACTGTGATGTTTGTGTTTTGTTGCTGTTGATAAATATTTGTTCTTGTGTATTACCATGTATTTTGTGTTTAGGACAAAGTGATTAAATTTTCCAACTACTTCCTGAGCCGCAAACATGTCCACCAACTGCGAAGTGCATACTACTTCTTGTCTGTCATCAGTACCCTCAGAGATAACAAGGTAGGTTGTACGTCAGTGAGTTTGTATTTGTTGTGTATATGTCTGAGAATAAAAAACGTAGTGCAATGATGAACGCTAAAGTATGTTTTTACTGTTCTGAAGACATACGTATTTGCTTTTCAATTTGAGTATTACATGCCTTTGGCCATTCCAGGTTAGAACACGTTCCCTGCTTCCTATGCTTGTTAGTGTTACCCCTAGGATTCAGAAAGGGCAGGGTAACTTCAAAGAAAAGGGCACTTCATAATCTAAAAGGGCATTTTGGTGAGGATTATTGAAAAAATAACAATAACAAAATGTATATGAAGTCAAATGCTCTTATAATTTTATTTCTAAAGTTACTCTTCCCATTTTGTACTTGAAGATCAAAATTTGGAAAAAAAGCATTTCAAGGCATTAATCTGTTATCACATTTCACAAAACACGCAAACAACAATTTACAGTCTTCTTTTCTTTCTTGCCAAGTATCTGTTCACAACTTTCTTCAAGTCAATGTCTGAAACTGACGATGCATTCAGGCTAATCATGAGAAGTCTGTTGCAATTTTGAACACTGAGTCTGTTTCTATGATCTGTCACAATCAGTTTCACTTTTGAGAACACTCTCTTAACTTCAGAAGTGGATAATCACAGTTGCATGAATGGACAGTAATTGAACAATGTTTGGATTCAAGTTTCCAAGTTGAGGCTTGAGTCTTCAAAATGGTGGAGGGTGAACTGGTGTCAAGCTCTTTTACTTGACTCCACTCAATCTGTGCTTGGTCGATATTAAGTCCATTTCTGCCCTTGGTGTTCCACTTAGAACATAATGAACAAAACATCATTCCCTTCTTTTTGTCATCTTCTGAGTACCTCAACCAGGGACGGTTTTGTGTCAAATGCAGTCTTGTGACCACCATCTTTCTTTTTTGTTGGATTAACTGACTCTTGTCTCGTGTGCCCTTGACTCGCGGCTTGAGTTTTCATAGGAAACTACCTCTGACTCGTCTGGTCTGAAAAAAAATATATACCGGTACAACGTTAATAAACCATATTCAAAATATTCTTAGATATTAAATTTGCAATCATAACTATTAAAACAAAAATATCACACATTAATACACCTGACCGTAAGTATCTACTGTGGAGAGCTTCGACAAGGGTGTGGCTTCCCATTGTTTGAAATCGTAAAATAGTTTTACTCCTTCAAGACTTCCTTTTTTATGAAATCTAAACATTAAACACTAAAAACAAGGCTACCATGTTAAGTTGTTATGCAAGCTGTTTTAACTATTTCATTTCCCAGGACAAACAACAAAATAATTCAAGATCAATTTCAAATTGCCGATGGATTCAAAATGGCGGACATTTTCGAGTTTCAGATTTTCACCTAAACAGCACAGTCACATGAATATCGGTCCCCCAAACGTACCAAAATTCATCCCATGTAGTTCACACATCGTTGTCTTTAATAAATTAAGGTTTTATTTGAAAGGCATGCGAAATGGAAAGGGTAATCAACGGCCTAAAAATCACGAACTTAGAGGCACATACCTGTTAGGAGCGAAGAAATCTATTAGTCGGCGACACATCCTTGCTTCAACCTTCACCGCTTCTTCTATTTTCCTCTTGATTCTTTCCTTGGTAGGCATTGTGATTTCTGAGGCGAATTAAACACCTTTGACTTCGACATGGTTTAAATGCCAATTTCCTAATCATTATCAAAACAATTTTGCGCCTCTCCTAGAAAGGGAGAGAACTCCGCCCTTAATAAAATCCAGAAAATACAGACGGGTTGTTGTAAAAGCAAGCACAGCTAAAAAAAAGAACTGGGATTGAGGCAGAGTAGCAAAACAAAAGGGCAGGGCGCAAAAATCAAAGGGCAGGGCGCAGCGCCTCCTAAATGTGCCTAGGGGGAACACTACTTGTTCTAACAACTTAATCGTGACTTGATCGTGTGTTGTGGCTTGGTTGATTATCATCATACCTGACATCGTCAGACATTGCACATCAAATTGATTGCTTCTTTGCCAAGTCCAGAATCCAATGACTTCCGGCAGTCTTCACATAGCAGGAATGTTACAGAGTGAAGTGTTAAACAGGACACTTCTTTTATGTGCAACCAGCTTGTTGCTCATCAAATCTCAGGACTTACTCTGTTCATTCACTCTAGACATCTTTTCCCCGTGTAGGTCCGGGTTAGAATACTGATCTTCAGTAACCCATGCTTGTCGTAAGAGGCGACTAACGGGATCGGGTGGTCAGGCTCGCTGACTTGGTTGACACAGGTCATCGGTTCCCGATTGCGCAGATTGATGCTCATGCTGTTGATCACTGGATTGTCTGGTCCGGACTCGATTACTTGCAGACCGCCACCATACAGCTGGAATATTGCTGAGTGCGGCGTATACCTAAACTGACTCACTCACTCAAGACATCTTTAATTCCTCCAAGCTTACAAGGTTGCTAAGATTTAGGCAACTATTCTTGAAACAATAGCCTATTTTGTTCTATCATCAATTTGTTGGTTTTATCATTTTCTATTCATCTTTTGTCGTTTTAAAAAGTGAGGAAAATCTGTAAGCAACCGTTTTCAGACTGAAGGAATAACTTGGAATGTTAATGATAGGTGTCACCTGCCTTGATATTGCTGGAATACTGCTGCGGCATAAAACCAAACTCACTCACTCATTCTGAGTGTGTGGCAGTGACAGGGGAGACTAAACATGCAAGAAGATATCTATCGTAAAAATGACATCATCATTAGATTCTACTTCTGTAAATGATTTGGGAATGTCCATTTATTTAGAATATTGTTTCTGTTTCAGTATCATATCCCCATTGCTGTAACCCTTGCCAGTCCTGTTGCTGTTAGCCAGTCATCCCCCAGCATACAGGTGAGGCAGTTGCTTGCAGCTAATTATTCATCTAAACTCCGTGGACCGCCTCCATGGTGTAGTGGTTAGAGTGTCCGCCCGGAGAGCAGAAGGTCGCGGGTTCGATCCCCGACCGAATCGTTCCAAAAGACGTTAAAATATGGTACTTATTGTTCCCTGCCTGGCGCTCGGCATTAATGGGTACAACAAGGACTGGTCGGCTCGGAGTCGGTATAATGTGTCTGAGTGGGGTATTCATGTTTCACTGCGGCATGGTATCTCAGTGGGCTAGCACTATAAAACCAGCTTAAGTCTGGGCTAGTACAAGCAGCCGCACCTACACATACACACGCATGCACGTCGTCATATGAGCAAAATATTCTCAAGCACGACGTTAAACCCAATTTCACCTCACCTCACCTCTAAGCTCCATTATTGTCAGTCAATGTCATGTATTGACACACCTTTACCAATGTTTTATTGTAGGTGCGTGTAACCAATCTGATGGGAGGTCTTCTGGGTCAGCTGACTGTAACTGCTGACAGTGCACGTCACTTAGGAGATGAAGCCATTGTTCTCAACAAGAAACCTTTCAAGGCTGCCTCCTCCGACAAGTCAGTACTGCCTGTGTTCCCCTGTCTCGTCTGTCTTGCTATATTTTGTTTGATGCACCTTCATACTTTTTATACCTTTACTCCTTTGGGCCCTGTATTTTCTTGTGTATAGAAGGGCTGTTTATTGGCAAATACATTGTATTGCAATATGTTGCAATTCAGGTACCTATATTGCGATATGTTGGGAACTTGAGTGTTTGACAGTTATAAGTCCCTAAACATATATGGTGTGGTTCTGATAACAGCAATCTCAAAATTAGGTTGCATAGTCAGAGATTTTCTTTTCTTTTTTATACAATTTATAGTATTACTGTATGCAGTTTTGTCATGAATAACGAAGGAAAACATTTTGTAGTGAATGAAAGTCTCTGTAGATTTTAATCTAAGCCATAAAGATAATCACAAAAACTTAACATATGTTCTTTACCCAATATACCGGTTTTCAGAAAAATATTGCAATACGTATTGTTTGAAAAGCGTATTGCAGTATGCCGGTAATACCGTTCAGTCGTAGTGTATAGTGTCATGCTGTCAAAAAAAGATGTGTTTTGTAGATGAGATATTGACTTTTGGATTATCATGAGCGCAGGGCACTGGAAACATGATGTATACATCAATAATCTGTACTGATGCACACAAGTCCATTCTGTTGGGGTAGCCTAGACTGTGGTTGAAGTGTTCACTCAACATGCCGAAGACCTGGGTTCGATTCCCACATGGGTAAAATGTATGAAGCCCATTTTTGGTGTCCCCTGCCATGACATTGCTTGAATATTGCTAAAAGTGACATTAAACCAAACTCATTCACTCATTCACTTCATTCTGTTGTCACGATCTGATTGCGAAAAGTGTACTTTGTATGTCTGGGCTTAGTTTGTAAAACCATTTTATTAACTTCTTTGAGAGGTATTTAGAAGTTGGATCATCCTTTCTTACCATTTCATTAGTATTAGGCTCTGTCCGTCCGTCCGTACGTATGTACAAATTAGAATATCTTAAGAACTGTTGACTAGATTCTTTTCATGTTTGGTGCCTAGGCTCATCACAGTATAAGAAAGGTCCCAGTCAGGTTTGGTGACCTTGACCTTTATTTCAAGGTCACACTCTTGTCAGTGAGGGACTTTTTAACGACTTTCACTCAATTTTTACTGTTGTCAGTGAGATATCTCAAGAATCTTTCTCTGGATTTTCTTCATATTCAACACCAAGCTTTATCTAGGGAAGGCGCAGGGCCCTGTCGAATTTTGGTGACCTTCACTCAATTTTCAAGGTCACAGTGACACTGAAGATTTCAGTATGTTAACCTGCATGTTAAGATGGTCAGCAAGATATCTCAAGAATCATTCACTGGACCTTCTTCATATTTGATACATGCTTCATCTAGGGAATGTGCAAGGCCCAGTCGATTTTGGTGACCTTCAGTTAATTTTCAAGGTCACAAAGACATTTTGAAGATTTCAGCATGTTAAATTGCATGTTAAGCAAGTTATCTCAAAAATCATTCACTGGATTTTTTTCACATTTGACAGTAAATTGACACCATGCTTCATCTAATGAAGACGCAGGGCCCATCAATTTTGCTGACCTTCACATAATTTTCAAGGTCACTGCGACACTTTGAAGATTTCAGCATGTTAACCTGAATTCACTGGATTTTCTTCATAGACTTTCAAGACTTCCCTTGAATGTTTTTCAATAAGCAATTTCTTTAGTACCATTTTTATCCCACCGGCATGTCCGTCGCCTCATCCGTCTGTCCGTCAGTAATCATTTTGTTTCCGGAGCATAACTCAAAGACCGTTCGATATTTTTCAACAAAAATTGGTAGATATGTCAAACATAACCTAAGGTGGTGCCTTTTGCTATTTACAGATTATTGTCATTTTTATTTTTCTCGTTTTCCATGGAAACGTTTTGGACTTAGTCTTAAAGAAGGGTGTGCTTCGTTTCCGGAGCACAACTAAAAAACCATTCAATATTTTTCAACAAGACTTGGTAGATACTGTAAACGTACTTATTTTCGCGTGGTGCAATTTTTGCGGAATTGACAGTTTAGACTACATCGCGCGGTCAATTATTCGCGCAATCAGTAATTGCCGGAACTGCCAGCTGTCTCTTTGGCCGCCCCTTATAGCAGTGAAAACAAACAGAGTGGCTTAACCTGTCAGGCGGCGTTTATTGCTTACTCCCAGGAAATCACTATCTGTGCGATATACTAGTACACAGTAATCCGTTTACTCACGGAAGTATTAAGTGCTTAGGAAGTGAGATATCGTGATGCAAGTACTAGTACTAGTATATAAAGAGATGAACAACACATCAGTCTTATGTTCCGAATTCTGACGATCTGACGATGGCATTGCGAATGTGGTTAAAGAAAGCACCTACCCCCAAGACATCTGGACTTCCAGATCCAAATGACTGTAAAGATGACACTGAGGTCGAAGTCGAAGAATAAAATCTTTATGAATAAATAAAATACTGCTGTATTATTTCTTTCCGAGTCGTTTCATGGTAATCTGTTTTGTATCAAACCATCTGTCACTACGATTGGTCGAAATAGAACATGTGACCAATTTCCATGGCGGCCACAACACACATTGCTGTTTTCGCTAATTCGGCGATGGGATTTGGCTCATTATTTAATTATGTTTTGGGAAATCCATTACAGAGACAGTTAAGTATGATTCTTTATGCTACTATCAGTCGTCATTTTAAGATTCACGTAGATTTCTGTCTTCAAACTTGATGTGTTATGGTAACAGCTCAGGGGCAAGCGTGGCTAGACTGAATGAATGACAGGTTTATTCGCGGTGTATAAATTTTCGCGCTAAAATGTTTTGCGCGAAAAGCGCGAAAATAAAACCTGCGCGAAATATATTACGATTACAGTATATCAAACAGAACCTTAAGTGGTGGCTTTTGTTATTTGCAGATGTTTGGCATATTTATTTTTCCCGATTTTCATGGAAACGATTCGGACTTAATCCCAAAAGGAGGGGTGGGTTTCGTTTCCAGAGCACAACTCGAAAACTTCTCAATATCTTTCAACAAAACTTGGCAGATATGTGAGGCAGATCATTTATTTTTTTCCATGGAAACGAGTCTAAAATCAAGCTGGACTTTAAGTAACTGTCAGATGATTTGTTCTTTCAAAGATGTGGGGGCCGGGGGGATATGTCATCTTGTGATGACTCTTGTTTGCATATTTCATACACTATGACATTCATGTCAAGGTCAAAGTCAGTCTTGAAAAGATTTGTGTGTTTGAACAAGTAAAGAGAAGATATCAAGAGAGGTTGACTGGTCATGTTTTTGTTGACATTTAGCTTCATCTTAAACCTTCATTACTTTTTAAGTTTGATTCGATAATTTGCCACGGGGGATTATGTCACCTTAGTGACAATGCTTGTTATGTAACCTAACTGAAAGGCAAGTGAGCTTTTGTCATGGTCTGTTTGTGAAAGTCCTTAAATCAGTGTGGACAGCAACATTTTTTAGTTACTTTCATTAACTTTTTCCTTTTGAGTATAAATACTTTGGTCACATACAGTGGTAAATTTAAAGTGTTTTGGAATGTCATTAATCCTTTGACTTTTTATCCCCCCGGCATGTAATGCGGGTCGATATGGTCGTCCGTCTGTAATCATTTTGTTTCCGGAGCATAACTCAAAAAACTTTCAGTATTTTTCATCACAAATTGGTAGATATGTCATACAGAACCTAAAGTGGTCCCTTTTGCTATTTACAGATTTTTGTCATTTTTATTATCCCACCGGCATATAATGCGGTGGGATATAGTCGTCGCCTCGTCCGTCCGCCCGTCCGTCCGTCCGTAATCATTTTGTTTCCGGACCATAACTCAAAGACCGTTCGATATTTTTAAACCAAAATTGGTAGATATGTCAAACATAACCTAAGGTGGTGCCTTTTGCTATTTACAGATAATTGTCATTTTTATTTTTCTCGGTTTCAATGGAAACGTTTTGGACTTAGTCTTAAAGAAGGGTGGGCTTCGTTTCCGGAGCATAACTCAAGAACCATTCAATATTTTTCAACAAAACTTGGTAGATATATCTAACAGATCCTAAAGTTGTGCCTTTTGCTATTTGCAGATTTTTGGCATTTTTATTTTTCCCGGTTTCCATGGAAACGATTCGGACTTAGTCCCAAAAGTGAGGGGTGGGCTTCGTTTCCAGAGCATAACTCAAGAACCGTTCAATATTTTTCAACAAGACTTGGTAGATATATCAAACAGAACCTTAAGTGGTGCCTTTTGCTATTTGCAGTTTTTGGCATCCGAGAACAACTTTTTTTTTTCCCGGTTTCCATGGAAACGATTCGAATTAGTCCCAAAAGTGAGGGGTGGGCTTCAAGCGTATTTTTCGAGCATAACTCAAGAACCGTTCAATATTTTATTTTTTTTCAACAAAACTTGGTAGATGTATGAAACAGAACCTTAAGTGGTGCCTTTTGCTATTTGCCGATTTTGGGCATTTTTATTTTTCTTGGTTTCCATGGAAACATTTTGGACTTAGTCTCAAAAAGTAAGGATTGCTTTCGTTTCCGGAGCACAACTCAAAACCGTGATAATATTTTTCAACAAAACTTGATAGATATATCAAACAGATCCTAAAGTTGTGCCTTTTGCTATTTGCAGATTTTGGCATTTTTATTTTTCCCGGTTTCCATGGAAATGATTCGGACTTAATCCCAAAAGTGAGGGGTGGGCTTCGTTTCCAGAGCACAACTCAAAAACCTCTCTATATCTTTCAACAAAACTTGGCAGATATGTGAGGCAGATATTGAAGTGATGCCTTTTGCTATTTGCAGATATTTGTGATTTATTATTTTCTCGGTTTCCATGGAAATGATTGAACTTAGTCTCAAAAAGGAAGGGATGGGTTTTGTTTTCCGAGCACAACACGAAAACTTCTTAATATCTTTCAGCAAAACTTGGCAGATATGTGAGGCAGATCCCAAAGTGGTGCCTTTTGCTATTTGCAGATTTTTGTCATTTATTTTTTTCATGATTTCCATGGAAACGATTTGCACTTAGTCTAAAATCAAGCTGGACTTTAAGTAACTGTCAGATGATTTGTTCTTTCAAAGATGTGGGGGCCGGGGGGATATGTCATCTTCTGATGACTCTTGTTTTTCTTGGTTTCCATGGAAATGATTCGTACTTAGTCTCAAAAGGGAGGGGTGAGCTTCGTTTCCGGAGCATAACTCAAAAACGGTTCAATATTTTTCTGCAAAACTTTGTAGATATATCAAACAGAACCTAAAATGGTGCCTTTTGCTATTTAGAGGCTTATTTATGCCCCCTCCATATATGGCTGGGGGCATATAGGGTTACCCTCCGTGTCCGTCCGTCCGTCCGTACGAAACAGGGAATGTACTCTATCCACTTCTCCACAAAAAACGTTCTGTGGAATTCAATGAACTTATACATGGGCTTTCTTGGGACTCTAATGGTGTGCATCTGATATTTTGTTTTTGTATTATATTGTTTTTTTGTAAGTTTAGAGACATTTGAACTTAGGTACATTTGCTGAATTTCTCTCTGAATATAGTGTTATAGGGGATAAAGTCTATCCCCTTCTCCACAAAACCTGCTCAACAGAATTGATTGAGCTTCTACATGTGAACTTGTACATGTCTTTCGTAGGGACTCTGAAGGTGTGCATCTCAAACCTTGTTCAGCCAATTTCTTAATTTTGTCACTTCTACAGATGTTTGAACTTAGTTGAATTTGGTTCTATTCATCCTGTTCGTCCCATACAACAGGGGGTGTACTTTATCCACTTCTCCTCAAAAACCACTGCACAAAACTCATTTAGCTTACATATGTCTTTTACAGAGACTCTAAAGGTGTGCATCTCATATATTGTTTTTGTATTTTATAGTTTTTTGGATGTTTAGAGACATTTGAACTAAGATAAATTTTGTTGAATTTCTCAACACAACACAACAACTGTCTTCCTAAGGCGGCAGCCATCTGAAACATGCATCAACAATTATAACCCAGACATTCTTAAAGCATGGCAGGCAATTATGGACATACAGTTTGTGGCCAATCCATATGCATGTATTCAGTATGTGTTCTCTTATATAACCAAGGACGAACGTAAAATGGGAACTCTTCTTCAGGCAGTCAGTAAGGAAGCATCAAGACAAGGTATAAAGCAACAGATGAAGAAGTGTGGCCAAGCTTTCCTTAATGCACGGTCAATTACTGCTCAAGAAGCAACCTACAGAGTCCTAGGATTCCCTTTGTATAAGTCAGATAGCTACTGGCTTGCCACATGAAAAGGTTAGTCTGCTGAAGTCGATTCATGTTCTGCTGGACTCAATGGAAGAAGAATGTGAAGATATATTCACCAGTTCTCTCACTGACAAGTACTTTCAGAGACCTGCTGCATTAGACTCATGGTGCTTAGCACTATTTGCTTCCTGGTACAAGTCAGTTTCAAGATTTGACAACAAACCAGACATTCAACCTGATATCCTAGCAGATGGTACAAACATGGACACAGCTGCATCACAGAGTGATGTCAAGCAACCTTGACTTGTCAAATGTGCTCCTGAAACTTTCACAGTTCAGTTGGATTCTTCTACCCAACACATGAAGAAAAGACAAAAGAAAGCCATGATCAGGTTCCACAAGTTTAGCGTAACACACAACCCTGAATCTTACTATCATTCAGAACTCTTGTTCAAACCATGGAGAAAGGAAGAAAGTCTTCTTCAGTTGCAACAGTCCTATGCTGACAGTTATCACATGTCTCTTGAGGAAATCAAAGCAAACAAGACTCACATACAAGAATACTCCGAACTTATTGATGCATCAGTAGAAGACTTCCTTGAAAATGGTATACCTACAAACTCTAGGGATCTGCTGAACCCTGAATTGCAACAAGCAAATGATGATATGATTGCTGAAGGCACTGAACCAGACCTAGACCATCCTCTAATAGATCAAGACTCACTGTCTTTAAACAGAGGAACACAACTCCCACTCACTGAAGTTAACACACCCCATTCTGTGTCTTATGAATCCCTTCCAACAATGTGGTCTGATGATGACTATTGCCAACATGTGCAGTCACTGAATGTAGAACAGCGTAAGGTGTTTTAGATTGTTCTCAGTTGGTGTACATCTGTCAGTATACAGAGAATGTCAGGAACTTTACCAGAGCCCATACACTTGTTTGTGACTAGAGGAGCAGGGACTGGAAAGTCGCATCTGATCAAGGCAATCTATCAAATGACACAGATCACCCTACGGAAGGAAGGGAATGATTCATCAGCTGTGAAGACACTTCTGCTTGCACCAACAGGGACAGCTGCTCACAACATTGAAAGACTAACATTACATGCAGGTTTTAGTCTTCCTCTTGGCCAAGGGAAAAACAATTCCTCATTTAATAGACTTTCAGATGAAAAGAAGACACTCTAAGGCGTAAATTAGCTCACCTAAAGATTATCATCATTAATGAAATTTCTATGGTTGGCAGTGACCTGTTTCTGCAGCTTCACAGACGACTGAGTGAACTATTTCACAGTCCACATGACTTTAGAGGATAGTGATTGTATTTGGTGACCTGTACCAATTGACCCCTGTTGCTCAAAGGATGATCTTTCAACCACCATCTGATGATTATGCACGACTTTCTGGAAATTTGTGGGATCAGTTTGTCTTTTATCCTTTGACACAGATTATGAGACAAAGGAAGATCTCATATTTGCAGAGCTATTGAACAGAATAAGAAATGGTACCTTTACTGAGCAAGACAATGATATTCTAAAGACCAGATGTGTTCATCCATCTTTGATGTCATTTGAAGATCCACTACACATTTTTGCAACAAATTATGAAGTTGATGAACATAATGAGGTTATGCTAATCAGACGTGGTGCAAATATTGTAGACATACTTGCCAAGGATAGCGTACCAGAAGCACTTCGGAAGTTTCCTATCCCCAAAAATACAGTTCACTGAAGGTTTGCCCAAGATTATTAGATTGGCAGTTGGAGCAAGGATCATGCTGACAAGAAATTTGGATGTATCTGATGGCTTAGTCAATGGTTCACAAGGGACAGTGGTTGATTTCATTTACCAGCATCAGAACAAAAGTGTGCCAGTGGTTGTTCTTGTTCAATTTGATAGCCTCAATACAGGTGTGAATGCTCGTTTGAAAACAACTCTCAACCTTTCCAATTGAGGAATCATTTGTACCAATCCAGCCAATTCAGACAAAATTTTCACTTACAAGGTCCAAACCTAATCTGCATGTTATCAGACAACAGTTTCCACTATGCTTGTGTTGGGCTTGTACAGTGCACAAGATTCAGGGACAAACTTTAGAGGAAGTTGTTGTTTCATTTGAAAAGAAATATGGATATGGTCAAAGAAATATGGATATGGACAATCTCAGTCGGGCAAAGACTTTGTCTGGAATGAAACTTCTTCACTTCAGCAAGGATAAAATTAAGACCACCTCTGTTGTCACAAAGGAAATGATGAGACTGGAAGCAAGTGCCCTTGTACAGAACCTTTTTCCAACAGTTGTCTGGTACATCCAACACTCTCCAAGTGACCATGCTAAATGCTGGATCTGCCAAACCACTCTTTTTGGACATACAGAATGATCCAGTGATTTCAGCAGGAGATATCATTTGCCTTTCTGAGACCCATTTCTATGCAAATCAGATGCAGAATTACCAAACATATCATGTACTAGCAAGACATTCCACAAACATACATGGATTGTCTCTCTATTACAAATCATCACTTGACGTTTCACTCAATAACAGAACAGCAAAACGTTTCTGTGAAGCTCTTGTTGTATCTGTCCACAACAATCCAAAGTTGAAGAACATTTTCTTCCTCTACAGATTTCCATCTTCAAACGTCAGTGACTTTCTGAATAATGTTGGGAAAATACTGCCAGAAAGCAGCTTGAAGCAATGTCTAGTGCTTGGTGACTTCAATAATGACAGAGGGACACCTAGGGGAAAATAACTGGAGGATGTTATGACTGCTCTTGGATTTGTACAGTGCGTCACCAAGGCCACAACCATCTATGGATCTTGTTTGGACCATGTCTACAAATCTTCACACGATGGACAGCTCACTGTTGACATACTTCCTAACTACTACTCCGATCATTTCACCATATGTCTGCATTTGTAGCAGCTGAAAAGAAGGAACATTTTACACCTGATCAGAGTCATTGGATGCAAGCCCCAGGAGTTACATCATCTCAACTCTGAGGAAAGCGAACATTATATGGAATCACTTGTCAAGAATTTTGAAGATATGTTGATCAATCTTTGTTTTATGACTAAAAAACTCTCAGTTGCTCAGTTTTTAACAAACAAGCCCATCTCAACTCCATGGAAATAATTATGGACTTAAACAGATAAACAGTGTGAGGTGTGCAATAATATCATGTCATGGAACAGTTAACTTTTGACCTGCCATAATAAATGTGTTCCAGAATATGCCAAAACTTATCACTTTAGCTTCTACAGCAATCTATTGCTTTCACCTGCCTCCACAGTGATATTGCTATTGCTAGTTTATGAACCCTTCATGATATAGGTTTAATTGTGACATACATTTACAAATAAGTATTTACCTTGGACACTTTGGATATATTTATTTTAAAATCAACCATGATTTTTATTTAGTAGAAATTAATCACCAGAGCACACTCAGTGTAGGGAACTCTTCCTACAGCAGCGGGGGCATCTGTGTCCCTGGACACAATTTTTTCTTGTTTGATTTATTATTTTCTGACTTAGTCTCAAAAGGGACGGGTGAGCTTCATTTCCGGAGCAGAATTGAGAAACCATTCAATATCTTTCTACAAGACTTGACAGATATATTAAACAGATCTTGAAGTATTGCCTTTTGCTATTTGCAGATTTTTGGCATTTTTATTTTTCATGATTTCCATGGAAACGATTTGGACTTACTCCCCCAAAAAATCAAGTTGGAATTTAAGTAACTGTCAGTTGATTTGTTATCCCACCGGCATATAATGCGGTGGGATATAGTCGTCGCCTCGTCCGTCTGTCCGTCCGTCCGTCCGTAATCATTTTGTTTCCGGATCATAACTCAAAGACCGTTCGATATTTTTTAACCAAAATTGGTAGATATGTCAAAAATAACCTAAGGTGGTGCCTTTTGCTATTTACAGATTATTGTCATTTTTATTTTTCTCGGTTTCCATGGAAACGTTTTGGACTTAGTCTTAAAGAAGGGTGGGCTTCGTTTCCGGAGCATAACTCAAGAACCGTTCAATATTTTTCAACAAAACTTGGTAGATATATCAAACAGATCCTAAAGTGGTGCCTTTTGCATTTCACAGATTTTGGCATTTTTATTTTTCCGGTTTCCATGGAAGCGATTCGGACTTAGTCCCAAAAGTGAGGGGGTGGGCTTCGTTTCCGGGCATAACTCAAGAACCATTCAATATTTTTCAACAAAACTTGGTAGATATATCAAACAGATCCTAAAAGTGGTGCCTTTTGCTATTTGCAGATTTTGGCATTTTTATTTTTCCTGGTTTCCATGGAAACGATTCGGACTTAGTCCCAAAAAGTGAGTAAGGGTGGGCTTCGTTTCCAGAGCATAACTCAAGAACCGTTCAATATTTTTCAACAAGACCTGGTAGATATATCAAACAGAACCTTAAGTGGTGCCTTTTGCTATTTGCAGATTTTTGGCATTTTTATTTTTCCCGGTTTCCATGGAAACGATTCGGACTTAGTCCCAAAAGTGAGGGGTGGGCTTCGTTTCCGGAGCATAACTCAAGAACCGTTCAATATTTTTCAACAAAACTTGGTAGATGTATGAAACAGAACCTTAAGTGGTGCCTTTTGCTATTTGCCGATTTTTGGCATTTTTATTTTTCTTGGTTTCCATGGAAACATTTTGGACTTAGTCTCAAAAAGTAAGGATTGCTTTCAAGCTTTCGAGCACAACTCAAAACCATTATAATATTTTTCAACAAAACTTGATAGATATATCAAACAGATCCTAAAGTTGTGCCTTTTGCTATTTGCAGATTTTGGCATTTTTATTTTCCGGTTTCCATGGAAACGATTCGGACTTAATCAAAAGTGAGGGTGGGCTTCGTTTCGAGCACAACTCAAAAACCTCTATATCTTTCAGCAAAACTTGGCAGATATGTGAGGCAGATATTGAAGTGATGCCTTTTGCTATTTGCAAACGCGAAAACTTCTTAATATCTTTCAAAACTTTATGGGGAGGCAGATTTGTCATCTTTTGATGATTTATTTGTTATGATCAACACTAGCTTGAGGGAGACTAAAATCAAACTGGTAAGTAACTGTCAGATATTTGGACAATATGAATAGATGTTTGTGAATTCAGCTTGTTTAACCACCAGTTCAAAGCCTGACTCCATGAATTATCCCCCACCACACGTTTAGCTCAAAGCCGGGCATATAGTATTAGGCTCCATACGTGTATGAATTGGAATATCTTAAGAACCGTTGACTAGAATCTTTTCATATTTGGTACATAGGTTCATCACAGTATGCAATTTCCCAGTCAGGTTTGGTGACCTTGACCTTGATTTTCACTTTGAAGATTTCAGGTTGTTAACGGTCACATGCAACGTAAAACACAACTTTGCAGATTCTGATACCTTTTGGTATGGACTTACCGAAACAAATGATCAAAAATGCAAATTCAACTTATAAAGTTGAAAAATAACGCGATGAAAACCCCCCTGCGAAATCGTAGTTCAAACGATTCACTAACTTTCCCCCAGCGCTTGGGGGAATTGAAGTGGTTTCAACAGCTGGGCTGCGCTCATAGCACATGCGCAGTGAAATAGGTTCGCGGAGCTTGGAAGCGGGTTGTCCGGTGAATATTCGGTGAAGGCTTTGGTGTGAGCTATTTTTCTAATGTTTTGTTGATATTTCACAGGCGCGAGCTTTTTATATGTTATTACAGTAGATTACCGATTTAACTGTTTATATAATTTCATTTGTCTATTTCACCACACGTCCTTCTTACCGAGTCACTTTCTCAGTTCGATACTTAAATGCAATGTCATTATTTAGCGTCGACAGAATTTCTAACAGTGATATAGATATGTCGTTGTCACAGACAAAACTCAATGTCTGTTTTATTGGCACCTATGTGTCTGCCTGCCCGTCTGCTAATGACAATATTCAATACACAATTTCAATCACTGACCACATGCAATTTGAACTTAACACCTATCAGGCTATACACCATAAACAAAACGCATTGATTTATGGCCCGAGTTCGGTCTCTGTCACATTATATCATTACACAGACAGGCAGGTGTGATACTTGTACACATGACATGTTATGATGTCTGTTGGTTGCAAAATGTTATACACAAAAATTGAGCATGTATTTACAAAACCCAACATTTCTATATATACACACACAATGAGCCATGAGGGCATCTGCAAATGAACCAGCCGTTACACTTGAGTGCACACCCACCCACTCTGACTGGGTTCGGTATCCCGGGTGCCTCGTTTCTTGGGAAGTAAACCCAAGTACCAAATATTGCACTTTTGATTTGCGATTGTACGCTTATAATTTTGTTTTTATGTTTTTTCATAACCAGCAATGTATATTATATGTCATGAATAGTGATAATTGTGTTTTAATTATGTTTGATTTTTTGGTTGCATGTGGCCTTTAAACTTGTCAGCGAGACATCTCACAAACGATTCACTGTAGTTATCCCCTGCAACACGTTTTGCGGGGGGTATTAAAAATTGACTTCGTCCGTGCGTGCGTCCTTCCGTGCACATTTGTCTTTTCCGGAGCAGAACTCTAAAACCGTTCACTATTTCTTCACCAAACTTGGCACATAGATTGGTCTGGTGGTGTACTGGTGCCTTTTGTTAGTTTTGGAATTCTGAATAAAATATTTTTGGCATTTCCATGGCAACAAGTGTGACTTAGCCTGAAATTGGTGGTAGTGCTCTTTTCCGGAGCTGAACTCTAAAACCGTTCCTTATTTCTTCACCAAACTTGGCACATAGATTGGTTTGGTGGTGTACTGGTGCCTTTTTGGTAGTTTTGGAATTCTGAATAAAATATTTTTGGCTTTTCCATGGCAACAAGTTTGACATAGACTGAAATTGGTGATAGTGCTCCTTTCTGGAGCAGAACTTTAAAAACCTTTCAATACTCTCCTTCCACTTTTCTATATACACACCTAAATATTTGACATAATCATAACTCGTAGACATAATCATGAAGAGTATTTTGCCATTGAGGGGGATATTGATGACTTTGTCTTCTTGTTAAGTTTGATTTGATAATTTGCGGTGGGCGATTATGTCACCGTAGTGACAATGTTTGTCCCTGCCCTGATCCTCCTTCTGTTGACACTTTCCGCACTACTTGCCTAAACCCTTCTACTGTGATTGCAACTTGCGTAATGTAACTTAGACTTCAGATAGTCATAGTGCTAAGTTCACTTTGTGCAAGTCAGGGCGCTGGGGTAGCCTAGTGGTTAAAGCGTTGGCTCGTCACGCCGAAGACCCGGGTTCGAATCCCCACATGGGTACAATGTGTGAAGCCCATTTCTGGTGTTCCCAGCCATGATGTTGCTGGAATATTGCTAAAAGTGGCGTAAAACCAAACTCAGTCAGTCAGTTGTGCAAGTCAGCTTGAACAAGTTAAGGTAAGTTGGTTTTAAAATGGTTTGACTGTGTATGTTGCATTAAGTTAAGATTTCAGTTGCTGCATCTGTTTTGTACTTTTAGTCAGACATTGCATACTCTGTTTGTAATTGTAGGTCTCTGTACGAGCTTGACTTCATGCAGTCAAAGCCAGCCCGTGGCTTCTACAAGTTGACTATTTCCGTTTCCCCCCAGAAGTCTGATAGTCGTCTTATTGGCACCTCAGGAGCTGAGGTAGGTGTCAGATTGCCTGGTTGCTTCATGTAAACGTTTTACTCTTATATGATGCAGGAGCTTAACTGTTTGAAAAAGAGATTCACATTGCTATTTGTTTCACTATATGTTCATGCATGCTGTTTGTCAGGTGGATGTCAAGGTGACAACTCAAGTGTCTGTTGAGAATGTGGAGATAGGTGTTGCAGATAAGGACCAGACCACTGCAGCCAGGACCACAAAGTATGAACCATCCTTTTCACCTCTAATGTATTGTGTCACATAGCTTTGCCAATGTTTTTGTGTGAATTGTTATATTGTCTTTATTGCTGTTATTAGATGCAAATATTTCATTGTTCATTCTCAGTATTTCATAAGACACCAGGATTGCTCCTCCTTTGAGTGGCATTTAGAAGCTTGTCTATCCATTAAAAACCGTTCCTGTTCATTGGCATTGCTCGTATGTCATAAGATGCCACTATGTGGATTTGGTGGTCAAGCTCAGTTGAGTGTTGTATTTCATTAAGAGATTGTCATCTCCAGACTGTTTTAGCTGGTTTACTGTGTCTTGGGTGCACCAAATAAAAACATAATATAACTTCTTTCATCAGGATTGTGCACCCAAGCAAGGCAGCCAAAACTCAAGAAGCTGACTCCCACCAGAAGATTATTATGAAGTTCCAGTTGAAGGACAAAGTGTCAGGCAAGCTCATTACAGCTCATCAGGTCAGTGGCTTGCTTTCACTGAAAAGGTAAAACAGTGTCCTCCTGAGGCAGAAGCCATTTCAACATGAATTTGTAGACCAAAGAGTTAGTCATCAGGAATGTTCATGAATCAGTGGTGGTCTGTTTTTGATGTTTCTGGATCGCTGACATTCTCAGATGGTTATCATATCTAGCACATCTGTTTCAAGTATTGCGGGGGGTATTAAAATGGACTCCGTCCGTGCGTCCGTGCACATTTGTCTTTTCCGGAGCAGAACTCTAAAAGTGTTCTCTATTTCTTCACCAAACTTGGCACATACATAGATCTGGTGGTGTACTGGTGCCTTTTGGTAGTTTTGGAATTCTGAATAAAATATTTTTGGCGTTTCTATGGCAACAAGTTCGACGTAGACTGAAATTGGTGGTAGTGCTCTTTTCCGGAGCAGAACTCTCAAACCGTTCAATATTTCTTCACCAAACTTGGCACATACATAGATCTGGTGGTGTACTGGTGCCTTTTGGTAGTTTTGGAATTCTGAATAAAATATTTTTGGCGTTTCCATGGCAACAAGTTCGACTTAGACTGAAATTGGTGGTAGTGCTCTTTTCCGGTGCAGAACTCTAAAACCGTTTACTATTTCTTCACCAAACTTGGCACATAGATTGGTCTGGTGATGTACTGGTGCCTTTTGGTAGTTTTTTTAAAATATTTTTGAATTTCCTGAATAAAATGAAATTTTGGCTTTTCCATGGCAACAAGTTTGACATAGACTGTAAATTGGGTTTTGATAGTGCTACGCCTGGCAACAAGTTTCTGGAGCAGAACTTTATAAACCTTTCAATACTCTCCTTCCACTTTTCTATATACACACCTAAATATTTGACATAATCATAACTCGTAGACATAATCATGAAGAGTATTTTGCCATTGCGGGGGATATTGATGACTTTGTCTTCTTGGTTTTTATCCCACCGGCATGTAATGCGGTGGGATATAGTCGTCGCCTCGTCCGTCTGTCCGTCCGTCCGTACGTCCGTAATCATTTTGTTTCCGGAGCATAACTCAAAGACCGTTCGATATTTTTCAACCAAAATTGGTAGATATGTCAAACATAGCCTAAGGTGGTGCCTTTTGCTATTTACAGATTATTGTCATTTTTATTTTTCTCGGTTTCCATGGAAACGTTTTGGACTTAGTCTTAAAGAAGGGTGGGCTTCGTTTCCGGAGCATAACTCAAGAACCGTTCAGTATTTTTCAACAAAACTTGGTAGATATATCAAACAGATCCTAAAGTGGTGCCTTTTGCTATTAACAGATTTTTGGCATTTTTATTTTTCCCGGTTTCCTTGGAAACGATTCGGACTTAATCCCAAAAAGTAAGGATTGCTTTCGTTTCCGGAGCACAATTCAAAAAACGTATAATATTTTTCAACAAAACTTGGTAGATATATCAAACAGATCCTATAGTTGTGCCTTTTGCTATTTGCAGATTTTCAGTATTTTTATTTTTCCCGGTTTCCATGGAAACGTTTTGGACTTAGTCTTAAAGAAGGGTGGGCTTCGTTTCCGGAGCATAACTCAAGAACCGTTAAGTATTTTTCAACAAAACTTGGTAGATATATCAAACAGATCCTAAAGTGGTGCCTTTTGCTATTAACAGATTTTTGGCATTTTTATTTTTCCCGGTTTCCTTGGAAACGATTCGGACTTAATCCCAAAAAGTAAGGATTGCTCTCGTTTCCGGAGCACAATTCAAAAAACGTATAATATTTTTCAACAAAACTTGGTAGATATATGAAACAGAACCTTAAGTGGTGCCTTTTGCTATTTGCAGATTTTTGGCATTTTTATTGTTCTTGGTTTCCATGGAAACATTTTGGACTTAGTCTCAAAAAGTAAGGATTGCTTTCGTTTCCGGAGCACAACTCAAAAACCGTATAATATTTGTGATTTATTATTTTCTCAGTTTCCATGGAAACAATTTGGACTTAGTCTCAAAAGGGAGGGGTAGGTTTTGTTTCCGGAGCACAACGCGAAAACTTCTTAATATCTTTCAGCAAAACTTGGCAGATATGTGAGGCAGATCCCAAAGTGGTGCCTTTTGCTATTTGCAGATTTTTGTCATTTATTTTTTTCATGATTTCCATGGAAACGATTTGCACTTAGTCTAAAATCAAGCTGGACTTTAAGTAACTGTCAGATGATTTGTTCTTTCAAAGATGTGGGGGCCGGGGGGATATGTCATCTTCTGATGACTCTTGTTTTTATCCTGTCTTTTTCATTTTGTACTGGGTGCATTTTATCAGATGCAGATGGTTCATATTAAGGGATACAGTGCAAGTCTTTAACTCTGCATAATACTCAAAACAGTGATACTGTCAAATGGGCATTATTCACATGTTAACTGGGATGCAATGTAATCCTATTTTTCATGTATGACTGCAGGCCTTTGTCAGACTAACCAATGTGCAGACCAAGCAGGAGATTATCTTTGTGACTGAAGCAGATTCTTCACAAACCATGAAGTTTGACTTGGTAAGTAAGAACTGAAAATAGGTTTATCACCTGAAGCAAGTACATTTTGTGAAAATAATCTAATGATATGTTGTTTTTAAGCATTCCGGAAGTATGGAAACATGTTACCTGTAGTATGTGTCTTCTGTGAATGTTGACAGGATGTTGGTGCCAGTGCCAAGGAATTTGGCTACTTATCTGGGAAATACAGCATGGAGCTCATTGTTGGTGATGCTGTTATTGAAAATCCTTTCTCCTGGATCCTGGTGAGAAATGTTGTGGGCGTGTAAGGCAGGGTGATTTGCCCTACCATTTAGAGATTCTGTTCTTGAAATTTGTTTATTGCAAGTTGAAGTTTGTGGCAAGATTTTAACATAATTAATTTCTGACATGTTTAGGTCTTTATTGCCTCAAAATGTTATGGCATAAGAGTGTTTTACTGTTGTTCTACAAATATAATCCTTGACATCCGTTCCGGGACATGTTTAGAAATGTTGTTGGTGCAAGAAACGAATTCTTAGATCTTGTAGAGGTGTTTTTAATAGGAGTTAAGAATGGTGTTAAAGATATTGCATATAAGTCTTAAAATGCTGTTTTCAGTTCAGTTCCACAAAATATGCAAACTTTGATAGTGTGTAAGGCTTTAACAAACAGGATTCCTTTATATAGCCTTTGTAATAATATTATCATTTTGTCTAAAGCTCACAACAACCACTCTGTGTGTCTGTGTCCAGAATGGAGAACCTGTATTGATACTGTAGCTAAAAATGTCTTCTTGTGTGTTAGGCGGATGTCCAGCTTACCTTCCCAGAGGGAGCTGCATCAGTGGGAGAGGCACAGAGCCAGTATGCCAAGAAACCTGAAATCAAGGTAAGCCCAGGTTATGTTGGAGAAGTCTGACCTTTACTATTGTATATTTGTATTATCTTTCTTGCTCAATGTTGAAATCCAATTTTTTAAGTGACCTAGCCATTTTCTAACCTTTGGCATAGGGCTCCATGAAATCACTAGGTCAAATACATAACAGAGTTCCTTCTTCCCTCAGCACTAAACAGAAAAAACTCAGGTCTCTAAGAATAAAAAGAAATTTTTGGTTTAGGGCTGCCATCTTTTTAGTGCACATGGTTCGAAGGCTATCGTTCCGGGAGACATGAACTTTACTGTGACATGATGATAGTTTACAATCATATATTCCTCTTGTGCAGCTGGTAATGAAATGTTTTCTTGACACTGCAGCATAAGTTCCATCCTGAAGAGAAGCGTCCACCGACTGTGGTGTCCCTTGCCTTCACAGCACTGGTGCTGCTGCCGATCCTTGTGTTGCTGGGTCTGGTCAGTATCACACCAACTGTGTAGTACTCCACAAATGTTGTCTGGCAGTGGTAATACACTAGTAATACATGACATGTGTAATCAGGGCCATCAATAAAACAGAGCTTATGTAGTAACACAACAGTTACACCACTAACACACGCTCCAGTAATACATCAACAATAGTTCCATAGCATTAATGTACCACTGCTACATTCTGGCAGCAGTAACACACCACCGCTACGTTCTGGCAGCAGTAACACACCACCGCTACGTTCTGGCAGCAGTAACACACCACCGCTACGTTCTGGCAGCAGTAACACACCACCGCTACGTTCTGGCAGCAGTAACACACCACCGCTACGTTCTGGCAGCAGTAACACACCACCGCTACGTTCTGGCAGCAGTAACACACCACCGCCACACGTTCTGGCAGCAGTAACACACCACCGCTTACGTTCTGGCAGCAGTAACACACCACCGCCACGTTCTGGCAGCAGTAACACCACCACTGGCAGCAGTAACACACCACCGCTTCACGTTCTGGCAGCACGCTCTGGCAGCAGTAACACACCACCGCTACGTTCTGGCAGCAGTAACACACCACCGCTACGTTCTGGCAGCAGTAACACACCACCGCTACAGTCTGGCAGCAGTAACACACCACCGCTACGTTCTGGCAGCAGTAACACACCACCGCTACGTTCTGGCAGCAGTAACACACCACCGCCACATTCTCTGGCAGCAGTAACACACCACCGCCACGCTCTGGCAGCAGTAACACACCACCGCTACAGTCTGGCAGCAGTAACACACCACCGCTTACGTTCTGGCAGCAGTAACACACCACCGCCACGTTCTGGCAGCAGTAACACACCACATTCGCCACGTTCTGGCAGCAGTAACACACCACCGCTACGTTCTGGCAGCAGTAACACACCACCGCTACGTTCTGGCAGCAGTAACACACCACCGCTACGTTCTGGCAGCAGTAACACACCACCGCTACGTTCTGGCAGCAGTAACACACCACCGCTACGTTCTGGCAGCAGTAACACACCACGCTCTGGCAGCAGTAACACACCACCGCCACGTTCTGGCAGCAGTAACACACCACCGCTACGTTCTGGCAGCAGTAACACACCACCGCTACAGTCTGGCAGCAGTAACACACCACCGCTACGTTCTGGCAGCAGTAACACACCACCGCTACGTTCTGGCAGCAGTAACACACCACCGCTACGTTCTGGCAGCAATAACACACCACCGCTACGTCTGGCAGCAGTAACACACCACCGCTACGTCTGGCAGCAGTAACACACCACCGCTACGTTCTGGCAGCAGTAACACACCACCGCTACGTTCTGGCAGCAGTAACACACCACCGCTACGTCTGGCAGCAGTAACACACCACCGCTACGTTCTGGCAGCAGTAACACACCACCGCTACGGTCTGGCAGCAGTAACACGTTCCGCCACGCTCTGGCAGCAGTAACACACCACCGCTACGTTCTGGCAGCAGTAACACACCACCGCTACGTTCTGGCAGCAGTAACACACCACCGCTACGTTCTGGCAGCAGTAACACACCACCGCTACAGTCTGGCAGCAGTAACACACCACCGCTACGTTCTGGCAGCAGTCTGGCAAGTAACACCACCGCTACGCTCTGGCAGCAGTAACACACCACCGCCACGTTCTGGCAGCATTAACACACCACCGCCACTGGCAGCTAACACACCACCGTTCTGGCAGCAGTAACACACCACCGCTACAGTCTGGCAGCAATAACTCAACCACCGCTACAGTCTGGCAGCAGTAACACACCACCGCTACGTTCTGGCAGCAGTAACACACCACCGCTACGTTCTGGCAGCAGTAACACACCACCGCTACGTTCTGGCAGCAGTAACACACCACCGCTACAGTCTGGCAGCAATAACACACCACCGCTACAGTCTGGCAGCAATAACTCACCACTGCTACAGTCTGGCAGCAATAACTCAACCACTGCTACAGACTGACAGCAATAACCTGCTACCATTTGGCTGCAGTGATGCTGTTGTTATAGTCCTTCTTTAGTCTTGCTGTGACATCCATACTGTCTTTTTTGTTGTGGTTATATTTCGGATTGATGTGAAAGGGGAGCTAGGCAGAAATGCTTGTAATATGTTTGTGGAATGTGTCTTGTACGATCTCATTTGCACTATACCACTTTTCATTATCTACAATGTACGCGCTTCCAGAAGAGTGAAACAAGAAACACTAGTTACAATATCAGTTTAAGCATATTACCGTAGTTCTCCACTGAAAGAGCAGAAAACATTCTCAGTTCAGTTCAAGAAGTGTGAATACTTAATAATACCATTTGAATGTCTTACAGGACACAGAATGGCCTGATTGAAGCTTACCAAATGGCTTCCTATTCTTGGGGTTTTGAACTTAACACTTTTTTTAAATAAAGAATTGGCCAGAAATGAAGCATAGCAGCACTGTTTCTCTGCACATACCAATGTTGACATCCAGTGTTCAGGCCCTGCCTGTTACAATGTATGTCTGTGTGGTAGATGGGAGCTGAGAACCCGTTTGGGTGTGAGGTATATGCCCTTTCCACAACAACAACCAGTCCCCCATTGTTTGTTGGGTGTGGGCTGGCTCCTGCATATTCCATAGACTTCTCTGAGCCACTGTGTGGCAGTGACAGGGGAGACAAACCATGCAGGAGACATCTTATTCACTGGGACTGCCTCAATATTTTTTGGTGTAAATTTTATTACAGAGCACAGAAATTTACTGTTAAATTTGTTGTACTTGTTTCTGTGCTGCCAATGAAGTTAACTTTGCGAGATAAGTCTTTCACAGGCATGAATGTCTTATGCATGTTAGTTTATGCAAGCAAGAATTGTGTGTGCAAGCTAATTGGAGAATGACCTATCACATGCTGTTTTCAGTGGCTGAAAATTGGTGTGAACATATCAAACTTCCCAGTGTCATTGAGCGCCATTGGATTCCATCTCTGCCTTGGAGGTGAGTTAACATGAGCAACATGTTTGCGGCATTGCAGCTGTTTGTCTGTGCATGCTTGAAATCTCAAACACAAGCAAACACTGTTGTTACCTGGTTTTAAGTGTAATTATGTGGAATTTCTTAGTGTTTTTGCAAGCAGTGAACATCCTAGTGACATAACGTTAAAGGTCACATGCAACGTAAAACACAACTTTGCAGATTCTGATACCTTTCGGTATGGACATACCGAAACAAATCGTCAAAAATGCAAATTCAACTTATAAAGTTGAAAAATAATGCGATGAAAAAAAACGCGCGAAATCGGAGTTCAAACGTTTCACTAATTTTCCCCAGACTTTTCTGGGGAAAACGGGTTTCAACAGCTGGGCTGCGCTCATAGCACGTGCGCAAGTAAATAGGTTCGCGCTGCTTGGAAGCGGGTTGTCGGGTGAATACTCGGTGAACGCTTTGGTGTGAGCTATTTTTCTAATGTTTTGTTGATATCTCACAGGCGTGAGCTTTTTATATGTTATGACAGTAAATTAACTGTTTATATAATTTCATTTGTCTATTTCACCACACGTTCTTCTTACCGAGACACTTTCTCAGTTCGATACTTAAAAGCAATGTCATTATTTAGCGTTGACAGAATTTCTAACTGAGATATAGATATGTCGTTGTCACAGACAAAACTCAATGTCTTGTTTTATTGACACCTGTGTGTCTGCCTGCCTGTCTGCTAATGACAATATTCAATACACAGCTGCTATCACTGACCACATGCAATTTGAACTTAACACCTATCAGGCTATACACCCTAAACAAAATGCATTGATTTATGGCCCGAGTTCGGTCTCTGTCACGTTATGTAATTACACAGACAGGCAGGTGTGATACTTGTACACATGACATGTTATGATGTCTGTTGATTGTAAAATGTTATACACAAATAATGAGCATGTATTTACAAAACCCAACATCTCTATATATACACACACAATGACCCGTGAAGTCATCTGCAAATGAACCAGCCGTTACACTTGAGTGCACACCCACCCGCTCTGACTGGGTTCGGTATCCCGGCTGCTTCGTTTCTTGGGAAGTAAACCGAAGTACACAATATTGCACTTTTGATTTGCGATTGTACGCTTATAATTTTGTTTTTATGTTTTTTCATAACCAGCAATGTATATTATATGTCATGAATAAGTGATAATTGTGTTTTAATTATGTTTGATTTTTTGGTTGCATGTGACCTTTAAAGTACTGTGGGAAATAGGGGGGAAAAAACAACTTTTTTTTTATCACATTTATATCTACAAGTTTTGTAGTTAATGTGAAAGCGTGAAATATCTGTTAAACTAAGTTCGGCCTAACTACAGTCTCAGTAGTAGCGAGATAGGAAACGTAGACAAAGGCCTTTACTGAGGAGAGATTAGTGCAGAAATGAGCAATGCGTCCATGGCTTTATGCAAATTAGTGTGCATGGCTTTATTATATTGTATTACAAATGACATTATTTAAATGCCCATTTTGAAATTAGACTTACCTTCATTATAAACCATAGCGGACATAAAAAATAATTTTAATACTGGAACTATTAAGGATGTAGCTACAATGGAGTCTCGCTATCACTATAAAAACAAACAGGTAGGAGGTGTCATCTCAAATGCAAAATCAGGACGGGTGTCGCAGACGGTGGTTGGGGTTGAGCTGGGGGATAGAGCTACCAGCTAAGATAAGATAATCCTTTAGGGGAATTAAACTGGGGAAGTAAGCAGCATGTCATAACAATTTACAAATATTACCCAGTCCTGTTGATCTGTGGTTGGTTATGCCACCCTTATATTTTGAGACATGTAATACAGTGGCTGATTTAGCTTTTCTATCGGTATCAAAAGCATAAATTGTCTTTGAGATGACCCCTTTAGGCAGCACATGCATTTCAGAGTTGAAAGTCCTTCGTCATAACAGGCTGAGCTACTTTATTGCCACCTATAGTCTAATCTAGTTTTCAGCAGCTATTGGTATTGTTTGCAATAAGTTTTGCAAGACTTTACGAGTAAACATGCTTTTCTGGATATCCTATTACGCATCCCATTGAATGCCCAGTTAGGTCGGTGTGGGTCATTTCAACATAATAAGCTATTTTAGGGATAGAGAGTAACAGCCTAAAAACATTTTTTTCTATTTCTGACAATACTTTAGTGACTGTCAAGCTTGCTGTCAACTTCAATTCGAACTTGAATTTACTTTAAGACAAGAAACATACAAACTGAGCAAATACTTGATGGATCTTAAAAAATGTAAATATCCTTCAGTAGAGCTTCAAAACTGACTTACAAGGTTTCTGGTAAGCTACTGTGACTTGATGGTATTGGATCAGACCTATTTTCAAGACCCCATTTTGCATTGGATAGTGGCAATTTATTTTCATTAATGTCAGATACGTGCGTGTGACAACCTGTTTGCGAGAAGTCACATGAAAGGTTTAATATTGGGGTAACAGATTTGATAATGGGGGTGGTGAAGTAGCCAAATGTTTGTCTGCTCATGAGAGGCAACTCTGAGACTTATCAGTATTAACAAGGTGGTTGTAAGGTATTACATGTTTTATTTATCAGTTTGTGTTGAATACTCCCCAGGAGTTGAGTTGGTTAAAAGAATGCAAGGAAAAAAGACATCCGTTTATCAAGGGAACACTTACGCACCTTGAGCATGTACTAGTTGCGTGGATATGTGCACTATATATAAATATCCTAGCATCATATGAGATATTAACAATATACAGATGAGCTACATTACTGATGCATGTTTCCTTAAAGTCTTTCGGGGCTGACTGTCATGTGATTGTTGCAGCTATCTTTGGCCTTTACTACTGCTATTGGACACAGCTGAACATGTTCCAGACACTGCGCTATCTGGGACTACTAGCTATACCTACATTCCTCTTTGGTAACAAGCTGCTCAGTGGTTTAGCTTCTAAAAGGTGAGTAGTTACATCTCACTGTGCTGCTAGTGAAGTTCACTATGCTAGATACCATACAAGCACAAATATTCAAAGGCCATTTTATTTCCAATAGTGCACTTAGATGATTGCAGGAATCTTCCATGAGATGGAATCAGACAAGGTGTGGGGTAGGATGGCATCAACCTGTGGCAACCTGGTGATATATTTCTGTCTATCCGCTATTTGTTTACCTTCCCAACTTCCAACTATGTGGGAGCAGTTGGTGTTCGCTACAATAGTCTTTGCTAGGTGACCAGCAATGAACACTGGAATGCATTAATCAGGGACATTATTCCTTTTCATTTACAACCAAAAGTATAAAAACGTTTTTCAAAAGATTTGTTGAATCTGTCTAGACAACTGTTTGTCATGCAAAATACATTTCCCATGATACAGTGTAGTACTCTAAAAAGCGGGATATACACAGTTGTTCTTACTTCCACAAACTGAAAAATCAGTGCACCAAATTTCACACTAATAAGGATCTTTTAATACAGTGAAAAGGCAGATGAAAGTCATAGGTTTTTTTCAAGTCAATTGATCAGGTGATAGCCAGTGCTGAGAATGGCTGTAGTAACCACCTTGCCAGCGACAGTAATGCCAAAACTGCATGTAGTGTTCCGCTGACAAGTGTTCTTTTATGCCTTTAGAAAATGATGTTGAAATGGCAGGTGATGTTGTAGAAAAGAAATAAACAATCATTTAAGCAAAATGGCTGAAAGACTGTGTGGCTGAGATGTGATGACAAAACAGGAGTTATGACGTGCATGTTTTGCATTAAATTATGACAAAAGTTAATTTGCTGGTAATGAATGTACCAAATTTTGAAACTTATCCTATCTCACGACTTGCACCTCTCTCTCTTGCTTCTGTGACTACCTTGAATGATCATTCTCTTTCTTGTCGCACGACTGTGTGGACGTGCTGTATATTAGGGACATTATTTCACCCTAACATCATGGGGAAAACAGATAATCAGTCAAGGAAAAGGAGAGTTTGTTCTCAATGCAAGACGAATTATTCGTCCCTCGTCCCTTGACCCTCACTCCTCTTGCAGTGACTGGATTGGACAATGTGACTGGAACAAACGATGTGGCTAGTGTAATTCACTAAAAGATGAGGATTTTTAAGGCCTACCTTCGTGTTTGCTCCCGGAGGATCGCCGATAGGGACAGGAAATCAACAGAATCTGATCCCACTCCTGCCAAGCGTATCAAGTTACAGCGACAGAAAATTGTACCTTCACACAAGAGAGCGACGTCTGTGGTTCAAGAGGATTTTATGGACGCTTCATCAGATTCTTACTTATCTGAGGACGTTCGGCACCTATTTCGTACGCATCAATCACCTCCTTCCATAGCGTCAGATCACTCTCGGGTGGTTGTGATCGATAATTCATCGTTGCCTGTCCCATCTACACTACCAGGGGACCTTAGATTGACACTATCATCATCCAGATCATCGGTACATATCCCCTCGACTGTCTCAGTTTGTTTGGAGCCTGGCCAACTGTGTTCAACCAGCCAACTGTCCCCCCACAGTTCATAGAACCGGACGGAGCTGGCTACAACAGCATCGCTGGGGGGCGTTCATCATGAATCAACACTCAACGGTTTCGTCACCTAATCGCCGATCCAAATCACCACATCATTCTAGATCACCTTCACGATCTAGATCACCTTCAAGATCCAGATCACCATCACAAACCCGATCTATATCACCGTGACGATCAAGATCACCGGATCGATCCACATCACCTGATCAATCCAGATTACCTAACCAATCCAGATCACCGGACCGATCCAGATCACAACATCGAAGTAGATCATCGGACCGATCCAGATCACCGAATGGATCCAGATCTTAACTTCGAATCAGATCACCTAACCGCTCCAGATCACAACATCGAAGTAGATCGCCAGACCAATCCAGATCACCGAACCGATCCAGATCACAACATCAAGGTAGATCACCTAACAGATCCAGATCACCAAATCAAGCCAGATCGCAACTGCAAACCAGATCACCTGTTCGATCCAAATCACCTTATAGATCCAGATCACCACCACAGTTTCCAGTTAGTGCATCAAATCTATCCAGATCACTTTACAAATCCAGATCATCTTTCCAACCCAGGTCACCTATACGATCTAGATCACCTTACAGAGCCATTGACCAATCGGGATCACAGTACAGATCCACATCTCATGGCCGATCCTATTCAGATGGTCGAACCAGAGCTCCAATCAGAACCAGATCACCAACTAGAACTACAGCGACCCGGACTAGTTCTTCATATCATACCGGATCACCTAGCCATCACTGGCTTACCAACCTACTTCAGTACTTACCATGTCAAGATCTCGATACAGTTCCTCATTGATCATTGATCATTGCTCTGATACCACTAATAGGCCTACAGTCTCTTACGATGTTCCGTCTACACGCTCTGAGAATCCTTCGACTCACTCTAGGATCATCGCTGAGTCATGGGAACCTGATAACAATCCCACTCCCACAGCGACTCCGGATCTAAATATGATGATCAGGGCCATAACCTCAGCCTGGAACCAAATACAGCCTTCTACTCCAGCCCATCCGGCTTCGGTAGCTCCTGGCTCTTCATCTGGTCCACCTCCTGAGATTGATCCAGTCCAAATAGCCATGCCTGCATCTCCCGCTCACTCTGAGTTATCTACCCCTGGGGGTAGCTTTGCAGCAGTTGAGACACCTCAGGTACTCCTTTGGATTGTTGAGAAGCTCCAACTTAACTTGAGTACTTCAGCAGATGACCTGGATCACTCTTATACTCTTAGGAACCGGGATTGGTCTACCATCACCCTACCACCTCGACCTTGTATTCTGAAATTATCCAGTACACTAAATGATGGTTTCAAAGCCTGAAACGAATTAAGGAATGATTCTCTGCTCCCGGATATAATCCATCTACCTCTCGTGTCCAGGGCCTAACAAAAATCTCTAAGGCTCCAACAGTTGATGAGGATATTGGAACCCTGTGTGGCAAACAGGCTGCTTCGACCTACCTTATTGAGGACCGAGAGTTGGCTCACATGGATTCAGCTGTGAGAAAGACGTTGCCATCTATTAGTTGCGTGATTGCAGCAGTCGACGCTGTGAACACTGCTCTGGAGCATACTTATTCTGATCAAGACGCTTTCATTCGAGGATGCATGACTTTAGCTCTGGACCAGTTCCAAATTATCCTGGATCAGTTGTCTCATTTTTTGGGCTACACTCTTGCTGTTCACCGACGTGCACCCCTTAACATCTGTTCATCGGAGGAGCGATTTAAAACAGAACTGTTTCTCCAGCCTTGGTTTACTGACTCCCTCTTCAATGCTAGCATCCATGAAGTATCTACTAAAGTTCATAAAGAAACCCACTTTCAAGTCTTGATTGAACTGTTAAAGATACAGAAGTTACAGCTCCAGGACTCATTAAAACAGCGTCAAACTGCACAGTTCACCCCTACCAATCCGGATTTACACAATCTTTTTCGTGGCGCATCCACTCAAGGCTGTGGCAGAGGAAACAGATCTCCAGGCTCAACAGGATCCGATCGTATTGCTTCGCCAGCTACAGTTCACCACCACGTTGCTCAGACAGTTAGGGAGACTGTTAAACATCGCGAAATCGGAACTAATACCTACTCAGACACTCCAATTCATGGGAGCACTGTTAGACACTCGTCAGGGGATGATGTTCGTCCCTCACGACAGGTGGATAAAGATTCAGCAATGCATTCCTCCAGCACTGTCTCAGGCGAGAACCTTACGACAGTGGCAGGAGCTACTGGGCCTCCTGACGTCAGCTCAAGCCTTAACGTACAGAGGCCAGCTCCAACTTCGGCTGATACAGCGTTTTCTACGCCCGTACCTTCAGGCCGACAACCCAAAGGAACTAATTTGCCTTCCAGAACCACTTCATCCAGTCCTTCAATGGTGACTCAACGAACGGAATGTTTGCGCCGGAGTCTCTATGATGCCCTTTGAACGGGTACTTCATATAAACGAGCTGGACTTCAAGGCGGTAATTCAAGCCATCTCACATTGGGCAACAGAGCTTTAATCAACCAGTCTGTTGATCCAATCAGACAATTCGACAGTGGTTTGGTATATAAATCATTTAGGCTCGACAGGCTCGGCGAATCTGCTACAATGGGCGATCAGGTTCTTCAATCCCATCGACTCACTCAACATTGTAGCCAGAGCCAGACATATTCCCGGGGTTAAAAATGCCTTGTTCTGATCCATCCGACTGTCCCCCGGCAGAGTGAAAGTTACTGCCCCAGATCTTTCAGTTGATGATCTACCCATTATCAAGGCCTCAAATAAATCTGTTCGCCACAAGGTTCATCAACCTAAGAAGCCTGGCAGAGCCAAACCCAGTACCGCTTCCCAACAGGGACGACTTACTTCTTCACCCTCACTCGGAACTGTGCCACGGGTCACCTCAGACCCTCAATCTACACGTTTGACGCATCTTCAGAGGTCTCTCATAGCTAAGGGCTATTCTCGCCGAGTAGCCACAGCTATCACTTCAACCCATCGTACTTCAACCCGTGCCTTGTACGACAACAAGTGGAAGAAGTTTGAAGACTATTGCAAGGTTAGGGGAATTGCATCTCCCACTTCCATCTCAGCTCAGGTTGTTGCTGAGTTTCTCCAGCATCTCCGCACTACTGAGAAATTCAAGGGTACTACGTTAGCTACCTACTTAGCCGCCATCAACTCGGTTTTGGCTACCACCACAGGCACGAAGATTTCCACTGTTCCCAAGTTGCAGAGTCTACTACGCTCCTATAGACTCTCTGACCAGTCCAGGAAGTTCAGACCTCCGGCCTCGGATCTGTCCGTCGTCCTTCGTCATATGATTTCTACTGATTATGAACCTTTAGAAGACAAGGACTTCAAACAAGTGACATTCAAGTGGCTACCGCTGCTCTTATATCTGAACTCCATGCGTTTGATGTCAATCGGGAGCGGAAGAAGCATGGCAAGGCTTTCCTGAGTTTCCGCTGGGAATTTATTGCGAAAAACCAACTGCCAGGGCAACCGGACCGGATGTTTACCATTCCCCCCGTTGTCCACCATTCTTGGTCCTGATGATAATGAAGATTTGACACTCAGCCCTGTTAGGGCTCTACACGTTTACCTTGCTGCCTCCAAGCATCGTCGACGGCTACAGAAGCGCCTCTTCATACCCTTGTCGACCTTCAAGAACTGAGGTTTCCCGGACCACATTGGCCTTCTGGATGCGTGCCACGATCCTGCGAGCCTACACTTTTGCAGGGTTGCCTCCTCCAGCCGCTTCCAATCCTCAGACTCGTGCACTAGCCTTGACGATGGCCCTCCTTAGCAACTGCTCCTTGACCGCTATCATGGAAGGTTGCTTCTGGCGTTCTGATACGGTCTTCTCTTCACATTACCTGCAAGACCTGTCTGTCACGGATGTCCAGGGACTACACCAGTTCGGACCTCTTGTACTGGCTCAGCAGCTAACATTGGCCTAACAACACAGATGAGGGATGGTTCCCGCATTCGCGTTACTTCTTCCTTGTATATACTGAATAAAAGTTGAACTGGATCTCAAACTTTTGTTCTCATTATATGGGTTTAAGAACTACTTCACTTGGCCTCCATACCAAGGCATCGGAATACGGCCACCTAGCGTGGCCCTATGGACCTGAGGCACAATCAGTATGACGATGCAGAGGTGTTCGACATTCACGCTTACTGACCTCTACTCCACGGAGCAATTACGTCAGTTAAGTGTGACACTCCCGAATTCCAGTGGATTTCGTTGCGTTCTGCGTCCAAAGTTGCCGGGCACATCCTTTGACTAAGCTTAGGCAGAGGAGTGAGGGTCAATTTGCTGCTGCCCGGAACTGAACGTTAAACCTCGGAGATGCCGAGTTGTTTCTCTTTCACCCTCGGTCGGTGTCTGGAGGGCCTTCTTGAAGCAAGGGCTGGCCCGATTCTAGTCGCAAGACTTTAATTACGGGGGTACCTTGTAAATAGTGGCTAGGCGAGGGCTTCGTGCGGAGTTCTTCCCTTGTCTTATACAAGGTTGCGGCCGAACACCACATCGCTCGGGAGCACCCATCTCCCTGGGAGTCGTTGTGCTTAGTAAGCCAAGGGGTTTCCGGAGAACCCACTACAAGCATAGGAGTTGCATGCATGCGTAACAGGCCTCCCTTGTACATCGCTATCTACGGTTGTCATCAGTCCACACAGCTCCAAGACCAGCTGTTCGCACTGTCCAGACAGAAGGGTAAACTGCGGCCTGCCATCCAACCGTGGGATAAGTGCAAGTCGTGAGATAGGATAAGTTTAAAAATTTGGAAATTTTAATATAAATTGTATATTTATATACTTATCCTATCTCACGCGATGGATGCCCGCCCGGCCTTCCCACTACTCAGATTACAACGTTGGCTCCAAGATGAGAATGATCATTCAAGGTAGTCACGTGGGCAATTAGTGGAGCATGCTGCAAGCTTTATTAGGAACTAGGAAGCTAATTAAGGAGAGCAGCATGGAGTGAACGGGCGAATGGACAAGGAGGCCTATAGAAAATAGTTTACAGTCGTTCCACTAAAAGTCGAAGCAAGAGAGAGAGGTGCAAGTCGTGAGCTAGGATAAGTATATAAATATACAATTTATATTATAATTTCCAATTATTGAGCATCGATAATGTGTTACAAATCATAAAACATGTTGGCCCATTTTGAGATAAATGTAAGCCCACTTTCTGAAACCTGTGTGCCAATTGGCCCAGTTTTGTAAAAAGCGGATGCATCCCTAAAAAAGTTATTGGAAGAGGAACATCAAACAAAGATGTAGAAGAGGCATGTTTTAGGCTGTGTGTTCTCTGATTGAATTGAAGAAAGAAATAGCTATGTGTTGTCAGGATGGGTATATGAATACAGTCACCCCTCGCAATAACGCCCTTTGCAATACCCCAATTTCAGTTAAACCACTGGGTAACCTGTGGCTCCTATAAAAGAAAGTTAATTGTCAACCTGTCTTATATTTAAATATATCCAGCTACGTACCAAAGTGCTAAGTTTATGTTAATTATTATGTTAAATATGTACATAGAATAATTGCATTATGCTCACAAATTCTTTGAAGTTATATTTTTGGATGGTTTTTAACTGAATCGCTGATAGATTAGAGCAAAATGTGTACACAGCTGATTGCTCTTCCGGCTCAGTTGACAATACGAATACATGTCATGTGATGTTTGATTGCAAGTTTCCTGTTCTTATTTTCAAAGTTTGTTTGTTATATAATCTCCGACGATACATCGTTTTGACCGGGCACAATACATGAAATAGCAGTTGTGCTATGCACAAGAAAAATAAGATTTTACTTGGCCTTTCTTCTATGTTATGTATAACGCGGGGGGTCATCCATGGACCCCAAGACCCGTGTTATGGTGATGACTGTATTATGAATGTCAAAACTAATGTCATAATTTATGGAAGTCCAGTTGACATTTTCATGGATCATTGTTTCTTACTGAAAATGGTCCTTCCATGATGTCATAAAGTAAATTCATCCACATGTTCACTGGACCAGCTTAGATGGTTTGGAACAAGTGGTTGAGACAAATCTCATGTTAGACTACATAAGGTTGTTGTCAGAGTGTGCCATTATTGACAATATCATTTTATTTCATTTCAGAAAAACAGCATAGATGACAAGAAGAATTTAGTAAAACATTTAAGATTATTAAATCATGAAAAAAGTCTTACATTTATATGCTGCACATCATTATGTTGACAAATTGTGGAAATGGGTGTTTCCATGTCATGCTTACAATTGTTGTCTATTTCCAAAGTGTCATCTTGCATGTATTAAACATTTTTAATTTACTCCTACCTTGTTGTTTGTATTATTGCTTGAGTTGATGTGATCAAGAAACATTTCAGTTTTGTTATGATGTTGCTTTGAAATGTGGTCACCAGTTGATGATGCTGTTGCAATTAGTTTTCTTTGCAAAAATAGACTTTGACGGGCGGTGTGGGAAGCCTAGTGGTTAAAGCGTTGACTTGTCACGCCAAAAACCTGGTTCAATTCCCCACATGGGTACAAAGTGTGAAGACCATTTTTGGTGTCCCCGGCTGGAATATTGCTTAAAGCGGCGTAAAACCTCACTCAAACCTTTGAAATTGATTAGTTGACACTGAAAGGCAACATCGTATATAGTTCTCTGAGCGGGAGTTTTGATCTTATATGAAAAGATGTTGACAAAGTTTATGGATAGCAACTTTCTTTAATTCACATTCACATCAAACACCAAAAGCACACCATCAGGCTATTTCATGCCACCCGTTTATGATGCACTCCTTTACCAAGCCCAATTAACTGTAGAAACATCTCCTTTTGAAACTACACCCTTTGATTTGTACATCTCTGGCTTCCAGGACTTTCCCTTTGTTAACTGTACTTCACAACTTCTAAAATGCCAATCAAGGAAGTTATCCGCAAAGATATGATCTGATTGTTGCTATGGCAGATGTATTGGTGAGAAAAAGTTGCTGAAGATCTATATATAATAAATACATGTACCATTTACCCTGCCTGTATAGGATGGCGGTGTAGCCTAGTGGTTAAACCATTCGCTTGTCATGCCGAAGACACAGGTTCAATTCCCCACATGGGTTCAATGTGTGAAGCCCATTTCTGTGTTCCCACCGTGATATTGCTGGAATATTACATCCCTGCTACCTACAACCAACTCATCACCAAGCAATCTTAATCCCATTATTCTCCTGTCTGTCATATTGTCATATGACTGGCTTCACTGCCACCCCCACCCAGCTTATTCTGTTTGTGTAACAATTGCCTTCTTGTGTAAGCATCCTCCAACCTTGTACATCAATCACTTATTGTTCAAACTTTACTATGTATATACATAACCTTGCCTTCAGTATTGTATATCACTTGCTTGATAAGTGTTAGAAGCTACACCAAAACTTCACTCATGTTATATTAAATAAAGAAGTTGTATATCCATAGAACTCTCCTTGTGCAATACCAGTCAAGTTAAAGTGCATATTTGCTTGTCAGGTGGTCATGAGTGTGTGCCCAATCAAGTTCAGAATAATGTCATAATGCAGAATTTGGTGAGGAAACTTCATCACCCATATATTCATGATAAGTTCACAGCAGTTGCCTTCATAATTTACTGTAAACAGTTAAATGGAAACCATCTTTGTAATTGGATCAAAATTCTGTGAACCGTGTTTAGGTGATCCTGTCTGGGATCATTAGAAAAACCTGAATAACGGGACTATGATTTACATCTACCACCAGGTAAGGTGATGCTTCTAACATTTACCACACACAGACTATTAGCATTAGAGATTATTCTTCCCATGGGGAAACAGCTTTAGATGGCTCTTGACAATTCTTTTTTCTATGTGACCTTGACCGTTGAAAATTTCAAGAGCTGATTGTGGTTTCACTTAACAGGTTGAAGTCAGCTTTCAGGTTTGTAAACATTGTTATGACCTTTGAGGTAATTGTCATAAGGAGTATCATACTTGAGGTCAGAGTCTGGAAGTACCTCATGTTATTTTAAAACTTCATAAGTTTTTGGAAATGGCATTGGCATTAGTGCAATTATTTCCGACCACATTTCCTTGCAACCAAAGCTGGTATTAGGGATGCCATAGTTCATCATATAGTCATTCAATGTTCACAGACTGCACATAAGCAGTATATGAGGAGTGTGTCCAGAAGTGCAATATTTCAATCTTCCGTCCCAAACCGACGTGACATAATTTCTGGTCCCGGTCATTCTGTATGTTTGAGTTAGAATGGTTCTATGTTTAGAACAAACTATGATTAGAACAAACTAAACTTACTGGTCCCTGTTTGTTCTAACTGCAGTTTACTGGCACTGGAATATTTTGAATGTAGTGTTGAACCCAACTTGCTCAGCTGTGTCATTTAATAAGTTGCTCACTTTGTGCCTGAAGTCCTTATGAGCTAGGCAGGACAGATTCAGGTATTCTGGTAGGTAAAACAGATGTTCACAATGCAAGCACATATTGCAACATTTTATTCCACATAGGCCACAAAACCAAAGTTGTATTCTGTTGGTGAGACTTAGTTGTCACACTTGGAATGTGTTATTTGAGTAGTACTTGTAAACCATGAGGCCACGACAAGGAGATAATGAAACATGCTGTTTCTGCCAACATATTCTATATAATTCCCAAGTTAACCATACATTCTTGACTGTTTCAACATGACATGGCATCACAAGCCAACAAGCCCTGGATGAACAGGTTGGATTCATCACAGTCTCTTGGTTTACAGGTACTCTTTGTGACTAAAGTAATACAAATACTTCAACATGCATGCAGACCTTGGACACAAAGAACCCGGCATTTAACTGACATTATCGTGAATTCTGTAGTATTACACAAGAAGTTACTTTCTTCCCCTCCCAAGTCAGATGTAGCACTTCACTGAAATACAGTGACAAACCGCAACATGAGTGGAGCACAGTAAATGACATGAGAAACTCCTGCAACATGAACCACTTTCCCATTACAAATCTACAACATCTACATATCACATAACAAGGAGTTCCAATATACATTTTGCACCATGTGGCAGAGGATATCTCAGTTGCATCCACTGAGGACATCAAACATACATTCATTAACATCATGGAATCTTCTATAGGAAATCATGTAATAACATAAATTATCATGATAATTCAAATAAATATGTTTGATTTACTATAATTGTGACAAAATACATAACGGTTTGATAAGAATGTCACTCAAGGCTTTGTGCAGTTCATCTTGCATGATCAAGATTTCCAATTTTTGGTTAATGCGTGCATACTATTAAATCAAAAATATTTGCCCATTTACACCAACAAACACACTTAGCCCATCAAGAAGCAATGTACTTGTCAACCAGTGTAGAAATGAGATAAAATGCTTGTTTTGGCTGGCTGTATGATTTCATACAGTTCAAAACATATTTACAGTAAGAGAACCAGCCATGGGTGTGGCATGAGAACCACCTCATCTTCACTTCCAACTCCTGTATTTTCATCAAAGTTCTGAAGGGATATCAACCCATCTGAGACATTCAGTGTTTTGTATGCATACATGAAGGTACTGCAGCCATTTAACACTGGTATCGGACCCTTGTAAGGTGAGACTATATGAAAGGACATAGCAACATGGAAAGAAAAAGACATTTCTCATCAGCTCAGTTTTGAAATCCGACCAAGTTAAGTGTTGGTATTTCTTTTAATATGTGAAGCAGTTGTTGCAAAACGTATGTACAACTTAATTTAGTTTTATTTATAATATTGCTTTACGAATTTCTTTAACACAGATACTATGTCAATAGAAATTGAACAGAAAACATTTAACACCTACTTTTAAGTTGGACACATTTAATGTAACAGCATCTTCTTTTAATTGCATATTCTGCATCTATAAGAAATCCAAAGCAATAGGTGTTAAAGACAAAAATATAATATAACAATCATCCTATTTCAGAAATATACAATTATTTAATGCTGTTACTTCTTGATTTTGGGATATCTGGGAGGAAGGGGAACTGTATTGTACTTTGGTCTGCAACTCTGAAAACGCGTTAATTATGAGCACTCTTATTCTTTCCAAAGTTTATTCAGTTTTGAAAACTGAGCTTGATATTGTCTCATTATAGATTAAACATAAACACCATGTGTTTGCTGTGGTAAAGTGGGTTATCATAGCTAGAATCTTGAAGATGCCAAGTGTAGGGATGTATGACACAGTGTCGCTCAGAGGGGCACCTTCTCCTCTGGGAGGCTCCCAGGAGTTGTGGGGGACTGGACAGCATCATCATCCCCAGCTGACTCACTCAGCTGCTCATCAACACTGGTGCTGGAGCGACTGCCAGATACACGGGCCTGAAACAGTCACTGACAAATCATACTTGCTTTCATGAGTGCAGCACCCACTGCCAGACATATTTGATTGCAACTTATTTTCAAATTCTTAATAATTATAACAGATAAATAAATAATGAAGCTTTGTTAATAAACATCGTCCTTACCAATATTCCATGCGTATGACTGTGAACAATTTCCCAAGCTGGGAAACAAGTCCATCAAGTCACACAGCTTTATTCCCCAATCCATTAGGCAAGGTAGTTAACTGACTATAAAGGTTCACTTTCCACCCAAACTCGACTTGAATTCTGGGGTTATATTTTTTATTTATTTTTTAAAATTTATATTAATTTCCACTTCATGTAACACAGTGCATAGGATGTTTTGCGTACATTTTCTAAGAATAAACATCAATTAAAAAAACTAGGCCTGGTACAGAAGAAAGGCTCAAGCTATTCATGACAATATTTACGCATATCATTAACTGAATAAATATCATCAGATTTTATACCTAATTATATGACATAAAAAGATTTTTTGAGTGATTCAAAATACAGGATATGCTTCGTACCTTTTCCTAAGTATAAACATCAATGATTGCTAGGATAGATAAAGATGACAGAATGATGCTATTCCTGATATCATTTACACATATCATTAACTTAATAAATATCTAAAGATATTATATCCAATTACATGCCACAGTCATAGATACATGTTCAAAAATATTTGGTTCCTTTGCATATATAATGAAATGAAGACAAGAATGCATAAAACTTGTCTTGGAGTTATATTTTGGCTGGACTGCTTAGTCCAATAAATGTGTTACGCAAAGAAACTGACAGACAGTCAACATAGTGCCTGTCATGCTGATTTCAGGCAATTGCAAGATCTGCAAAGCATGTGTACCATTTTCATATTCCTAACGAACATGCTCAAGTGAATTAAGAACATTACAAGGAAGGAAATATTTTATTACAACATAGATCTTGATTATCTATTAAATCGCCTTGACTGGGTGTCATCACAACATAACAGGTTATGAGATATATTCTGGAAATGAATCATACTCTGATGTTCTCTGGACTCATTTCAGTCTTACTGTTTAAGTCAAAATAATTCTCTTTTTAAATTCCAAGCTATCAAAAAGCACCAGTTTACAACTGAAACTATCTGTGCCAAATTTGGTGAAGGAATATTGTTTGGTCTAAAAGATCTGATTTATAAAAGACATCTTGAACTTATACAATTAAGTCCATTTTAAACACCCCTAATAAACACATTTCAGGGGTAACTATTAACTGACAACTACCTGTTATTTGCTGCTACATAGCAAATGGTTCTACATTTCCATAGTGTATGGATGTGGAGTCAACTGAACGCAAAAGGAATACACATGTATCACAATATATTCATGACACATGCTCAGTTTTATAAAAGTGCTAGGTGATTTGTCGGTGCATTGTTTTTTAAGAAACAATCTAAAAACACAGTGACACACCGAGTCCAAAGATATTCATGACATCCATTAGAACAACAATCATGCAAAACTGGAATCTATGGCTAGATGTATATGAACATGCTGATGAAATTAAGTTACTGTTAGCTGTAGCAACCAGACTCTGGACACAGCATCCACAGCAAGGTGTCCCTCTGAGGAGCACTAAGATTAATCTTGATCTGGTTAAATTGTGCCGACAAACGATGGAAACTGTGCACTTAAATCTAGAAGCTACAACATATACACTCACCAAGCGATCCTTTAAATTTTCTATTGAACGGGATGTCTAGAACAGATTCATAAACTATACTACAGGATCTTCTCTGTAATAAAATGGCCTTTGAAAAGGCAGACTTGTCCATAAACCTCAGTCAACATTCTTCTTTGAGAGACATGATACCATAAAAATTTCTTGCTTATGGTCTTTAATGTGGTATGTACTGCGCTGTTACAAATGCCCAAGAAGAGCTGTAAGTGTGATGCTACCCAGTAACACTGAGTGCTCCCAACATCCAGCTGTTGCTGCTGCTACTGCCCTTGAAGACATGCCACATGGAGATTGAGGAATCGTTTGCTGTGTCAGTCTACTTTATTGGGCCATCTTAACTTTACTGTTGAAAAGTATTTGTATTTTTAAAACCAAAAACTTGAGCCCCATTGCTCCCAGTGCATTGTCAGAGATGATTGTTAAAACATGATACTTGTGCTACTATTTCATTATGTTTCAAAAGGGAGACGTGTCTTAAGAAATTAAGAAACCAAATTCAGTGGTATGTAGGAGACATGCTAGTCATGAAGACTTTTATGTGTTGTTAGCTTATGGTTGAAGAAACTATTACTGGTATCTGGGTTAACACATTATGTAGCCCAAGTTTTAGAGGAGGCCTCATACTACTATGTTATGAAAGCATGGTGATGGTTACTTGGTTAGTTTGACATACCACTGACGTACATGCTGATAACTGATGCATTCAAACACAATCAAATGTAAAACACCACTTGACCATTAAATACTCAAAACACATTTAACATTATTGCTTTTTATCATGTCTTAGTAAAAACAATTAAATTCAAAACCTTCTATTTTCTTATGGGCTGTTTAGGTTGTACACTCCCAAGGAGACGTGAAAGCCATTTGAAATCACACTGATGTACACAGTTGACAAGGTTTTAATAATGTAGCACCAGGAGTATGACTAACCCTGTGGATATGACCCCATGACCCCTGAGGGGTATAAACGTTGTTTATACATATAGCATATTACTATTATTGCACTACATGTTTAATGAGTTCACACTTTAAATATATGTGCATTGTACAAAAAAAAAAAGGAAAAACATTATACTTGAGAAGACAATGTACACTCAACACCCTGGCCTCACACACCACCTCTTGCAGCACCCTGACCCCACACAACATCCCTTACAACACCCTTGCCCAACACAACATCCCTTACAACACCCTGGCCCCACACAACATCCCTTACAACACCCTGACCCCACACAACATCCCTTACAACACTCTGGCCAAACAAAACATCCCTTACACCACTCTGGCCCCACACAACATCCCTTACAACACCCTGGCCCCACACAACATCCCTTTACACCACCCTGGCTCCCACACAACACACCTGGCCCCACACCATCCCTTACACCACCCTGGCCCACACACAACATCCCACACAACACCCTGGCTTGGCCCCACACAACATCCCTTACACCACCCTGGCCCACACACAACATCCCTTACAACACCCTGACCCCACACAACATCACCCTTACAACACCCTGACCCCACACAACATCCCTTACAACACCCTGGCCCCACACAACATCCCTTACACCACCCTGGCCCCACACAACATCCCTTACAACACCCTGGCCCCACACAACATCCCTTACACCACCCTGGCCCCACACAACATCCCTTACAACACCCTGGCCCAACACAACATCCCCTTACAACACCCTGGCCCCACACAACATCCCTTACACAACATCCCTGGACCCCACACAACATCCCTTACAACACCCTGACCCTACACAACATCCCTTTACAACACACAACATCCCTACAACCTGGACCTCCAACACAACATCCCTTACAACACCCTGACTCCCCACACAACATCCCTTATAACAACACCCTGGACCCACACAACATCCCTTTATAACACCCTGGCTCCTACACACACAACATGGACCCTACACAACATCCCAACAACCCTGGCCCCACACAACATCCCTTACAACACACTGACCCACACAACATCCCTTACAAATACTCTGACTCCTACACAACATCCCTTACACAACACCCCTGGCTCCAACACAACATCCCTTACACAACACTGGACTCCCACACAACATCCCTTACACCACCCTGGCCCCACACAACATCCCTTACAACACCCTGACCCCACACAACATCCCTTACAACACCCTGGACTCCCCACACAACATCCCTACAACACCCTGACCCCACACAACATCCCTTACAACACCCTGCCCCACACAACAACACACCTGGCTGACCCCCACATCCTCTTACAACACCTCTGGCTCCAACACAACATCCCCTTACAACACTGACCCCACACAACATCCCTTTACAACACCCTGGCCCCACACACAACATCCCTTACACAACATCCCTTACATCACCTCTGGCTCCCACACACAACATCCCTCACACAACATACAACACCCCTGGCCCCACACAACATCCCTTACAACACCCTGACCTCCCTACACAACATCCCTTACACACACACAACATCCCTTACAACACCCTGACCCCACACAACATCCCTTACAACACCCTGGCCCCACACAAACATCCCTTACAACCCTGGCCCCTTACAACACCCTACAACACCCCACACAACAACATCCCTTACAACACCCTGGCCCCCACACAACATCCCTTACAACACCCTGGCCCCACACAACATCCCTTTACAACACCCCTGACCCCACAACATCCCACAACACACAACATCCCTTTACACACCCTGGCCCTGGCCCACACAACATCCCTTACAACACCCTGGCCCACACACACAACATCCCTTACAACCCTGGCTCCTCACAACATCCCTTACAACACCCTGACCCCACACAACATCCCTTACAACACCCTGGACTGACCTCACACAACATCCCTTACATCACCCTGGCCCCACACAACATCCCTTTACAACACTGACTCCTCACACAACATCCCTTACACCACCCTGGCCCCACACAACATCCCTTACAACACTGACCCCACACAACATCCCTTACAACACCCTGGCCCAACACAACATCCCTTACAACACCCTGACCCCACACAACATCCCTTACAACACTGTTCTCACACAACATCCCTTACATCACCCTGGCCCCACACAACATCCCTTACAACACTGACCCCACACAACATCCCTTACAACACCCTGGCCCCACACAACATCCCTTACAACACTGACCTCACACAACATCCATTACACCACCCTGACCCCACACAACATCCCTTACAACACCCTGGCCCCACACAACATCCCTTACAACACCCTGGCCCCACACAACATCCCTTACATCACCCTGGCCCCACACAACATCCCTTACAACACTGACCTCACACAACATCCCTTACAACACCCTGGCCCCACACAACATCCCTTACACCACCCAGACCCCACACAACATCCCTTACAACACTGACCTCACACAACATCCCTTACAACACCCTGGCCCCACACAACATCCCTTACAACACCCTGACCCCACACAACATCCCTTACAACACCCTGGCCCCACACAACATCCCTTACAACACCCTGGCCCCACACAACATCCCTTACAACACCCTGGCCCCACACAACATCCCTTACAACACCCTGACCCCACACAACATCCCTTACATCACCCTGGCCCCACACAACATCCCTTACAACACCCTGACCTCACACAACATCCCTCACTTGACACACCATCCCTATGCTATGCTATTCTTCAACATGCCCCACACACTAATTTTTTATTTGCATTGCTATCTTAATTCTTCTTGCTAGGGCCACCACCATTGCCTTACACCACCCCCATTCCCCCACTCATTCTCCCACCTACAGATACAGCATGAACAGGTGGAGTAAAGACAATATTTACTCTCACCTTGACACTGGCATAGGTATGTCCAACACTCTCTTCAAGGGACTTGAATGTTGAAGAATTCCTGAAATACATATTGTGTCAAAAGAAATTACCACCTTGCTTATAGATATACATTTATTGGAATGTACTTACTATTTTTATGAAATTTCATGAATAATACTGAGTCAGGAATGCAAACTTCACCTATACGTCACAGGGTTATTTAATGCAGCCACATACAGTACAACCAGAAATTATTGAGAATTTAAGATTGTAATTTTTATATTTTTTTCACTAATTACTCACGTATTAAATGTGAATATTAGCAGAACAATAACTCCAGATTCAAAGACAGGTGAACAGTTAGTATTTTGTCAAGTCACCATGTGCAGCAATGCAGGCTTCAATGCGGCGGGGCATACTACTGATCCAAGAAGTTAGAAAGTCGTGGTCCATGCTGTCCCAATATCGGACCATCTCTTCTTTCATTTCAGCAATATTTGTCAGAATTTGCTTATTGACACTTTCCTTCATAAGTCCCCAAACATTTTCTATTGGATTTAGGTCAGGACTGTAGCTTGGCCAATCTAATAATGTCATAATTTGGGTCCGAAACCAGGCCTGTGAATGCTTTGAACAATGTTTTGGGTCGTTGTCTTGCTGGAAAATCCAAACATTTCCATAGAACACGTGAGCGGATGGAAGCAAATGTCCCTCGAGAATATCGGTGTACCACTCACTGTTCATATTCCCTTCAAATACACAGAGGGGCGTTGCCCCTAACACAGATATGCCACCCCACACGATAAATTTCGGACTGTACTTTGGGCGCTGATACAAAGGTTTTTCAGTTTGTTTGGTCCAGAATTTCAGTGTATTAGGAAACGACCACACAGAACTTTCATCTGAGAAAATCACATTGTCCCAGTTAAAATTTCTATGCTGTAAGCACCAGTTCAACCTTCGCTCCTTTTGTTCAGGTTTCATGATCGGTGATGGAATTCCTCGACTTTTCTGCCAACCCATTGCATGCAGCTCAGTTCTAATTGTCTCCTTACAGACAGCCACAGTTCCTCTATCAATCATATCCAGCCTTAAGTTTTCTAAACTCCTTCGTTTGTTTTTAGAAACAAGAATACCAAGCCGCCTCCTGTCACCGACAGTCAATTTTCTGGGCCTACCTGTGCTCAATGCCATATCCATTTGCAATATTTTTCAAAACACAATAAACAGTGGTCAAAGGAATGCCTGTTCTACTTGAAATAACTTTAGCTGATCTGATGTGCTTGTTATAATACTCTAAAATCAACTTCCTCTTCTCTAAATCATCAATACTGAGGATCACTGAAAATGTTGTCTGCTAGCAAGTAAACAAAGGGGGATAACTCTTCACAAACTAATGAAAAAGGATTAACTGATAGCTTGATAGCTGGTCAAGGTTGTATATACTAGAAATCCAATTAAACATATTCCTAAAATTCTCAAAAAATTCTGGTCATACTATATCTTTGTGGCAATGGGACATACTCTATTCTTTTCAAGAAATGCACTTCCAAACATTGTGGGATACAGTATTTTAGAACAATATTTTAAGTGTTGTACATCAAAAACTACATAAAAAACTTTGGTCAACACAAATGTGAAATCTGTGAATACTGCCTCAGTTATACCCATAAATCTTGTAGTTTTGCTGTCAGGACAAAATATAAATCCTCAGACTTTCTCCCGAAGTCATTGTTAACTGTTTACACCACACTCCAATATTCCAGCAATATGGTCAGTGAGGAGATTACAGGAGACTGACTCACCTAAGATCCCCAATTTTCCTGGACACTGAAGAACCAATGTTTGAGAAAGCAGCTGATGTCTTTTCCCCAACTGTCTTGGTTACAGCTGCAGTCTTCTGATAGCTGGAACAATACATAGGAAACATCTGGGTTTACCATCTTACACAGGACTCTTCAAGAACCTTTAATGAAGTACCTTAGAATCAGAAACTAGGGAAGCTCATACTAGAAAAGCTAAAGACCATATTAGCCAAATCCACATTGGCATTCACACTGTAACCAGTTTAAGCAGAATCATCATGGTCTACCCACATACCAAGAAACCTAACAAGTACTCACTGATGGTATTTTACATGGTACACTAGTTGGAACTGTGGTTTCAACGACAAGATCTTTACAGACATGACCTTGAGCTACACACCAGTCAACTTAATTAGATCAAGGAAATGATCTCGGACCTATGGTCAACTTGAGTAGAACTAAAGTGAGTGAGTGAGTGAGTTTGGTTTTACGCCGCTTTTAGCAACATTCCAGCAATATCACGGCGGGGGACAGCAGAAATGTGCTTCACACATTGTACCCATGTGGGGAATCAAATCCAGGTCTTCGGTGTGACGAGTGAACGCTTTAACCACTAGGCTACCCCACCGCCCGAGTAGAACTTAAGAGGTAAAATAACTGGGGCGAACTTCAAGCGCATATTCTGAGTAATAAATGTGTGGAAGAAGATTATCTAAGATTATGTTGAACTACAGGACTTTTTCACACTTGAAGAACAAGACCCAACTTAGATTCATGTTTAATTAATTTTAGTAAGGAAGCAAGTATCTGGTAATTCATAGTCATAAAACACATAACAAGGGGAGTTATACCCTTCAGGAACATCAGACAGTGGCTCAATTGAAGCTGCTCATTTGCCAAAGTTAAAACTACACCCCAATAGTTAAATTACATACCCCATACTACTACAGCTTTGATAAAGACAGAACCTAATGCACATCGTCAAAAACAAACAAACCATGCTTAGCTGTGCAATATTTACCCAAACAATGTGTAACATACACTAATGCTAAAACAATTTAATTTCAAAGAGCGATAAGGTTAAAACGGAGGTATCCAGGTGAACACAATCTATACTATCTAACTTATATGTTATGCTTACAGACAAAATGTGTCATGTATTCAGTGCTGACAATGCATACGTAAACCAGCCTATGTCTTACCGTTTATCATGTTTATGTATCATACATACACTTACGATGATAGTGCAGGAAAAAAAACAGACACAGAAGACGCCAAAGTCATAGATATAATAAGACAAGATGCATTGTGCCTGACCATAACCATGGCACTGAATATTACATTTCACTTTACCAAGATGAATGCATCCTCGCCATAAAATTTGACAATTTATTCTATCAGTTTTATCATTGGTATCAGAAATACATTGTGCAAACTAAGTCATAGATCTATTTCCGAATGAAGCCATTCATTGTCCAGCTTATTTCAAAGATCATGCACGTCTAACTCCAAGATAACACCTGCCTGGTTTGAGTTAGTTCAGTATTACTGTCATCATCCAAACATGACCTCCACAGATCAAACAGGCAATGTGAGGAAGGACCCACCAATATGTTATGTATATGCCCCTTTCTGGCAGGGATAAAGGAGGAGGGTTGTTCTAACATATAACCAAGTACAGACACATTTCTTCTATCAAGTTTCTAAACTTGATACAAAATTAATGTAATGTGAGCAAGTTGGACTGCTTTTCTTTCTTTGGACAGACACAACCCTTCACAGAATCCACAGCCCCACAAAGTCTAGAGATACAGGAAAGAGGAGAAAGCAGGGATAATTTCAGCATTAGTTACTCACGCTGAAGACTGTACTATCTTGTCATTTATTTGATGAAGCTTTTCATTTGTTTTCTGATACCTGCAATAACAGTGACACACTTGATAAAGACAACTCATCATTGATTTGGAAAACGTTAGTCAAAAAGTGACAATCAGAAATTTGTTCATCGCACTGCCACTAGTTGCAAAATTGCCTTCAGTAAACTGAGGTGGAACTGTCACAATAAAATAAGTGCAGCACCAACGTGCTAGGAACAGCTTTTATTGCCTTCAGTAAACTATGAGGTGGAACAGTCACAATAAAATAAGTGCAGCACCAACGTGCTAGGAACAGCTTTTATTGCCTTCAGTAAACTATGAGGTGGAACAGTCACAATAAAATAAGTGCAGCACCAACGTGCTAGGAACAGCTTTTATTCATGTCTTCAACAGAAACAAAATTCTCAATTTGAACAAACTATGACATCATCATCAAAGGACAAATATGCCAAAGTTCAGCTTTCTCAGTCTGTCACTTGAGAGAAGTAGTTTTCAGAGCAAATAGACCTGATAACAGATTTGAAGAGCAAGGTCATATATTCAAAATATCACATAACAAAAACTGAACATATTGAGCCCCACTACTAACTACCCATGTAAAAAATGTCATTCCATTATTAATAGAAAATTGTTGATTAATGGATGTCCATAAATGATGTCTTAAATATGAATGCTGTGGCAGCCATACTGAAATTTTGAACCTCCTGAACAGGTGTCATCATTGGTGGAAACAAGCATGTTACAGCTTCACTGGTTTGGTGGCCTGGGCCCCGTTCCTCAAAGCGATCGTAGCGCTAAGATGATCGTAACTCCCATACTTTAACATAGACTTATAAGGGGGCCCAGGTCTGGTCTGTTTAGAGAGTAAGGAAATGCATTGTGAGAGAACTAAAGAGCATGTTCAAAGTGTAAAGGTCAAATCAAGGCCAAATAATACAATTTCTTAAGAAACAGACGAAACAGAGCCTCACTACATACTAAACAAGTACCAATTTCATTCACATTGAACAATGGCTTAGTATCGGCAATCCTCTTGTGGTCATTACTCCACCACTTCCGCTGAAAATTAAATGAAATTCTGTACTTTTGAAGTTAATAGTGGAGATCAAAGTGCAAATGTCAAATTATGGTCAAACTTAGAAATATATATAAAAAAATGGAACATATACTCTCTTAAAATGTAGGCTATTGTAATATCATTAATGCAAATATTGTATTAAAAACATAGAAAACAGTGTGTAAATTTGCACTTTAGTCCTGTTGACAAATTTTGAAAACTGAAACAAAAATACTGCAGAAGAAGTGACTTTACACATAGTGGCTCCATGTATGGTCACTGTTAGAGGAAATGTCCTTCCAATTTACACGTTCGATAGCACAAGCCTGCCCTTCAGTCGCTACCACTGATGGCTGAAAACATTTCATGGCAAGAAAACTCAATGTAACAGCTTTTCAGACATCAACATTTAAGGAAATAATCAATCACAAATGCTTCACCTTCAACTTGAAACATGAAAATAGTGTAACGGGACAACACAAAAAATGACATGCAAAACTGTCCCTAAATGAAAAACACTGCCACGTTCCTGATGCACACATTCCTGATTCTTATGTACTGAGCACATCCATGTGGTCAGGCCACCTACCTATCTAGTAATATTTGTAGGGTAAACAGAAATAACATCCCTTTTAGATGTATTGCAAAAGCTGCCAAGCATCACAAAGAAGATCATATAGATGCTGCCATCAAGTTTGCACATCAGCCAATGAAGACAATTGTAACACTCTGTTGCTCAAGTGCATAGCTTGATTTGCTGTTGGATCCAATTTTGGGGCATGTGATATCAGCACATTCACTTGGACACAGAAATACTTTCTATGATGACATTTTTCCCCTTGGAAACTGACTTTAAATATCTAGGAAGACTGCTGAATACACAAAAGTTTGGAGTTTAAAGTGTAAAAACTGGATTTCTGTAACAATATCAGTCCAGATTCACATGTCTCGATTCAATGTTCATGTTGGTAATAAAACACATTTGGGGTTGGGTATGTTGTAATATGGGTAGGATCACAGTGACTGCCAGAATGCAACTACAAAAATGTAACTGGCCAGTGCTACAGAGACCACATACTGGCTGCAATAGTTGCCCCTTTGTGTGCTATGCTGGTCCACATGTCTTTCAAGAACTACAACTGCACATTCTACACCTGTCTTCATCCTGCAGCTACAAATCACTAAAAGGCAATGGGCAGGCCATGAGTCCTGACATACACCCATAAAGCAAAGGATCAACAGACATGTAGACAATGTCAAAGGCAAACAAACACTCCCTCAAACAGTTATGTAGACATTGATTCGGACAATACCAATATATAAACAAATGGCTGACTAATGTGGAAGTATGATCCACTATTAATGTATTTCTCAAATGTAGATATTTTACTGCACATAGAATACAGAGTTACCTCCCCTGACGTGTACCTTGTTGGAGTGTGACAGTGATAGTGAGTCCGGTGATAACAACAGTTCAATGTATTTTATGACTGTTTTATGAATATCATACATTCAACGTAAAACGTAATTGTGATATTGATCTTATGTACAGTTTATCATGAAATCAAGTAACTGGTTCAGTGAGAATTATTGACAAATGACTGAAATAGGATTAGTCAAAACGCATGGAATCAATTTTGCACTTTTCTGCATCAAATACTCACATCTGTAGTAAACAGGAGGGATAGTTCAGAGGATAAGTTAAAAAAGAAACATACTTCCAAATAAACTGTATTTCACGATGCATTTTCCAAGCACTATTCTTTTAAAATTCAACAAGGACATGATATACTCAACATTGCTCATTACCAATGACAAATAATAATTTGAATGCCATGTCATGAATGAAAGGATATTTCACAAGACTCAGAAGGGGTTCCTAAAGTTGGACATGAAGATATTATCTATGATGGATTTTTAACAAGTTCAGTGTGACATGTATTTGTCGTTATATTAACATTAACTGTGAACTGCTGCATAGATGGTGAAAATGAAAGTATGTTTACAAGCCCCACACTTCAGGCAACTAATCAAGACACTGTGAAGCCAATGGTCCTCTACATAACCACTACTTACGAATCAGAAGATCTTATCTGCTGAATGCCAGAGCTGACATCTGTCTTGAATTCCTGGAAGGGTGTGATGCCCATCTTCCTCTTCAGTTCTGAGGCATGACGGACCTTGGTTCCCAGCACCTGCTTCAGAGTGGCTATCTCACCCTCAACCTGCCACAGAGTGTGAATTTAAACCATTTTGTGCTGAGCTGTGCAATATATTTCAAACCTATCCGTGCTAACCTTCCTTCTTTATTTATGTTTCAAAATGTAAAAATGATTGTTTTCAGTACACCATCAGTCAATATCATTCACATGATTCTAATAGAAAGAATATAGTTGCAAGCAACGATTAGGGCTCCTTGGCTTTTGTTCTATCTATTGTATTTGAGGGCAAGAAATCATCGTCCAAAACAGAGCCAGAACACGTTTTTGACAGACAAGCGGATCTTCCAAATACAGCCGGGTCACGGCGGTCATGTACCTATTACCGGTAAGAAGTTCTGGAAAAGAAATAGTTCCCTCTTTAAAAGGCTGTATCTTAGTTGTTATTGGGTCTACAGTAAACACAATTACGGTAGTGTTCTGGAATCACCAAGACTTCATCTACCATACTGGCAGATACTTTTGTGCAGAATTTGCACAATGGTTACTGGACATCAGTTATGGAAAGTTTGGAATGTCTAGAGCTGATGGTTTGAGCTCATCACATTTTGGGAGCAAACTACTCAGAAAACTGCTGAAAAACATGGCCAAAAACTGAAAACAAAAATAACTGCCAAACGGTACATTTTAGCGACTTGGCCCATCCAGGCAAAATTGTTGGGAAGTTGATTGTGCATCTGTACAAGAGATTTGGAAGTGATGGAACAATTAGTTCTTGAGATGTTTGCTGTCAAACTTTGAAATTTTGGAATTACAGTCGAACCCCATTTACTCGGACCCCGTATATCCGGAAACCCCGCCTTCCGGACGATTTTTAGGTGAAACGAAACTTGCCTTCAGTAATTGTACTCGCTTAGCCGGACCCCGTGCTTCCAGACCCACACGGAGAAGTTTCAAACCATTCTCACAGATTTCCATTTAAAAATGATCCAGTTACCCGGACGGAAAGATCTGGGCACATGTGCATGTGTACATGTATGTTTCACATCAGTATTGTTTACCGGACGGCTAAGTGTATTCATTGTTAATCTCTCGGCAGGCGTTTGCTGTGAATTGAGTACCAATCAAAACACTAGGGACGCGTGTTAATCTCTCGGCAGGCGTTTGCTGTGAATTGATTACTTACCCATCAAAACACTAGGGATGCGTGTCACTTCAGTTGTGGCATCACATCAGTAACAAAAACACATGTTAATTAGGATTAGGATTAAGCTGAGCCGCGGAATTTGATGCAGCAGTTACCACGAAGTGACAGCGACAAAGTCCCAACTGCTGAACAGTACGTTGATGAAGACACTGTCGTGGAAACCGACCATGAGCTAACTGATGAAGAAATCATCCACAGCCACCGACAGATAACCAGTCAGATGATGATGAACAACAAGCAGTTGTTACGCTAACAGTCTGTTGACCTTCTACGAATGTACTGGAGACGAAGGTTCAGTGACTTTATTGATGGACTTGGTGAAGTGATTTGAAGAAATAAAACCAAGGAAGCAGACACCTATCAGACTTTTTACTGACTGACTGAGTTTAGTTTTACGCCGCTTTTAGCAATATTCCAGCAATATCACGGCTGAGGACACCAGAAATGGGCTTAACACATTGTGCCCATGTGGGGAATCGAACCCGGGTCTTCAGCGTGACGAGCCAACGCTTTAACCACTAGGCTACCCCACCGCCCCTATCAGACTTTTTAAGGAAATAATGTGCTATATAATAATGTGATATGTGATATCGAGTCAAGTAAGATGTGCTATGTAAAATGTATAACGTGAATCAACGTGCTGAAAGAAAGTTTATTGGTGTGATATTGAATATGGTATTGTTATGATTATATATTTTTGACTATTGACTTATTGATATACATACATGAATAAATTTTCAATATACATTGTCAATGCGTTTAGCTTGTTTGATCCAGTTAACCGGACGCCTCGCTATCCGGACGATTTCCAAGTGTAACCAAAATGTCCGGATAAACGGGGTTCGATTGTAATTTTGAATTATCTCCCCTTTGCTATTGAGCCTAGAGCCTAGAGATTTTTAAGGGGAATATCTTCACCTCGGTGGGCATCTGTGTGATTTTTTGTAAGCGATTCAGAGCATTGGTTTAGGAGGTATGTTTGGTACAAAAATCGGCGGAATAATAGATAATAATAATAATAATAATAATCCGAACAATTACAATAGGTCTCCTGCCTAGAGGCAAGGAGCCCTAATTACACATAAAATTGTCTGTACACATTGGCAACAAATGAGCTCAATAAGTCAATTAAGTGTTGCCTTCTCACCGTCCCACACCAACTGAGCTCAACACTTCCAACAGTTGTCAGGCGGTGGGGTAGCCTAGTGGTTTAAGCGTTCGCTCGTCGCATAAAGACCTGGGTTCAATACCCCATGTGGGTACAATGTGTGAAGTCCATTTCTGGTGTTCTGGTGTCCCACCCACCCGTGATATTGCTGGAATGTTGTTAAAAGCGGTGTAAAACTAGACTCACTCCCTCCCACCACCCCACTCCAACTGAGCTCAACACTTCCTCCAAGTGTCCAGCTTCCATCACCCCACTCCAACCGAGCTCAACACTTCCACCAAGTGACCAGCTTCCACCACCCCACTCCAACTGAGCTCAACACTTCCACCAAGTGACCAGCTCCCACCAACCCACTCCAACTGAGCTCAACACTTCCACCAAGTGACCAGCTTCCACCACCCCACTCCAACCAAGCTCAACACTTCCACCAAGTGACCGGCTCCCACCCCCCACTCCAACTGAGCTCAACACTTCCACCAAGTGACCGGCTCCCACCCCCACTCCAACTGAGCTCAACACTTCCACCAAGTGACCGGCTCCCACCTCCCCACTCCAACTGAGCTCAACACTTCCACCAAGTTACCAGCTCCCACCAACCCACTCCAACTGAGCTCAACACTTCCACCAAGTGACCAGCTCCCACCAACCCACTCCAACTGAGCTCAACACTTCCACCAAGTGACCAGCTCCCACCAACCCACTCCAACTGAGCTCAACACTTCCACCAAGTGACCGGCTCCCACCAACCCACTCCAACTGAGCTCAACACTTCCACCAAGTCTCCAGCTCCCACCAACCCACTCAAACTGAGCTCAACACTTCCACCAAGTGACCAGCTCCCACCAACCCACTCCAACTGGGCTCAACACTTCCACAAAGTGTCACCTTCCCACCACCCCACTCCAACTGAGCTCAATACGTCCACAAAGTGTCACCTTCCCACCACCCCACTCCAACTGAGCTCAATACGTCCACAAAGTGTCACCTTCCCACCACCACACCCCAATGGAGCTCAACACTTCCAGACCCGTGAAGATCAAGGGTTAGAATTGATCTTCAGTAACCCATGCTTGCCGTAAGAGGTGACTAATCGGATTGGGTGGTCAGACTCGCTGGCTTGCTTGACACATGTCATCGTATCCCAATTGGGTAGGTCAATGCTCATGCTGTTGATCACTGGGTTGCCTGGTCCAGACTCAATTATTTACAGACAGCCGCCATATAGCTGGAATATTGCTGAGTGCGGCTTATAACTTAACTTACTCACTCAACACTTCTATCTGAGAATGTGATGAATAAGTGAGTGAATGAGTTTAAATTTTGCAGCTTTTAACAATAATCTTTTAACAATATCACGGCATGGGACACCAGAAATGGGCTTCACACAATGTACCCATGTGGGGAATCGAACCCAGGTGTTCGCCGTGACGAGTGAATGCTTGTTTAACCACTTGGCTACCCCACCGCTCCAAGAATGTGATGACTACCGTACCTTGAGCAACTCCTCCCTCCACTCAAGCATCTGCCTTTCCCTCTCCAGGGGGTCCTGGTACACAGGCGTGTTGGCATCAGACTGTGCAGCAGCCTCATATGTGGGTGACGAGAGACTATCATCATCTACAAACAAGAAAAGTAGTTGTTTCCATATCAGTCCAATAATTGGTACAAATATAACCCATTTTTCGGACCACATTTGATGATACTATGAATTATAAAAAGAAAATATAGTTGCGGGCAACGATGAGGTCTCCTTGGCTTGGCTTTACTTTCTATCTATTGTATCTGAGGGCTAGATATCATCGTCCAAAACGGAGCCAGAACACATGTTTTGACAGGCGAGCGGATCTTCCAAATACAGCCAGGGTCACAGGGGTCATGTACCTTTTAAGTAGTTCCGGAGAAGAAATAGTTCCCTCTTTAAAAGGCTGTATCTCAGTTGTTCTTGGGTCTACGTTCAAAACAATTAGTGTTCTGGAATCACCAGGACATCATCTACCACACTGGTACTTTTTGTGCAGAATTTGCACATTTTGGGAGCAAACTACTCAGAAAAACTGAAAACAAAATAACTGCCAAACGGTACGTTTTGGCGACTTGAGCCCAGGCAAAATTGTTGGGAATTGATTGTGCATCTGTACAAGAAATTTGGAAGTGTTGGAACAATTAGTTCTTGAGATATTTGCCAAACGTTGAAATTTTGGAATTAATTTTGAATTATTTCCCTTTGCTATTGGGCCAAGAGCCTAGAGATTTTTAAGGGGAATATCTACACCTGGGTGCGCATCTGTGTGATATTTTGTTAGCGATTCGGAGCATTGGTGTAGGAGTTATGTTTGGTACAAAAATCGGCGGAATAATAAATAATAATAATAATATTAATCCGAATGATTACAATAGGTCTCCTGCCTAGAGGCAAGGAGCCCAAATGAATAAACACTGAATGAGTTACAGATTTTTGTTTGCAGACATGGTGAAAGGGAATCTTCTGAAAAAAATAGCATAATGCTCAGCATTTTTTCTGTTCTCTGCCAATAAACTAATGACTTTGCATATCAGTATATCTTTGAAAGAAACAGTTACCTGATGAAAAAACGTTTCTCAAAAAAAAAACCAAAAAAAACCACAAACATAAGCCAAGATCAAAGCAGCTGTCTGAATACCATGAATACCAAAACAGCATAAAGAATGTACTTGCTATCTACATGCCATCTATGGTGATCTAAGCACCCTGACCAAATGAGTTTGGTCCTCCATAACCTTAAAGGTCACATGCAACGTAAAACACAACTTTGCAGATTCTGATACCTTTCGGTATGGACTTACCGAAACAAATCATCAAAAATGCAAATTCAACTTGGGGGAATTGAAGTGGTTTCAACAGCTGGGCTGCTCTCATAGCACATGCACAGTGAAATAGGTTCGCGGAGCTTGGAAGCGGGTTGTCTGGTGAATATTCGGTGAAGGCTTTGGTGTGAGCATTTTTCTAATGTTTTGTTGATATTTCACAGGCACGAACTTTTTATATGTTATTACAGTAGATTACCGATTTAACTGTTTATATAATTTCATTTGTCTATTTCACCACACGTTCTTCTTACCGAGTCACTTTCTCAGTTCGATACTTAAATGCAATGTCATTATTTAGCGTTGACAGAATTTCTAACTGTGATATAGATATGTCGTTGTCACAGACAAAACTCAATGTCTGTTTTATTGGCACCTATGTGTCTGCCTGCCCGTCTGCTAATGACAATATTCAATACACAATTTCAATCACTGACCACATGCAATTTGAACTTAACACCTATCAGGCTATACACCATAAACAAAACGCATTGATTTATGGCCCGAGTTCCGTCTCTGTCACATTATGTAATTACTACAGACAGGCAGGTGTGATACTTGTACACATGACATGTTATGATGTCTGTTGATTGCAAAATGTTATACACAAAAAAATGAGCATGTATTTACAAAACCCAACATCTCTATATATACACACACAATGACCCGTGGGGGCATCTGCAAATGAACCAGCCGTTACACTTGAGTGCACACCCACCCGCTCTGACTGGGTTCGGTATCCCGGCTGCTTCGTGTCTTGGGAAGTAAACCCAAGTACAAAATATAGCACTTTTGATTTGCGATTGTACGCTTATAATTTTATTTTTATGTTTTTTCATAACCAGCAATGTATATTATATGTCATGAATAAGTGATAATTGTGTTTGATTTTTTGGTTGCATTTGACCTTTAACATTGACATTAACTGCTTGAAGTGGCACCAGTTTGCATGTGATATAACGTCCCCATGGGTTGTACCAATCTAGCTGACCCAACTGTGATGGTTGAGGGTGGACACTCTTCACTTTGCCTTCTGCAAACATACCTCATTGTATGCTTTAGTGCAATGAACCAAGCCATTATCTACAAATGAATCATGGGCATATGCTTTCTGATAGTGTTATCATCTGTCACTGAAATGCCTCACATAACAGTGTCATCATGGTGTTACGACATGACATCTTCAGTTGATAAATTACAATGTACACGCTGATCAACATTTTCCAGTTTGCTATCCTTAATATTAAATTAATACTTAGAACAACATCAATCACTTCTCAGCAATGCCTTTGAGTTTCTCATATCTGACACCATCCATTACCAACAGAGTACCATAATATCTGTCACCTTCCTTCAACAGTAACTGCCACCATGTGAACACATAAACAGATAACATCTACATATTGGCATCAATTGAATATTCACCATGTGAATATTTTACATTATTAGCAAGGACAAGAATAAATGCAATGATAACAATAGTTTATATTTCTTGGTGATAAGTCCATCAAATTTAAACAATTTTGAATCATTGTAAAGCGTGTGATTGTCAGTCAAAATATGTCATTTGTTATAACCACTTATTTGGACATATAATGGTAAGTTATTTGCTGAATATAGGCTTGCAACTTTTCTGTTTCCTATGCAACAACTGTAGTGATCTGCAGTGCCATACTTGGTAGACCTGCAAGACCATTGTCAAGTTAACTGATGACATTTTACCCTGGTGGTATCAATGTATTGAAATTGAAACTTCCTGCTTTCAGTGTTGATCTTCCCTCATGTGTTGTGTATAAAAGTCAGGACATGGTCGTTTGGTCTGGAGAATGAAGTTGCAAAGTATCAACACAAGATGGTTACAAACATGGTTTACTAATCCAAGGTAACGGATGACGGCTGAGATCAAAGGTTACCATCAGATGTTAAACAGGTGTATGTGTGACGAAGGTTGTGAACACAATGCAGCAGAAGTATTACATTGGCTGATTTTCATCATCCAAGGCAAACATCACTGTATTGTCATTTCAACCATTGACTTTGGTCGGCCACAAAATCCAGCTTCTACCATTATGATAAACAAGAACCACACTGCGATGTGTTTTTTTTGTAATAGATGGCTTCTGTCTGGCATCTTTCTGTCTGAAAACCTTTGAACATTGTTAGTGTATTTGTTCTCCCTGGACATCAATCACAAGGTGTAAATGTACTTCAAGATATGTAAGTAAATGAAAACATGTCTTCCACATGCTGACACATCAAGCACCAAATGCCTGCTTATATGCCGCTATGTCCCAATTGATACCAACTTTCAGAATCACATTAAGGACTGTATTTGTCCTAACTTTGTATGCTCACCTAAACCATTAGAACGTAACTCGGGATCAAAGTCCTCCTCATCATTCTCATAGATTGAGTCTGAGTGGACAAGCTTCAGGAATTTGTGGTAGTTAGTGTAAGAGCTGATCACGGGACGGTAGTCCTCCTCGCCATCCCCACTCCTCTCAGCATCTACCTCAGTCATGGCAGAGTCCAACACTAGTAGAATAATACTTTCTTGTGTATGTACAGACTGCTGGAGCCAATAAAAGTTTGGGTAATACAGATGTAAAACACTAATGAGATTTACATGCATGAACACTTGGTGGGATAACTTACACTATGAATACATGATCAATCTGATTAATAGAGTTCATCCACTTTAGATTTCTGTACATGGATAAAAGGATAGGGCAAAACTTTCATTACACCATACTTTAACAATACTGGCGAAATGACTGTATAGTCTTCATCAACGTGGTGGGCACATTAAACTATTGATACAAAACTTGGGAGATGAGAAGGCCTTCACTCATGTCATTGTTACAGATGAATTGTAGTGATCATTGATATTGACACAGTCAATCAATCATTTCCTCAGAAGTTGACTCTGCACAGTGAAACAAACTTTGATGCAATGATGACCTACTTCTAAAATCCATTAATTCAATCCAGCCAGTAAATCCCACACAATGGTCACAGGTGTCTCGGTCACAACACACTCAGATCCCATGCTTGAACAAGCACTGTTCCAAACATATTTCCTGGTTGTTGCTCCACTTGAATAAAGTCGCCTCGTTAATCTCTCAGTCAACACATCATCAGCATGTGATTGGTAAGGAAGATACCGGTATTCACTTCAACCTTGTAAGGCCTCGTAAAAGAGAGCAGACAATCCAGGGACAAGCAGCAAGATGCTAGCAGTTCAAACAGCAGGTGAGCCAGAACACAAACGTATTGACCCGTAGCTCTGATAAAAGGTTGTGCGGTGGCGTTAGCCACGTTGACTGTCAGAGTGATTGCGATCCCTTGCCATACACCTGGCAGTTTTACCAGTCGATGATGTCATCCAGCCTGGGGTCATAGGTCAGACAGTGTACACACACCTTGGGCTGTAGCTTAGATTTGACTCCTGCTGCTGTCATATTACACTGTTTGTACCGCTGTTTCTATTGTTCTTTGCCCTGCTCATAACCAGACCTGCCGCATGTGGTATTGTTTAGCAGACTACAGTCCGTTTGAGTCAGAAACGGACCGATGTATTGCAAATTTTATCATTGCACAAAATTGCCACATAAATATAAACAGTACACATGTTTATCATTTACTAATACCCAGCAGCTTTCTTATATTGAAAATTTTCCGGACTCCACCAAAATAGTTGTTTAAGAAACTATCATCATTGAAAACGCAAAAGTTGTTATCTGTCGCGGCAGGGTGAAACCGCAGAAACGTAACAGCCACTATCTCGTGCACGGGATACACATGCCTGATGAAAAATGAAGTTGAATGCTGACGTGAAACAGTTGATGATTAAAGTGTACGATTTTTTCCGTGCTGAAGCCGAAAGGGGCAAACCATTTTATGCCATTCATAAATTCCGTAAGCGGGCAGCAAAAGCTTTAGGAGTATCAGCAAGGGTACTGACAAATGTTCTGGAACACAAACATTGTGAGGGTGACATTTGAAGCAGGTAGGGTCGTGTCAAAATCACACAAATTAAAACATTTGGACAACTTTCAAAGAACCTTGTAAGGCAGTCTATCAACAAGCTCTATTCTGAAAACAAATACATGTCGCTGAAAATTTTAAAAAAGCATTTGAAGCAAGAACACAACCTCAGAGTATCAAAGTACACACTCTGGCGACTCTTACACTCTTTCAGGTATCGTTATAAGAAAATTTCAGGAGAATAGGTCAGTACTCTGTGAGCAGCCCTGATATCGTTAAACGAGAAATAATTTTCTCAGGGTTATAAAGAAGAAGGGCGAGGAAGGGTTCGAGCCAGTGTACTTGGACGAGACCTGGGTCAATGCCTCACACACTGCCAGCAGTCAGTGGGTACCCGATGGGGGTGATAAGGGGTCACGTAGAAAGCTGCCTCTAGGGAAAGGAGAGAGACTAATCATTCTCCATGCTGGTTGCTACAGCAAAGGCTTTCTCCCTGGCTGCGACTTGGTATTCAGGGCAAAGTCCACAGATAACAGAGACTACCATTCTGAGATGAATGGTGCGGATTTCCCAATTGGGTTAAAAACAAGTTGGTACCAGCTCTACCAGAGAATTCTTTTATCGTAATGGACAATGCCCCATACCACAGCGTGCAGGACCCCGACAGTAAAGCCCCGACATCGAACAGTCGAAAAGGTGATATGATATCATGGCTCGACAAATTTCAGACCGCACGGCCTTCAAAGGCAACGAAGCCTCAGCTATATGAGATCATAACAACCCACAAAGGTGAACCTTTCTACAAAGTTGACAGTTACATAAAAAGTAAGGGTCACGATATTCTGCGACTTCCACCCTATCACTGTGGCCTTAACCCCATTGAAATGATATGGGGTATTGTCAAAGGAGATGTTGCCAGATCAAACACAACTTTTAGATTACGTGACGTAGAGGTTTTGGTTAAGGAATCCCTTAACAAAATCACGACTGAAACTTGGCAAAACTGTGTCAACAAGGTAGCTAACGTCATTGAACAAGGTTACTGGTTTTGGGATGGCTTACAACAGGCAACTGTGGCACCACTTGTCATCCCTTTAAGTCGTGACTATGACACTACGACAGACGAGGAACCGACAGGTCTCCCGGAATAGATTTTGAGATGTCCCCCACCATGACTGGCTGTTCCGTTTCTGCGGTTTCACCCCGCCGCGACAGATAACAACTTTTGCATTTTCAATGATGATAGTTTCTTAAACAACTTTTTTGGTGGAGTCCGGAAATTTTCAAATATAAGAAAGCTGTTGGGTATTAGTAAATGATAAACGTGTACTATTTATATTTATGTGGCAATTTTGTACAATGATAAAATTTGCAATTCATCGGTCTGTTTCTGACTCAAACGGACTGTAGCAATAATCCACCTCCAACATACATTGTCCCTCGCTGTCAAGTATCTGCCTGTCAGTATAAGATTCATATCATGTGCAAACACTTGTTCATATTTCTAGTCATCATTACATCAGAATGATTTTCTGTTGTGCATATAAAAGAAACATGATCATGGCTGCAATTGTAGATCTTTACTCTGGATTGTAATCAATACTTACAATAAAAGTAACAAACAAGTGAACTTGCATCTTATCGAGCTCATGTAACAAGTCGGCATCAGTCTTCGAAAATAAAGTGGGTTATTGAGGTCTTCCACCATGGTTATTGGAATCTAGGAACAGCCTAAATCTACTGAGTTAACATTTAGCTGCTCTGGATTATGACACAGTTTTATTGTACTACAAGTGCAAGTCTGAGAACTGGAGTTTGGGCTGGTACAAAAAAAACACTAATTAATACAGGTGGTCTTTTTTTTTTTGCACACAATTTGTTTTCTAAATCAACAAAGGGGTAGGTAGCGGGGAAAAAGGTCAATTCAAACTTATGTTTTATTGCATTCTCCAGAAAGTTACATGAACCACAGGCAAATTGTAGCGCAAATAGGGAAGCACAACAAAGAGAAAATGACCAGTCTTCCAATATGTGAGCGAAGCGAGCAAAGGTTGGCAACGTGCTTCCCTCGCTTCGGTTCGAAAAATATTTTTAATATCAAAATAAAATATCGCCATCATCAAAGATAGACACCCATTTCCTCACGGAGTTGTGCTCTCAGATTTCCAACCCCATATTTGATGATTACTCACGTACAATATATTTAATTCAACATTTTAAGCTAAACTTGTGGCATGTCAAATGCCTCCATTACCCTGCCAGCTTCCCAATGTGTATGGGTCGAAAAACTTCACACTTTGCATACATTTTGCATACCGCATCAGCTACCCACTGTACTGAATTGCATGTATATAGCCTAATCAGCTAGAATATGATTTGAATACCTTTACAAAGAAAATATGCTCCAGGTTAAAGAGATGATAATCAAACATCTAGTGTAAGACTAAAATTACCAGACTGCAAAACGTCAACAAAACATGACCTGAAATGAACCAGTTGATTCCACTGCCTCGCTTCTAATGGCCAACTGGTGATTCATTGTTGCAATGTAACAATCATTCCTGATGTATCATGAAATCACTGAACAAATATTTCAGGACATAACAATTGATATATGTAAAGGAAAAGATATACTGTCCATGCACCAACATGAATGTTACAGGTAAAGGTGAAGGCTATACTGCTTATCTGTCTCTCAGTGTAATATTAACACGTACAGCTCCCATTGCGCATACAGCATGTGCTGTCAGTTTAAGGTTGGACCGTCCAGATCAGCGCACCTTGCAGGTTCATGAAGGGAAGCTAATTTGGAAAAGATCACCCATTAACATCATAGAGTTTTAAAGTGAAAAAAAACATGCGACTTAAAACAACATTGGAACGAACAAAAGAAAGCCTAAAGGAGATCAACAAAATTTGTTTCAATTTCTATTTACGATTGTTAATCAGGTCTATATGGCAACAACTACCTGAGTCGAAGCCTTCTCTATTGTTTGATAGCATAAGCAGAGATCCAAGCCAACACAAACATACATTCTGCCCAGGTATCACCACAGGACATTTCAAGTTAGTAGCTGTAGATTTGTTCCATGTTACACATGTTATATTTGGGATTACGCTTTCTTAGTAATGTACAGATTCTAAAGTAAGGCCAGAAATGCTTGGAAAATGCTTTTTGGCGTCAATATCAATATGATGAATTTGACACAAGATAAAAGCACATATATACCTAGTATACGACTCTACCTAGTTGGATATTAAAGCTCAGATGAAAAAATACACTTGTGGGGTGACTTCACAGGAGGACATTTTGACGTTTTAACAACATAGTAAATATTCCAAGTACAAACTGTAGTTTTGAAATACAGACTATAATTATTCATATAGCCTCAACTAATTAAATTACATAAATGATTGTGAAAGTTTTGTTTCTTTTAACATCTATATGTGAAAAAGATGGAACTGTTGTAGCAGTTATATTCAAAATAATTACGTAAAAAAGTCTTAATTCAAATCGCATAGATAATCTTGTTCACCCATAGAAGTTTCACTTTGTGTATGAGCATTGAACTGGCAACATGCGACTTGATATGTCTCCAGAACAATTAATTTCAAATTTATACCAATATTTCATACTGGAGAAACAAAAGGGGAAACCTCTCGTCAGCTATGACAGGGTTTACTATAGAATGTGTAAATCCCTTAATTTGACATATAGTCAGGTTTACAAAATTGTAAACAAATCAGTTACCTCAGGGGTTGTGTCAAAATCAAAACCAGGTAGGAAACACAAACTGGATAGCTTTGATAAGGGTGTCATACGCCATGCAGTTCATAAACTGTATGAACGCAAAATCCCACCGACGTCTGCTAAAATACAAGATGAGATCAAATGTACAATAGCTCTGGTAGAAATGGGGTTCAGGTACACCAAAAGGGGAGATGACAGAGCTGTGTTTAGAGAAAAGTACTCAATCCTGACCATGCGATCAGCTTATCTCAGAACAGTTGAAGAATACCAAGAATACCGCAATTTGTGGTTTCAAATTATATACCTTGATGAAACCTGGTGTAATAAAAATCACTCAACCGATCAGATGTGGCTTCCTTCAGATTGTTCTAATGCACCAGTGTTACCATCAGGCAAAGGTAGACGCCTGATCATCTTGCATGCTGGTACCAGTAGCAAGGGACTGATTGGGGGTTGTGACTTTGTTTTTGAGGCCAAAAAATCTGATGGTGACTACCTTAGCGAAATGAATGGGCAGGTATTTTTGGATTGGTTCGAACATCAGCTATTACCGCAGCTGGACGAACGAAACATTATCATTTTGGATAACGCCAGTTACCATAACCTGCGTGTCCCTGGTACCATCACACCCAACATGAGCCATTTCAAGACTCAGTTGCAGGATTTTCGCACTTCCTGTAACGTGCCTTATGGGCAATCAGAAACAAAGCCCCAGCTCATGGAAAAAATCCTGCAGCACAAAAAGCCAATCCAGTAATGACTGACGAACTAACTGCCAAACAAGAAGACAAAGTCATCAATATCCCCGCAATGGCAAAATACTCTTCATGAATATGTCTACGAGTTATGATTTTGTCAAATATTTAGGTGTGTATATAGAAAAGTGGAAGGAGAGCATTGAAAGGTTTTTAAAGTTCTGCTCCAGAAAGGGGCACTACCACCAATTTCAGTCTAAGTCAAACTTGTTGCCATGGAAACGCTAAAAATATTTTATTCAGAATTCCAAAACTACCAAAAGGCACCAGTACACCACCAGACCAATCTATGTACCAAGTTTGGTGAAGAAATTAGTGAACGCTTTTAGAGTTCAGCTCCGGAAAAGAGCACTACCACCAATTTCAGGCTAAGTCAAACTTGTTGCCATGGAAACGCCAAAAATATTTTATTCAGAATTCCAAAACTACCAAAAGGCACCAGTACACCACCAGATCTATCTATGTGCCACGTTTGGTGAAGAAATAGTGAACGGTTTTAGAGTTCTGCTCCGGAAAAGACAAATGTGTCCAGACGGACGGACACACGCACGCACGGACGGAGTCCATTTTAACCCCCCCCTGCAAAACGAGTTGCGGGGGATAACAAGGCCACATAGTTCTGCCTACACCTACAGTACTGTGAGCTCAATCCCATTGAGCTGATCTGGGTAACTGTAAGAATTTGATTGCTCGCAATAATACCACATTCACGCTTTCAGACGTTAAAGAGCTTGTGTATGCTTCTTTAGCGAGAATTACCCCAATGGCAAAAGGCTGAAGACTGCGTTCTCAAAATCAAGGACGAATACCTTCTGTGGGACGGCGTTAACGTCAGCCGAGTTGCACCTGTTGTAATTCCGCTAGAGTCCTCAACCAGCAGTGATACTGACACTTGATATTTTGAGACGGTCACTGACATGCACTGCCCGTGCGTTACATAACGCTGTCACCCTGTCTGCCTGCCAGGTGGGTCACAGTATAGTTTGTTTCTTTGAAGTGTTTCTACCATGGAATTTTTTCTAAGTTTTTCAATATTTTACGAGTAATCATTATGACTAGGGAATGGTATATCGTGATTACTCATATGCCATATTAGGTCGACATGGTATGAATGATTATATATGAGTTTTGAATCTGAAATATCAACCATTATCAAATATTTGCCAAAAAGCATTTTCCAAGCATTTCTGGCCTTACTTTAGTACTTTTGTTGGGTTGAGTCCCATTAAGGATTCGAAAACAGGCACCTAATCACCAGCTTGCAAAGTCAGACACCTAACCCGCTCAGCCACTGCGGCTTCCATGTATGTTTACCATTGCTAAATCAACAACACTCCCACAGACAAAAGACTGACGCTGGTAATAAAAATAAAATCAGTTCAGAGGTGACTTAATAAATATGCAGCAATATCAGCATAAATAACAGAAAAAAAGTACTAAACAGCCTACTTACAAGGCCGTCTTAGTTCTAAAACTGACATAAAGGCAATGTAGCAAAATACCTATTCTTAACATTTTAAGGCTGTCCCCGCTCAAAGAGTGATGAAAAGGTGTCACAACCAAAATATCTTGGTGAGTGTATTGACATACAGGTGGCATACATGGGCAGGCACATTGATATGTATCAATGAACGAAGCACATTAACATCACTACCATGGCCCTTTAGAATTGACATATAGATTTTTGGTAAGCACTGTTGAGGTAGATCTTGTGATTGATAATGCAGTATATATGACAGATGTTCCAGCTGATATACCTGTAAATGTTTGAATAATATGTATGTTGTATGGAAGTGGTTCTAAGGCTGTACATGGTATGTGAATGATGTGAACACGTTCCACATTGTATTAGATGTTTGTTCACCACTAAATGTGAGAATTGGTATTATGAAAACTGTTAAATAATGCTGTTATGGTATCTGTTTAGGAAAAGGATTGATCACCCATCTTCTTGCAGTGAAGGTTAATCCTTTTACAGTTTTCTATGCCTATAATGTGAACTTTAGAAAGCAGGTATTTTCCTGAGTTATCGATGTCCATCGGTGAAGAGAATCAGTAACCTCATGTTCAAAATGTTGATAATCCAGTTTTGACATAATCATGTTTACAGACTTAGTGAGTATGTTTTGGAAAATGTTTTGGTAAGTTTAAGCTAAAATTATGTTAAATCAGGTACCCCATAAAAAATTGGTAATTTATCGATCTAGTTAAAAGCCAACAGATGCTTGGGTTACGTGTCTCTGTCATAACTAGTTGTCTTAGCTAGCATCACAATATATGACGTCACAGAATGACGTCAGATGACTTCGTCATCTACGCCATTTTGTAGAAGAATATTAAAACATGATGTGATCAACTAAACAAGTTTTATACTATTTCAGGTATGTAATCAAATGAAACACCAGACACAATTTCCCTTGAAGCCCCCCTAGATCATATTTACATGAATATTTATTTGTATAAACACTAGGAATGCCATAAATGTAAATGTTTCAAATCGACAGTTGGCGCAAACTTTGTAAAATCTATCCTTAGTAACATCGACCAGCGTTTCGCTATCTAAGCTGTGTTTATCAGTTAGAGTACATTATGATGCATGTAATGGATGTAGATCACTTCCTGACATTCTTTTAAGAAATGTTAAGTTTAGAATTAGGAATTAAGCATTGTAGTAGGTATGACAAGGCATTTTCATTAACCGGAAGTAGATTGGTCAGGGTCAAAAGTTACATGCATATGACCGGAACTGATTATGCTCAACGTTATACGCTTTGTTTACAATGTCAGATATGGGTGGATGTTACAATATGTGTACAATAAACATGGTCAGACCTTGTAATTACTTAACGCCTACTGAAGAATTGTTCTTACACAGAATACTCAAGTACCGTAATTATAAATTAATACCAAGAATTGTGTAGTGATAGCTTATTGTCAGTGAAACTATTTTAACTTGGAATTTAGGTATCAGGCAATTGTGTATGAATTTGTTCCTAAATAGTTATCATAGTTCATAATTTGATATTATTTTTACATTACTATTACATCATTGGTTGGCACATCTATTGGTAGACAATAGCTAATAGCAGTATGATGCACATCTAGATATTGTGACAGACCCTAGAGTAAGAGATTGGAATTATTATACAACCATATGATTGAAACTGTGATGATTGTATTATTGTTCATTGAACCAAGGGAGACAATTCTATCATGTGTATCTACTGTAGTTATTAAGCCAAGGGAGGTAACTCCATGAGGCTTCTGTATTGAAGTTAGGTCTACATGTAATCCCAAGCTACACCTTGTGCTGTTTTGTTTACTTGTTGTTGTCAGATATCTTCGTCATCTATGCCATCTTGTAGCAGAAGATTAAAACATGATGAGATGAAAGACGTATATATGTCCTTGATCTGATCAACTAAACAAGTTTTATACTATTTCAGTCATTTTGAACATTGATATTTCATATTTTATCATTGTCCATGAAAAGATCTCAACATTTTTTATTCTCAGAGAATAAAAAGTTCTAATTTCCCATCTTTGGGCATGAAAAATAATCATTTATAACTCTCATAACATGAAAAAACATGATACAATTGCAAAATGTAAACAATACATAAACATATTTAAACCGATACTTTCAAATTAGGTGGAAAACTAAAATCGAAACAATTTTGAATGTATCGATAATTGTATCGTCTTAGAAAAAGTATTGATGCTTCGATGTATCGTGGCATCCCTAAATTTCATCATTGGTTACATTTTAGTAGTTTATTTCAATACAACAATATGATTAAATACATATTTATGGAAACAATGGAAATGCAGAGATGATTTACATAAAATATGCATGTAAAATTAACTGTATTGTATCAGATTACTTGAGATGGCCTGCTCATGCTTACTTCCAGCACTGTGTTGGTGGAGATTTTACCATATTTACCATGTGAACTAGCAGGGTAATCGTGATCGTGAATTAAACTTTATTTTGAGAAAGAAAAAAAAATTTAACAGTACCTAATATAGTATGAACAAGAAATTCATACACACTGGAAGTGTGGAAGTACCAAAGTAGTTCTTGGAACAGATATTTTGAACTAAACTAACTGTGACGTTTTACTGTCAAACAACATAAGTGACTATCAGAGAAAAACAATAAGAATTCAGAAGGAACAGTAACTGTAACAAATGTGAATTCTCAAGTTATGAGCAGTGAGAATTCAGAAAGAACAGTAACTGTAACAAATGTGAATTCTCAAGTTATGAGCAGTGAGAATTCAGAAGGAACAGTAACTGTAACAAATGTGAATTCTCAAGTTATGAGCAGTGAGAATTCAGAAAGAACAGTAACTGTAACAAATGTGAATTCTCAAGTTATGAGCAGTGAGAATTCAGAAAGAACAGTAACTGTAACAAATGTGAATTCTCAAGTTATGAGCAGTGAGAATTCAGAATGAACAGTAACTGTAACAAATGTGAATTCTCAAGTTATGAGCAGTGAGAATTCAGAAAGAACAGTAACTATAACAAATGTGAATTCTCAAGTTATGAGCAGTGAGAATTCAGAAAGAACAGTAACTGTAACAAATGTGAATTCTCAAGTTATGAGCAGTGAGCAGTGAGAATTCAGAAAGAACAGTAACTGTAACAAATGTGAATTCTCAAGTTATGAGCAGTGAGAATTCAGAAAGAACAGTAACTGTAACAAATGTTAATTCTCAAGTTATGAGCAGTGAGAATTCAGAAAGAACAGTAACTATAACAAATGTTAATTCTCAAGTTATGAGCAGTGAGAATTCAGAAGGAACAGTAACTATAACAAATGTTAATTCTCAAGTTATGAGCAGTGAGAATTCAGAAGGAACAGTAACTGTAACAAATGTGAATTCTCAAGTTATGAGCAGTGAGAATTCAGAAAGAACAGTAACTGTAACAAATGTGAATTCTCAAGTTATGAGCAGTGAGAATTCAGAAAGAACAGTAACTATAACAAATGTTAATTCTCAAGTTATGAGCAGTGAGAATTCAGAAGGAACAGTAACTGTTACAAATGTGAATTCTCAAGTTATGAGCAATGAGAATTCAGAAAGAACAGTAACTGTAACAAATGTGAATTCTCAAGTTATGAGCAGTGGGAATTCAGAAGAAACAGTAACTGTAACAAATGTGAATTCTCAAGTTATGAGCAATGAGAATTCAGAAAGAACAGTAACTGTAACAAATGTGAATTCTCAAGTTATGAGCAGTGAGAATTCAGAAGGAACAGTAACTGTAACAAATGTGAATTCTCAAGTTATGAGCAGTGAGAATTCAGAAGGAACAGTAACTGTAACAAATGTGAATTCTCAAGTTATGAGCAGTGAGAATTCAGAAGGAACAGTAACTGTAACAAATGTGAATTCTCAAGTTATGAGCAGTGAGAATTCAGAAGGAACAGTAACTGTAACAAATGTGAATTCTCAAGTTATGAGCAGTGAGAATTCAGAAGGAACAGTAACTGTAACAAATGTGAATTCTCAAGTTATGAGCAGTGAGAATTCAGAAGGAACAGTAACTGTAACAAATGTGAATTCTCAAGTTATGAGCAGTGAGAATTCAGAAAGAACAGTAACTGTAACAAATGTGAATTCTCAAGTTATGAGCAGTGAGAATTCAGAAGGAACAGTAACTGTAACAAATGTGAATTCTCAAGTTATGAGCAGTGAGAATTCAGAAGGAACAGTAACTGTTATGAAGTGAAATGTGAATTCTGTAACAAATGTGAATTTATGAGCAGTGAGAATTCAGAAAGAACAGTAACTGTAACAAATGTGAATTCTCAAGTTATGAGCAGTGAGAATTCAGAAAGAACAGTAACTGTAACAAATGTGAATTCTCAAGTTATGAGCAGTGAGAATTCAGAAAGAACAGTAACTGTAACATATGTGAATTCTCAAGTTATGAGCAGTGAAAATTCAGAAGGAACAGTAACTGTAACACATACAAAAGAACAATGAACTTCCAAGTGATTTCGATACTTAAAGATTAATCTTTGTAAAGATAATAGTTGATAAAAAGATTACAACAATGAAAGAAATGATTTATCAAAAGAATAAGAAAGATATCCCGTTAAAAATTTGATAATAAATTAGTTAAAAAGACAATATAATATTCGAAATCTTGGTTTTGATTGTTTATTGTAAAATAATGGGTAAGTGTGAAAATAATCAGGGCAAGTGAGAAATATGTTTCGACTCTTCCTGATGCAAGAAAACTTCTAAAAATTATTCTAACCCCTGTACCTGCCAAAAGGGGTGTATCTGAGAGAACAGTTCAATGACGTCCAGCCCGACGTCCAATTCTGATACCAGAATGTTGATGTCGACATCTCCAGTGAAGCAGACTCGGGCTGCAATGAATACACTGAGACGAACACAATGTTTCACGAATGGGTAACGGATATGAAAATTTCTTCGTGAATACTTTATGTTAAATATATTACTAGATATGTATAAGGTGAAAACATTTCAATGATGTTTTTTGAAAGGTAAAAATGCAATACACCATGACAAACCTGTTTATAGCCTAATAACAGTACAGTAAGGGCCTTGGCAAAATGATAGCAGTTATTCTACTGTATAGATTGTACATATATCCAAAAATTGCGTATCACACTTTGGTAAATATCAGACTAGCTTCAAGAGAAAAGTGCTAAAAACAACTTTCGTAAATATTTGATTGTAGTGACCATGATTAATGAATTAAATTCATGAAGGGATGCAGTTTAAATCACAGAATACGAGTGAATCATGACATGACTGGAGCAGGCCACACATTGTACATGCTGTACAGCAGTATCTTAATCAGATCAATGTTAATGTGTTATCCTGGCCCACAAGATTCCCATACTGTTACCCACTGCACATGTCTGGGATGAAATGGGGAAATGTTTATCCCAATCCTCCACAACAACAGCATGTAAAGAGGTGAGAGACCAGACATGAGACAACATGTGCATGCTAGCCATACTACACCATCCAGCAGCTTTAGGAACCAGGAGGTGAGGTGAAATTGGGTTTTACGTCGTGCTTGAGAATATTTCGCTCATATGACGACGTGCATGCGTGTGTATGTGTATGTGCGGCTGCTTGTTCTAGCCAAGACTTAAGCTGGTTTTATAGTGCTAGCTCACTGAGATACCATGCCGCAGTGAAGCATGAATACCCCACTCAGACACAGTATACTGACTCCGAGCCGACCAGTCCTTGTTGTACCCATTAATGCCGAGCGCCAGGCAGGGACCAACAAGTATCATATTTTAACGTCTTTTGGTATGACACGGTCGGGGATCGAACCCGCGACCTTCCGCTCTCCGGGCGGACGCTCTAACCACTACACCACGGAGGCGGTCTTAGGAACCAGGAAGCAGTGAACAGGGGAAAAAGTGCACAAATGCTTTATTAAGCCCTACCCCAAATCTAAAACCATGTCTATCAAGGACTGGACAATGGATTACATGTATATAGATTGAAGGACCATCTCAACTTTCATTCCAAGAAAAGACACTCATACAATTACTGTCATGCCTTTATCTTTCATAAGATGGAATTTTTAATGTGTTCTTTCATATGTCTGAGTGTTAATAATGCTAGCCCTGACAAGAACAAATCATAGTTTCCATTAGTTTCCAACACAAACACCCCTTCCCATCACTCACACACAAGTTTCTTGGTTCCATTTACAGTCCGTTTGAGTCAGAAACGGACCGATGAATTGCAAATTTTATCATTGTACAAAATTGCCACATAAATATAAATAGTACACATGTTTATCATTTACTAATACCCAACAGCTTTCTTATATTTGAAAATGTTCCGGACTCCACCAAAATAGTTGTTTAAGAAACTATCATCATTGAAAACGCAAAAGTTGTTATCTGTCGCGGCGGGGTGAAACCGCAGAAACGGAGCAGCCACTATCTCGTCGTGCACGGGATACACATGCCTGATGAAAAATGAAGTTGAATGCTGATGTGAAACAGTTGATGATTAAAGGGTACGATTTTTTCCGTGCTGAAGCCGAAAGGGGCAAACCATTTTATGCCATTCATAAATTCCGTGGCGGGCAGCAAAAGCTTTAGGAGTATCAGCAAGGGTACTGACAAATGTTCTGGAACACAAACATTGTGAGGGTGATCACGAAGCAGGTAGGGTCGGTCAAAATCACACATATTAAAACATTTGGACAACTTTCAAAAGAACCTTGTAAGGCAGTCTATCAACAAACTCTATTCTGAAAACAAATACATGTCGCTGAAAATTTTAAAAAGCATTTGAAGCAAGAACACAACCTCAGAGTATCAAAGAACACACTCTGGCTACTCTTTACACTCTTCGGTATCGTTATAAGAAAATTTCGGGAGAATAGGTCAGTACTCTGTGAGCGCCCTGATATCGTTAAGCTTGAGAAATAATTTTCTCGGGGTTATAAAGAAGAAGGGCGAGGAAGGGTTCGAGCCAGTGTACTTGGACGAGACCTGGGTCAATGCCTCGCACACCGCCAGCAGTCAGTGGGTACCCGATAGGGGTGATAAGGGGTCACGTAGAAAGCTGCCTCTAGGGATAGGAGAGAGACTAATCATTTTCCATGCTGGTTGCTCCAGCAAAGGCTTTCCCCCCAGGCTGCGACTTGGTATTCAGGGCAAAGTCCACAGATAACAGAGACTACCATTCTGAGATGAATGGTGCGGTTTTCCTCGATTGGGTTAAAAACAAGTTGGTACCAGCTCTACCAGAGAAGTCTTTTATCGTCATGGACAATGCCCCATACCACAGCGTGCAGTAAAGCCCCGACATCGAACAGTCGAAAAGGTGATATGATATCATGGTTCGACAAATTTCAGATCGCACGGCCTTCAAAGGCAACAAAGCCTCAGCTATATGAGATCATAACAACCCACAAAGGTGAACCTTTCTACAAAGTTGACAGTTACATAAAAAGTAAGGGTCACGATATTCTGCGACTTCCACCCTATCACTGTGGCCTTAACCCCATTGAAATGATATGGGGTATTGTCAAAGGAGATGTTGCCAGATCAAACACAACGTTTAGATTACGTGACGTAGAGGTTTTGGTTAAGGAATCTCTTAACAAAATCACGACTGAAACTTGGCAAAACTGTGTCAACAAAGTAACTAACGTCATTGAACAAGGTTACTGGTCTCGGGATGGCCTACAACAGGCAACTGTGGCACAACTTGTCATCCCTTTAAGTCGTGACTATGACACTATACGACAGACGAGGAACCGACTGGTCTCCCGGAATAGATTTTGAGATGTCCCCCACCATGACTGGCTGTTCCGTTTCTGCCGCGACAGATAACAACTTTTGCATTTTCAATGATGATAGTTTCTTAAACAACTTTTTTGGTGGAGTCCGGAACATTTTCAAATATAAGAAAGCTGTTGGGTATTAGTAAATGATAAACATGTGTACTATTTATATTTATGTGGCAATTTTGTACAATGATAAAATTTGCAATCATCATCGGTCGTTCACTCGGTCCGTATTTTCCAAAACCTCTGCTTCTGAAAACTGATATTTTATTCGTCTCATTTATCCTGACTCATATTTTATACTTATCCTGACTCATGCTTAATTGCTTGTCTCCTTCTTCTTGCGAATGATAGTGGAACACTTAAATCCCCTTTTGAAGCTCCCTTCAAAAAAGCGGACGTAATATAACTCACCCAGTGTTATCTCCCTTTAGCTGTTTTGGTGGGAAACTGCGTCACATGACCCCCACATGTTTTCACTCTCTCCGACTTATGCGCCCGACACCTGGATTTCAGGGAATCCAGAGTGCCATGAGGGGAGGTTGGGAGGCCTACCTCATGAGTCAGGATAAGTATAAAATATCAATTTTAATAAAAAAACAACCATTGTCACTAAGGTGACATAATCCCCCGCCGCAAATTATCAAATCAAACTAAAAAAGTAAATTTAGTTGCGGGCAACGATGAGGTCTCCTTGGCTTTCTATCTATTGTATCTGAGGGCTAGATATCATCGTCCAAAACGGAGCCAGAACACGTTTTGACAGGCGAGCGGATCTTCCAAATACAGCCGGGGTCACAGGGGTCATGTACCTTTTAAATAGTTCCGGAGAAGAAATAGTTCCCTCTTTAAAAGGCTGTATCTCAGTTGTTCTTGGGTCTACGTTCAAAACAATTAGTGTTCTGGAATCACCAGGACATCATCTACCATACTGGCACTTTTGTGCAGAATTTGCACATTTTGGGAGAAAAGTGCTGAAAAACATGGCCAAAAACTGAAAACAAAAATAACTGCCAAACGGTACATTTTAGCGACTTGACCCGTTCAGGCAAAACTGTTGGGAATTCGATTGTGCATCTGTACAAGAAATTTGGAAGTGTTGGAACAATTAGTTCTTAAGATATTTGCTGTCAAACGTTGAAATTTTGGAATTAATTTTGAATTATTTCCCCTTTGCTATTGGGCCAAGAGCCTAGAGATTTTTAAGGGGAATATCTACACCTGGGTGCGCATCTGTGTGATTTTTTGTTAGCGATTCTGAGCATTGGTTTAGGAGTTATGTTTGGTACAAAAATCGGCGTAATAATAAATAATAATAATAATAATAATCCGAACGATTACAATAGGTCTCCTGCCTAGAGGCAAGGAGCCCTAATGAAAGTTTAAGATGAAGTTAAATGTCAACAAGAACATGACCAGTCAACCTCTCTTGATATCTTGCTGTTTAGTTGTTCAAACACACACATATTTTCAACACTGACTTTGACCTTGACATGAATGTCATAATGTATGGAATATGCAAAACTAGTACTAAAGAAATTGCTTATTGAAAAACATTCAAGGGAGGTCTTGAAAGTCTATGAAGAAAATCCAGTGAACCGTTCTTAAAATATCTTGCTGACAATTCAGGTTAACATGCTGAAATCTTCAAAGTGACCCTAAAAATTATGTGAAGGTCACCAAAATTGACTGGGCCCTGGGCCTTCCCTAGATGAAGCTTGGTGTCAAATAAGAAGAAATTCCAGTGAATGGCTCTTGAGGTATCGCGCTGACAAGCATAACATGTAGGTTAATATGCTCAAATCTTCAAAGTGTCTCTGTGACCTTGAAAATAAAGTGAAGGTCACCAAAATTGAATGGGCCCTGCACCTTCCCTAGATAAGGCTTGGTGTTAAATATGAAGAAAGTCCAGTGAACGGTTCTTGAGGTAGCTTAACATGCAGGTTTACAAGCTGAAATCTTCAAAGTGTCGCCATGACCTTGAAAATTATGTGAAGGTCACCAAAATCGACTGGGCCCTGTGCCTTCCCTAGATAGAGCTTGGTACTGAATATGAAGAAAATCCAGTGAATGGTTATTGAGATAGCTTAACGTGCAGGTAAAACGTGAAAGTCCCCTTGTGACCTTGAAATGAAGGTCAAGGTCACCAAACCTGACTGGGACCTTCCTTTTACTGTGATGAACCTAGGTACCAAATATGAAAAGAATCCAGTCAACGGTTCTTAAGATATTTCAATTCGTACGTACGGACGGAGCCTAATACTATATCCCCCGTTTCGCGCTAAACGCACGGCGGGGGATAATTACATATTTTTCCTTATCCTGACTCATGCTTAATTGCTTGTAGAATCCAACGGAACCAGTGGTGGGTCAAGCCACTCTGGATTCAATGCTGATTTACGTCCTGCATACCCCCCTGAGGGAACTTCTTATAGTACTATGCTGATCTTTCCTTCCAGCTTCCTCTGATGAGTTTGGGGGGGACCACAACTTGTCAGATTTCTCTGGAACCGCTTCTCCTGACATTGAGTGTGGATCTATACGACTCCATGTCTTGATGCTCGCATCAAGTGGAGAAGCGACCCTTCATCATATACGAGTAAGTCCTTACAAGTATAGGGTCTGTCACTCATGCTGGCCTATCCTAGACGTGCACATGGACTCTAAGCTCTAACTCTCGTTGGCTTTTACAAGTCACGTGATAAAAGGGTGAGATTCATCTCAGCGCCTTTGAGGAACCGTCAATTGTTGTGCTACAACAAGAGGCCCAAACTGGTGAATGCCAGAGACGTCCTCGGTAGCAATGTCTCTGAGGTAGTGGTTGGCAAACACTGTCTCTGACTTCCAAAAGCAGCCCTCCATTATTGTCGAGATGGAGCAGTTTCCATGTAGAGCGAGTGTCGATGCCAGTGCTCTGACTTCATGAGGATTGGAGGCTCGTGGAGGCTCAAGTCCTGCTGCTTTGTAGGCCCTTAAGATGACGGCTCTCATCCATATTGATAATGTTGTACGTGAGATCTCTGTAGGGGTCTCCGTAGATAGAGGTATGAAAAGGAGTTTTATGTGTTAGAAACTCATAGGATGTCCTTTCTAGTGGTTCGTAAGCATCACTGGTGAGATGCTGTAAGACTACGTTGAGATCCCAAGCAGGCGCTTTAAATTTCTTTTGTTGGTCTTCCAACTTAAAAGAGAGTAGTAGTGCCAGTATCTCTGGTACTTTGGTCAGTTTCACAACCGTCTTGATGGTGATAACTGTGCTGAGGGCCAATAGGTATGTAGAGAGTGTTGAACCTTTTAACCGCCTTGTTTATCTTAGATGACAAAGGTATTCCGCCACTTGAGGATGTGTTGCTTTCATCGCCGTGAAGCCCTTCCTCAATGCATATTTCTCAAAACTCTGCCACTTGTCGTCGTACAAGTTACGGGTTGATCTACGCATAGCTAGTGTGACTGCGTTCGCTGCTCTGGTGGAATATCCTCTTTTCTTCAAGCAAGTTTTGATACGTTCCATGCATGTAGTTGGAATACTGTTGGATTTCCGTGTAACATCCACTCCGTCTGGGATGGTTGCGTTGGACGAGATAGGGCGTCTGCTATCACATTTTTGGCTCCGGGAATGTGGCATACTTTTATGTCGATGTTCAGGTTGTCTATTATACTGAATAGCTGAAAGCTGAGGTCTAACAGATTCATTGACCTCGTTGATCCTTGTCTGTTGATGTAGAACGCCACTGTGGAGTTGTCCGTATGGATCATCAGCTGTGCGTTCCTTAGTATGCTGGACCAGTGTAGTAAGGCGTTCATTTCGAGCATGTTGATGTGCAGACTTTGCTCCTGAATCGGCCATTTCCCTGCTGACACTTCGTTGTCGAGGTGGGCTCCCCATCCTTAAAGTGATGCATCTACGTAGAGATGAGTGTTGTACTCCGGCTCTGATAAGTGGGTTCCTCCGCAAACATTCGACTTCCGAGTCCACCATAAGAGATATGGTTTCAGTCTGTCCGGTAGTCCGAAGGAGTCCAGACTGTCTAGATGAGCGTTCACAAACACTTATAGTGGGTGATTGGCTTTGTCACTCGAGTAAACAACCAGGGGGCCGACGATATTCCAAATGGTAGCACCTTCCATTGGAAGTGACGTCCGTTGAAGAGGCATCGTAGGTATTTCCTTGAGTCCGGATGTATCGGGATTTGAAGATATGCATCCTGTAGATCTATGCTGGCGAGGTAGTCTAACGGACGTACGAGTTGTCACAGTTGAGGAAGATGTATCATTCTGAACTTTGCGGGGCTGCGTAGATAATCTTGGTTGAATTTCCTCATGTTGTATATAAGTCGGAACTTTTCCCTGGAATTTTTCTTTGGTACTAAGAAGATTGGGGAGTAAAAACCGGGCGTGACGAGCTCCTGTTTTATTTCTTCGATCGCTTCCTTCTCGAGTAGAGTTGTGATGGCGTCGAGTAGGTTCTCCATCTGGTCGGCAGCATAGTTGTGGGCCAGAGAGTTGCTTGTCAACGGTGGTACTGCTTGTAGTTGTATCTTGAATCCTCTGTGTAGGATCTGGGATACATAGTCATCCTGAAGAATTCCCCAATTCTTCCAGTAGCGTTGTAGACGTCCACCCACTGTTGAAGGTTGTATGGGAACGGCTGGGGGTGGAAGACTCCAGTCGTTCCCGAACCCGTCCTTCAGCGTCTAAAGTTCCTTCCGGGGTTACTTCTGGGAGCTCCGGTCGGGCGACGAAAAGAATCCTTGCCTCCTCTGGAGCAGCCGTATTTCTTTTCCCTGGCTCTCTGTATCCCCGTAAACTTCGACTTGCCGGAGTAGCACTGCCACGTCTGACGGATAACACTGGCTAGTGTATCAATGGACTTGATCATCATTACCTCCCTTCACTCTTTCGTTACTTCCTTGGCCAGGTCCTTAATTTTCCCTGCGAAGATAGATGATGCTGACCACGGAGCTCTGTATAGTGACTTGGTGAAGCGCTCACTCCAAGTACAGGAAGACAGCAATCCTTGTCTTCTCAATAGTGTCAGGCCCGCTGATGTGGATGCCAGATGTTCGGACATGAACTGATGATCTTTCTTTTGGGTCAGCAATGCCGAGTAGATCATTCTATCTTCTTCAGAGGTCGAGTGTCTAAACTTTGCGATGAGGGTTTCACTGATGGCTCTTGACCTGGCTAGACCAAAGAAGGTACATCTGGTAGTTGTGTCTAGTTGTGCCAACTTTTTATCCTCCACTTTATAACTCCTAGCTCGGGAGCCGTTGATGATCTTGTAGTTCTCATCTATCTCTGGGGCCTTCATGAAGGGTTCCATGTGGTGAAGAGAGAACTTCTTGGCGTTGAATGTTTGGACGCTTTGACTCTGGAACTTCGTTGCCTTCCTGAAGGCTGTGCTGAGGTTCTCTAGGACATCCTAGACAGGATCGATGGGTGGAAGGGTAAGTGTATCAAAGTCCTCGTTAGACATCATATACATGAATGCTTCATTATCCTCTTTAGAAGGTGATGCAAGTTGTAACCCATTTGCCATCCAAGATTTGATCTCTGTATGGGAGAATATGATTCCACCATCATCTTCAGATTTAGAGGCTTCTTGTTCTGGAGATGGTTGCCATTGTGTCTCCTTCCTGCGTGGAGATCTGCGTGGAGACCTGCACACGCAGGCGACTGATTCAGATAAGGATCCTCCCTGAAGTCTTGAGACGTATCTCTGTGCCTTCGTGAAGGTGTAGATTCTCTTCTACAGTATGTAGGGTGCCTGCGCGCAGGCTCCTGATGGCTGTCCGTATCTGAGGAGGAGGATCTGCGATGCTCCGGTGTACGTCTGGTTCTGCTCCTGCGCGAAGGCTCCTCTGGAATATCTATTGCAGATTCATCGTTGTCCATACTGGCAGGCTCTCGTGAAGATGTCATGGAACATCGTTGAGTGTGTGATCCTTCACGTAGGTTTCCTCCTTCACGCAGGCTACTATCTTCAGCGGGATGCGATCTGCAGGCTGCTTGTCTTTCATGCAGGTAAGTTGTAGATGGGGCCTTCGTTGCAGCTTTCTCCTGCGCGAACCTCCGTTCCATCAGGACCAACATCTGCTGCGTAAACTGCTGCATGAAGACACCCAGGTTGAAACTCTGCAATGACGGCTGCTGCTGCTGCACTGCTGAGAGTACTGAGGCTTCTCCCAAGGACTGCTGCACTTGTAAAGACCTGCCATCTCTACCTGATGTCTGCATTGATAGAACGTCTGACTGCGCTGAGATGACTGCTGATGCTACTGTAGATGAAGACCTCGTCTTCTTCCTCACTGCTACTTCAGGAATGAGGATGGGTGGCTCGTCATATACGTCTACTTCGTCTGCCGTGATGATCTCTGCAGCGAAGGACCTCATTTTATGCACTGCCCCATGGGAAGACTTCGCTGGAGTCTTGTCTGCAGACGACTTCTTCTTCTGAGAAGACGATGCCCTAGACTTCTTAGACTGTGACGAGGTTATAGTTGATGTAGACGACCTCTTCCTGGAGCCGGAGCTGCCATCAGTCACAGCGACATGCTCTATAGAAGCCATTGGTAAATCACTGGAATGGTGAATGTCAGTAGACAGCAATAAACGGTTATCAGTGCAATCACTCGGTTTAGACATGACTTGTAAAAGCCGTCTAGACCTGTCCTTGGCACGTCTAAGAATGAAATATAAATAATTATTAAATTCAAATTCAGATAAATGCTGACAAAGTTTACAGCGAAAGCTGGAAGAACATGTAGAAGTACAATTAGAACATAATAAATGTGGATCAGCAACTGACAACCGGTATCTGCAACGAATGCAAGGTTTCATCAATTGTAAACAAGAAGAAAAATCATGTCAACAACGTGAATAAAGAGATAATTTAGACAAAAATTTCAAACCATATTGCTGGTATATCAATCCTAAATGCCGTATACAGCTAATTTAGTAGTAAAGGCCTAAATATAAAAGGATATAACGCCGTATAGGGGACCCAGGCGCTCTCACAACCGTCCTCTAGGGCGAAGAAGGAGAGAGTGAAAACATGTGGGGTCATGTGACGCAGTTTCCCGCCAAAACAGCTAAAGGGAGATAACACTGGGTGAGTAATTTTACGTCCGCTTTTTTTAAGGGAGCTTCAAAAGGGGATTCAAGTGTTCCACTATCATTCGCAAGAAGAAAGAGACAAGCAATTAAGCATGAGTCAGGATAAGGAAAAATTTGTCTCTTTCGCTCCCAACTGTAGATTCATCAGCTGTGAAATTCTTTATGCTTCTGGCATCATACAAAGGCAATGGTGTTTTGTCATATGCACTGTGCCCAAACAGCAGTCTAACAAGCATCTCATATATTGCCTTTTTTGGAGCTATCCAATAAGCCAACTCATCTGCTGTACTTGTCCATTACATTAGTGATTGTATAACCCCATACAGTCAGTAATGTAATGGACAATACAGCAGATGCCATGCCAATATCAAACAAGTATGTGGAGTTGTTGCCAAATTTCAAACTCATCCTTCTTGATGAGGGTGTACTTACTAAATGTGAGGCTAGCTTTGGTTTCTACTGACTCATTCATGATTGTCTTTCAGTGGCATTTAGAAGTTGTACATTGATGTCCAAGATATTTTTATGGATTAAACTTCTTCTTTAATTTCTCTCACGACGTTTCGAGACCATTCCAGGTCCCTTCATCAGGTAAACTGGCAGTTAGGACTATGACGTCGTCACTATGACGTCATAACTGAGTTATGACGTCACAATGCAAGTGACATGACAGTACACTAGGGAGAGTACTGTATAAGTGAGTTTGAAGAGTTAATTACATAATGATGAAAATTCATGCTAAATAATAGAGTTGAAAGTTGAATTGTCAATACACAACAACTGCTAATTACACAAAAGTTACTTGATAGCAGGCTTTCCAAAAAGAATAGTAGACTCGTTTTTTCTTTTATCTAAAGTTCATCAAGGTCCCACGCACTTGGCAGGTAGACACCTTGATCACGATTCATTGCTGGTTTATGTCTCCTTATCTCCACAGCCTCCTGTAGTTTTCTCCGACGCCAGTCATTGTTTTTTCTCGAAAGCACCCTGATATCATACCACATGATTACATGACTTGGGTTATTTGCCTTGTGCTCCGATATAGCTGACTTATCATTTTAATCCATAAAAAAAACTTGGACATCATTCATGACTGCCCAGCCTCCACCCACCTAAAGGCTAATTTCTGACAATGAGGAATCCATTTTCTTATTTTGTCAGTGGAAGTGAACCAGCAAAATCAATCATATTCCACACTGAACTGAATGGTCAGTAATATGTCTTCCTCCTTCTGCAGTGTTGGTAGATACTGATACTATGATAGATTCTTTCTATGAAGACACACAATGGAAACACCTGCACCATTCAGTTACCTCAATAGGGGCAGTGGGGTAGTCTAGTGGTTAAAGCGTTGGCTCGTCACGCCGAAGACCCGGGTTCGAATCCCCACATGGGTACAAAGGTTACGGGTAGACGTGGAATGAGCCGATATGCCTCAAACTGAAAAGGGTTGTTGACGTCAGGCGTCAGACGTAGATTTCACGGTGCATGCATGAATGACGCGCTTTTATATAAATCGGTGATTTTGTGACAGAAAAGTTATGTATGGAACACTGTAAGGATAATGTGGATCGCACTAAGGAACGAGGGAAACATGAGCATGTGTAGTGACGGCACGAATCATTACTGAACAAAATTTATGTTTGTGTGAAAGAGGCTTGAGTGCAAATTCCAGGCCAATTTCCATTAGCCCAAAATTTCTACATTAAACCATTTCATAGTGTAATTTCGACGTTTTTGGTTTCCTGTTTTTGTGTGAAAAAAAAGTATTAAAATGCAAAAAGGAAAAACAACAAATGGTACTCATGTATTACACCGGACCAACTATATTGGATTAGGTCCCTAACCCTAACCCTAAAACCTAAACCCTAAACCTTCAGCCCTAACCCTAACCCTAACCCCTTGAAATAATTCTTATAAATAGAATGCATTGACCGAACCGGCAGTATTAAAATGCAAAAGGAAAAACAACAAATGGTACTCACGTATTACACCGGACATGTACCTACTATATTGGATTAGGTCCCTAACCCTAACCCATAACCCCTAAACCCTCAGCCCTAAGCCTAACCCTAACGTACCTAACCCCTTGAAATAATCCTAATAAATAGAATGCATTGACCGAACCGGCACAAAACATGATTGACGTGTCCAGTGTAATGCATTTTTACCACTTCGAAAAATAAAATACTGATAAAAAACATTTCTATGTAATGGTGCAAATTACTGAATGAAAAAAAAATATATATGTATGTCAGTTCACATTGGTAAATCATTTACACTTAATAGTTACTTAGAAACCGAAATATAAAATATATTTACATAATTTAAATAATTACATTGACCAATATAGCGAATAATCGAATATATATAATACAGACCGGTGTAACGCATTCTCGCTAAATTCAAAAAATACAATAATACACAAAACATAACACCTCAGCACCCCGTAATACAAATAAATATGAGCATATTAGTGCAAAAAGAAAAATATTTCAAACTGGTGCTTGCAAAAAATTGCGCATACGCCGGTATACAACTAATGGAAACTCTCAACATCGTTGGGCTTATGCAATGACATAGCTTGTAGAGATGAAACACCAGTGAGCAGAGCTTATACGCGCTCACAGTCACAAAGCTAGACAACCGTGTTGCCATGCAGGCGTCATAGGGCATTGTTTCGAGAACGTGCTATCGAACAACATCACATTACATTACGTAAAAGGGTATTATGACGCATTTTTAAAGTTTGTGGTGCTGTATTCTAAAGGTAGGCCGGCTGTTCCATTAAACCCTACTTAACCTTCTAGTTCAGTGTCTGTCAATTGGGTGTCTGTCAACTGGGTGTCTGTCAAATGGGAGATAACCATCCATGTTCATGTCAATCACTGGATTATCCATTACAACCATCATTAATCACAGACTGTTGTCATATTGCTGGAATACTGCTGAATGTGGGGTTCACATAGTTATACAGCAAACAATAAATTACACCTAACAATAATATCAGGATATACTGTTGCCAGTAAAAACACAATAAAGATATGCATCATAGTCAACATGCTTAATTTCAACTGGTGGCAGTCTGTAAATAATAGAATCTGAACCAGACAAACCAGTGATCAATAGCATGAGCATCAATCAATGCAACTGGAATACGATAATGTGTGAACCAAATCCGAGAGCCTGGCGACCCAACCCTGTTAACTGCCTCTTACGACAAGCATGGGTTACTGAAGACCAATTCTAACCCAGATCTTCATGGGTTTGAGAAAAGGAAAGTTTTCCCATGGCCCTAGAAGTGTTACATGGTAACTAAGCAATGAACATGTGGTTAATCTTTAATATATTCAGTACTTTTTTATCATGTTCATTATGTGCAGGATTATTTTTGTCTGTTAAGTATTTTTTTTTTTACTTATGCCGCACAGATCCAAACATGGCTGGTCAAAACAATATCTACCTCCCTTGGGACATCTTTGGCAACAAAGAAACTGGCCTCTAATAACAACGAAGGATTATCAAAGGGGTTGTACCAACTTCTCATGCATTTCACAGAAGGGGCGCCAAATCATCAAAGTATGTAAATTGCCAGATATTATTTCAGTTTTATTTATTCTTCAAACAAAAACACTTATAGACAAGGTTGAAATGGCACTATGTTGAATATATTGGCTGCAGGAAATTGTCATGAATCTTCCACTTGAGCCATTTTCACTTACGTCATAAAACATTGGTTGTTTGTCTCAGTGACGTGTGACTGTAATCATTCTCACAAGAAGTTGTTGTATTGAATTCTAAACATGCTCCCTTGTACCACATGACCATGTAAACAAGCTGTTTGGAGAAAATAACTGGAGTTTTCCCGTAGCTCTCCTTTCATATAATGTTAGGTATGAGTCAGCATTTGGTAGTATTACTGTATAAACATCTTTGAAATCATGCATACATGATCAATAGTTTATGAGTATTAGTATCATCGCATCATTATGATCATAGGTTCCGGATGACAGTGCTCACTCCTGCTGTAACATGGGGTGTTGAGTCACATAGACATTCTGGACTCTTGAATAATGACTTGTATCAGGATAAAGTTATCATATATAAGTAAGTGACATGTTTTACAATTGTTTATGCAATAATCGAGAAAACAATGGATGTTCTTAAGTGTCCAAAAACCCATAACACGCCAATGATGTAAAGTCTGCGATGTGAAAACCTCTGTCAATACACGAACCACATGTATGGTTTATATTGGCACATACAAATAGACAATATAAACATTTGTGTATAGTCCATCATGTTTTCTCAATATTTTACATGACCATGTCAACTTAGGGCCCCCACCTACGGAGGGGGCAACATCGTCATTGCTCCGAGTATCGGACACCAGACGGATACAGGAAGCACACGATTCACTTCAGAACAAGCAACGTATGACCAATATCCACCTGACTTCCCGTCTGCTTTCTTTGCAGCCAAACAATTTCGAATCAAATGGATACTGTGTATAAAGACCTCATCTTACCACCCCCTTTGCTTGTTTCCAGAAGATTTTCTTCGCTTGTTGGGGTAGTCATTTTCTAAATATAAGAAATCTGTATCTTTGAGTTGGCAGATGCAGACACCTTGTATGTGTAAAACGTCACAGTACCTGTGTACATCAATTTAGGACGTCATACGCAATTCTTTTAGAACTCAAATCACACTGAATATTTCCTTTCCTACGCTGGATATTAGGAGGCAAATATCACCTATATGACGGTGTTGTACAATGAAATATTTAGTTGTGGTATCTTTGATGTATTTTTGTTTATGAAAAATAAAATGATATGTACTTCACATCCCCGTCTTCGCATTTTAAGGTTTAATCCAGTTAAGAAATAAGCTGGGCTCTGTCTCTAGGCTAAACTGAGTCCCGTCTCATGACGTCACATGGTTTCGGCATGGTACGCGTCGCAAGTTTAACATTGATACATGAACAGGAGCCCAGATCCGTCATCAAAATACAGATGTAGTTGGTCAATATTCTGATGCTGTCAAAATGTTACAGGTGCTTATTGAAGATAAATGTGTTTCATTATTCGAAATGAAACAATAACTGTTTTTATCAAGTCATCTTTGAGCGTCGAGGATTATTGAACCATTGCCCAAATCAGAAACACTGGAGTAATCCTGTCTGCATGGTCACATCCAGCATTACAATCATATCTACAGTCCAACAAGATGGCAATCAATATTCTTTTCTAATATGTCTTCTTATAATTAATGGTAAAGATATCCTGATTCCCCCACCAAATGTCCTCTTGGTCTGTCCAGGTATGAAGCAACTCCGAAGGATGTGACATGAATGTACATTAAGTGCATTAAAATGAAATATCTTTTATCAGAGACCATATAAGATATAATAGACTCATATAGACTTATTATGTGGTTTCTGTCAGATTTATATTATATGGTTTGGGTCAGATTTCAGCATGTGTGATGGCTTCTCCGGCTTCTCCACCAGTATTCAAACCTTACCTTGTATAGTATGACAACATGATTGTTAGAAAAAGGCCAATGTGTTTCCGGTGGTAAAAATATAATGACCATGTTCATTATGAACAACAGATTCTGTTATGATTAATAGTGATGCAAGGGGGACTTGGGCTGTGAGATTAATGTAGTTCCAGGGTTCATTTGTTGACTCACCTAATGGGTAATTATATCATATTTTCAGCCATAAGACATAATAAATTCATCATTAATAGATTGAATTAGGAATAACAGACATGAGCATTATATATCAGTTACCCACTGGTCAGCCCCTGATCTAGTGTCAACATTCTGGGAACCTGTCTTGGGGACAGCTGGCTAAATTGATCTGTGCCAGTTAGGGCATCATTTTTTTTAAATGTGTTTCACGTAGTCACCAAATTCTGAACATGGGTCGGTCAGGGGAAAAAAACTCCTAAAAAACACAACTTAATAAAGACAAAATTATCCGAATAATGTTCTTGATTCTCATTTATTGTAATTCTTATTACAATTTCTCGAGTTCTTTGGACTTTTGGCAGCGACTAAATAAAACATTTTAGATAGATAAACATTTTATAGGACGGGGCGGTATATTTTAGGTGGGTCGGTAATAAAATTAGAAGGGTCAGTCGGGCAATGAGAAACACAAAAAAAATTTAAATGCTGCCCTTAGATGCACAGTGCAGGTCCACAGGTCATCCTGACAGTAACTGTAATGTGCTACATTGTAACATGTCAGGTTGCCTGATTGTGTTATAGGTATGGCATCTGTTGGGCCACTAGACATTCAGCCCTGCAGTCTGATTGATCTTCCAGCCATCAACTCTGTGTTCATCTCTATAAGGTGAGGTGAGGTGAAATTTGGTTTAACGTCGTGCTTAAGAATATTTCGCTCATATGACGACGTTCATCTCTATAAGGGGCCGTGGAGTAGCATAATGGTTAAAGCGTTCGCTCGTCATGCCGAAGACCCGGGTTCAAATCCCCAATGTGTGAAGCCCATATCTGGTGTCCCCCTGCCATGATGTTGCTGGAATATTTTTTGCTAAAAGCGGCGTAATACCAAACTCAGTCAGTCAGTCATCTCTATAATGGGAAATATTGATGTAAAATCTTCATTTGAAATGACGGATCCAAGAATACTACAAACATGGCTTAATGTGTGTATTGTGAACAGCAGCACAGCCTTTACTTTTGGCACTACTCTGCCATGTACTGTGAAACAATGTCTGCCTCATCACAAAGCTTGAACACTCATATCTGCACAACATCATAAGGTCACGAAACCTGCAAACAGCGTGATGTATATCTTGGAACTAGCATTATCCATTTCACTATTGTATACAATTGTTTAAAGAAATCCACAAGATAATGGCACAACACAAATTTCCCACCTACACGTTTCAACTTCATCTTCAGGGAGAAACCTACCTGGGGCCGGATTCACTAAACTTCTTAGAATTTTCTTAGTTTTTATGCTTAAGTTTCCTTAAGAATTCTTAGCTGAGAATTTTTCTTAAGTAGCAATCCACCAAGCCACTAAGCATAAATCTTAGCTGAGATATTTTAAAATTCTTAGAATTTTCTTAGTGAGAAACGCATGGGATTATAGCTGATAAAGGATGACTTCTTTGAGTGAGAGGTGAAATTTCATTGGAAATGAGACTTACTACAAATTGTATACCATCTTTTGATAATCTAAATGTTAAGTGACAACTCTGTTTCTGTGTATTTTCTAAAATGTTGGTTCTATCGATGAATGCATTGGCGTCCATCTTTGTTTACTTTAAGAAAATTCTTAGTGCTTAAGTAACCTACGGAGGATTCTTAAGTTATGAAAAAATCTTAAGCACTAAGAGGTTTGATGAATATTGCTTAAGCAAAAATCTTAGTTTTAGATAAGTTGCTATGGAAACTAAGAATTCTTAGTAGAACTAAGAATTCTTAAGGGTTAAGAATATTCTAAGAAGTTTAGTGAATCCGGCCACTGAACTGAATATAAAGTTGAAAGATTGCCTAAAATATATGTACCGGTATATGTGATAGTGCACTGTGACATCAAAATAGTACCGCAGTATTAATGTACATTTGAAAGTCACTCTTGTAAAGCTGGTTGAGTAACATCATATAGAACTCTTAAACTCGCCTTATCCTTAGTACCTTTTTTTTTTATTTTAGGGCTGAAGATATGCAGCAAACATTTCAACCATGAATGTGCAGCTGGATAATTCATGAGACATCCCCCTTGTGTGAAGAATGAAGCGGTGTCTACGTCTCATACTAATTGCCACAGTAATACTTAGCGTGTTTAGGCTGTTGTATATACTATTTGTCCTACCAGAGTATGGAGAAACCAGACTCCACCCAGGTCAGCTCTGGTCAAAGCGCTACCTTCCGTCTCTAGGTCACCAAATTAATGTCAGTCCTCAGCAAATTGACCTGAGAGTTATTGTCCTGGCCTATGATCGTGCTGAGTCTTTGACTAGGTGCCTGGCATCGTTAAAGGAGGCTGAGTACAATGGTGACAGGGTTCACATTGATGTTTGGATTGACTGCTCTAAGAGTGGACAGATAGATGGAGATACATATACAGCAGCCATGTTGTTCTCATTTAAGTATGGCACTGTTACTGTGCATAACCACACAAGACATGTCGGAATATACGGACAGTGGCTTGGTACTTGGAAAGTAACAGAGCAAACTAAAGAAATTGCTCTTTTCCTTGAAGACGATGTCACAGTGTCCAAATACTTCTACAAATGGCTAAAGGCAGTTCATACAAAATATGATTCGGTTGCCAATATTAATGGCTATTCCACTCAGGGGATGAGCATGAAGCACTCCGGTGATCGTGGATGGCTCCAAGCACCGAAATCAGAAGTGGTCTTCAGCTATCCAGTATTAGGGACTTGGGGATTTTCACCCAGCCTGAAGAATTGGCTTGGATTTTTGAACTGGTATCGAGAGACAGCTTCTAATCCTTCTTTTCATCCATTGGTTCCTGGTCTGAAACCATCTAACTGGTACCGCAGTTTCATGAAATCAGGTAAAACAGACTCGATGTGGTCAATGTGGCACATATATTATGCAAACAAGAATAATGAACTCACAATATATCCAAATTTGCCTTTCAGACAAGGGTTAACAACAAATGGGAATGAAAAGGGGTTGCATTATTCTACCAAACAGAAAACACAAGCAGGCAGAGCCCTTGTTGAATGGTTAGATAAATACATAGCCCTTCCATCTGTGCCAGTCCAACTTGACACTCATGGTAGGGTGGTGAGGTCATGAGAGTGCTGGTATGCAGCTTTTCAAGTCTATACAGAACTGAAACCTGGGATAAACGACTTGTCAGCTCAAGACAAAACTGATACCAGTGACATGCAACCAGTAATAACCAAACTGATACAGCTGAACTCATAACTGATACCCTCGACATGAAGCTTTTCAGCTCATAACCGAACTGATACCAAAGTCATGCAGCTTGTCAGTAGCTAAAAACAAACTTGATACCAGTGACATGCGTAAGGGACCGTTCATAATTTACGGCTAGGGGGGATGATGATGATTTTTGAATGTTTTTTGGGGTTTGGTTGGTTTCCCACCCATTTTGTTCTGGGGAGCTAGGGGGTCATCAGTTTTGTACACTGCATTACTAGGGGGCACAGCAATTTTGTACATAAAAGTATGTTTAAAATTATGCTTAGTAATTATGGGAAGGGGAGGGGGGGTAATTGATTTTGTACATGACATGCAGGGGGTCACTTATTTTGTACATAAATTTCAGTCATTCACATTGTACATGCTTCCCCAGCTCATAACTGATACTCTGGACATGCAGCTTGTCAGCTCATAACTGATACTCTTGACACACAGCTTGTCAGCTCATAACTGAGAGTCTGGACATGCAGCTTGTGAGCTCATAACTGGTACTCTTGACACACAGCTTGTCAGCTCATAAGTGATACTCCGGACATGCAGCTTGTCAGCTTATAAGTGATACTCTTGACACACAGCTTGTCAGCTCATAACTGATACTCTGGACATGCAGCTTGTCAGCTCATAACTGATACACTTGACACAAAGCTTGTCAGCTCATAACTGATAGTCTGGACATGCAGCTTGTCAGCTCATAACTGATACTCTGAACACCCCGCTTGTCTCCTCATAACTGATACTCTTGACATACAGCTTGTCAGCTCATAACATACTCCGGACATGCAGCTTGTCAGCTCATAACTGATACTCTTGACATACAGCTTGTCAGCTCATAACTGATACTCCGGACATGCAGCTTGTCAGCTAATAAGTGATACTCTGGACATGCAGCTTGTCAGCTCATAACTGATACTCTGGACACACAGCTTGTCAGCTCATAACTGATACTCTTGACACAGCTTGTCATCTCATAACTGATACTCTTGACACACAGCTTGTCAGCTCATAACTGATACTCTTGACATGCAGCTTGTCAGCTCATAACTGAACTGGTACCCGAGATATTGTAGCTTGTCAGTTCATTACAGAAGTGAAATCTTGGACATGCAACGTGTAAGGCCCTTACTGAACTGATACCAGTGACATACAGAGCATCAGCTCAAAATAGAAGTGAAACCTTGTCCGTGCAATGTGTGAGGTCTTGATACTAGGTACATAGAGCTTGTCAGCTCATTACAGATGTACCTTGGACATGCAACTTGTCACATCATTACTGAAGTGATAAATATTTATTTCATTTGAGGGACGAATTGGAAGTGCAGGAAAATACAACAAAGGGAGTATATAAGTATATGGGGCATTAGTTGAAAGGTACAGAATGTGGACACAATTTGAATTGCCATTCATGGTTGCAGTGCACCTTCAACAAGGTTGATAACCTTCATTTGTTTTGTGCACGTTTGTGATGTGATTTTATGCATGTTGCAATTGCCGATTGATGGCTTGTCGTCAAAATAAGGACTTGTGTGGGAAGACCTTTTGTCATGTTTTTATACAGCTATAACAGCTATGTTTTCATTCACTGAAATAAACTACTCTGTTGGTGCCCAGTATGGTATGCCACTATCTGTTATGTTGTTTGTTCATGGGAGACATGTATTAGAGGGAAACTTTGGACAGGCAACCAGTAAAGTCTTTACAGAACCAGGGGGATACAGCTTGTCAGCTCATTACAGAACTGACACCTTGGACATGCAATTTCTCAGCTAATTACAGAATTAATTCACTGCAGATGTCTTCATTTATACTTGTAAACTCTGATGTCCCCAACAGAACGTGGTGTTGACACAGGAGATGTCTTCACACATATTATGATCAAATTGGATATTTACTAGTATCTATAAACACTACTTCGCAAAACATGTACCTGTCCATGTTCTTAAAAGGATACATCCTCAAAGGCGCCCTCAATACATTTCGTTTAACTTTGTTGCGGGGTTCTGTAGCCATATTAGAGACTGAAGGCATTAATTGATAATAACTGCATAAAATTTGTCTCAGAAGCAATTGGCTTCCACCATCCAGAATTTGGAATGTGATAATGTCTTCAGAAGCTGATCAATTTTACATGTCATGATACCGCACTGAAGCGGCATATACAGTGAGTATGGTTTCACGCCGCTTTTAGCAATATTCCAGCATTATCACGGCAGGGGACACCAGAAATGGACTTCACACATTGTACCCATGTGGGGAATCGAACCCGGGTCTTGAGCATGACAAGCGGACGCTTTAACCATTAGGTTACCCCACCGCCCCCAGCAAATACAGAAGTATAAAGACTCATGTTTGACTTTACAACCGTTTTTCTTGCCTGCCTTCATCATGGGAACCCGTGAAGATCAGGATTAAAGTTGGTCGTCAGCAACTCATGCTTGTAACGGAACTAACGAAACGGGTGGTCAGGCACACTGATCTGGTTGATGAATGTCATTGTATCCCAACTGCGATGATCGATCCATGAAACGTTAATCCGTTGATTGTGTTGACCAGACCCGATGTTTTACAGGCCGCCATCATGTAGCTGGAATATTGCGGTGTACTTTGTTTAAACTTCAAAACATACGAACATCGAGGGACGAGCACAAAATACATCTACAACCCTGTATGGTTTCTAATATAATTTTGAAAGTCCATTATTGCAAATGTATTATTATTCGCCATACTATTGCAAATCCGGGGCATTCGAGCATAGGAATGACATTTACGATTGTATCTATCAAGGTCATTTTCATGGAATATTGACATGCATTGATATGCAGCTGCCCCTATGTCTGTTGCATTTCACTGATCGATTTTGCATGATTTTGGAACATGTTTCGTGTATTTAAATACAAATTCTGATCATTTATTTCATGTTTTATTCGGGAATTGATTCCAACAAGTTAAGTAAAAATCATGCTTACACATACTTGCGAAGATTCTTTTGTACCTGGAAATATTCACCGTAATCTGAATTATGAAACAGACGAGACTTCTGGTCTCTTCTATTCAATTTACATCTGATGGGTACATCAGTTGAAGGGTTTTCTGGAACTATACTAACAGGAAACAAATAACTATGCAAAACATAAAATTGCATAAATAAAAGTTATTCGAGAAGTTATAAAACTAACCCTAAGTAAACATGGAGTAAAGCACTTGACATTAAATATGATGTCACGTACCGTGCGTGGCACATGCACTTTGAGCACAATGAACTTACTCACATTTTGCATGCTTTTTGACACCTGAAGTTCACACACCTGATTTTGAAAATTAAAGAACGGTTGATTATTCTCTAGCCTCTGAATGTTGTGGAAAACACGTTAATTTCAACCTAAACTGCGTGTACGCCATGCCACGGCTTACAGAAAATCAGCGTCTCAGCCCCGTGGGTATGCTGGAGACTGGAATGGCCCAAAATTAAGTGGCCAGGCGTTTGGTTGGCGCTGCCCTAGACTTAATTAGACAAAGGATCCAAATGACAGTTTAGGCAAAATAAAGAATAATATACAAAACAATGAATACACAATACACAAACAATCATTGCTTGGTGTAAAGATAAATATATAGTATTATATAAACTATCGACTTAGTGTTATTTTTGGAACATGAAGCGATGCTGTATCATGAATCATTCGCTCATTCCAATGATCATGTAGTAACTTGATCTGACAGTGTTCATGGCCATACCAGTCGGCAGTGTGGCATGTGAAAGGTCTCTCTTCTCTCTTCGAATGCTCAAGCTGTGGGCACGTGCTAACTGGTATGCACACACAGAGAAGTACTCCTTTGACACCTGGAACCAAGTCCATGCACTATCTACTCTAGGGAGACTTACTGGAGGAAATTCAAATACAGCTAAAAGTGTATTATGGAGTCAAAATCATTTTTGACATTCCCTTGGAACTGTAAACGTGTTAATTTCATGGCTGATCATAAATAAAGTAATCTTTCTGACTGACTTATCTTGTTAAGTTGCAATGAGTAAACTGAGTGAGTGAGTAATATTGAACAAATCTGAAGATATCATGTATATGATGTAATACATGCAATTCCTGGACTGTCAAGTAAGTATAATAATACAACTATTGTATACACGGCGTCATTAATGAAGGGTCAACCTATTGGTAACACTTTCTTCAAAGTTGTAAAAACTTCGTTTTTGTTTGAAATATACACAACTGAATGTTTTACAAAATTACTCGACAGTATGGAAAACACATCAGGTCGTTGAACTGTTATTATTACGTTCTTCAACGTCCGATACATTCTATTACAAATGGCACATCTTTTATTCAAATTGTCAATATGGAATCCACCTGAAACTTGCCACTTGAATGACTGGCACGTGCAAGTCGCTCTATCCATGGAAAGTGGAGGACAGTACACATGCATTGATGCTTTTTCACTGTCATTTACTGTTCAGTTACCTGTTTGAAGTCGCAGCTTAAAATAAGACGATTTTTTTACACTTGCTGAAAGGGGTCAGGCTATAGGCCTTTTGGAATCTGGTCAAACTCAGCGGCAGGTTGATGTCCACTTTAATGTGAGTCAGAGTGCTATTGGTAGACTGTGACGCAGATTTAGGCCAATGGGTCCGTGGAATATCCACGTCGACCAGGTCGCCCCAGAGTCCCAAAAGTCCCAGATGATACACCTCCTGGAACCCTGTACTGCAGGGATCCAGTGATAGTGATTCTGTACAGCGAGCGCGCCAGTGATAGTGATCGCATTTTCGAGAATAAAAATTGAGCTCTGAAGTAACATATGGGTGATACACAGTGATTGCTTTGGACTGACGTCAAGCTGAATATTTGGCTCTTTCCTATTTGTCCTTACTTTAACACATTGCTGACGCATATGTTTGTAGCCATGTGGTTTACTGGTCGGGGTGGTGACAATAAAGTCTTATATGATAATTTATGTAAATACCGGGAACCATATTGACCAAATTATCACTGAATCTCGAACATTTGGCTTCACAAACATATTGTCTAAATATCGGAGCCTTTCACTCACTCTGTAAAAAGTTGTTGTAAATAAATCAAACTGTACATACTTCGCAGTGGTCGTGATCAGTACAGAACAGTGATTGTGATTTTAAGAAACTTGCAGTGATAGTGACTTTCTGTACGAAATTCATTATATTTGTATGAAAGTACCAAAATAGTTGTTTAACTGAATTTCAAAAGAGCAATTGTTATCGATTTCAGATCAGGTATCATGGAGGATACTGTAAGGTGTGGTTAATGTCCTGTAATGGACACGTTCAAGGAAACTAGACCATTGTATTCAGTTCCACAGAGACACCAAAATGAAGATGTTGAACGTGAAGTATAACGAAAGTAAAGCCAGATACCAATATCTTCCCACCCTGTTTGACATTGTGCCACATAAACTAGAAGAATCTAAGATGGCATCAAGTATGTGCAATCCGTCAAAATCACTATTGAAGGTTCCTTTAAAAAAATCAAGTCCCATGAAAAAATGGTGAAAACAGGTGATGGGGATGAGAGACCATTGAAATATCTGTTTTAGGTACCACGGGTGAATGTGGTGCAAAGAGCCAACATGATGCCACTGTCCGTTTTTTTGTACTTCACTCGTACCTTCGGTTGTATTATTACTCTAAGCATGGACCCAAGCTGGATTTACACCATTCCTTCACTCGTACCTTCGGTTGTATTATTACTCTAAGCATGGACCCAAGCTGGATTTACACCATTCCTTCACTCGTACCTTCGGTCGTATTATTACTCTAAGCATGGACCCAAGCTGGATTTACACCATTCCTTCACTCGTACCTTCGGTTGTATTATTACTCTAAGCATGGACCCAAGCTGGATTTACACCATTCCTTCACTCGTACCTTCGGTTGTATTATTACTCTAAGCATGAACCCAAGCTGGATTTACACCATTCCTTCACTAGTACCTTCGGTTGTATTATTACTCTAAGCATGGACCCAAGCTGGATTTACACCATTCCTTTACTCGTACCTTCGGTTGTATTATTACTCTAAGCATGGACCCAAGCTGGATTTACACCATTCCTTCACTGGTACCTTCGGTTGTATTATTACTCTAAGCATGGACCCAAGCTGGATTTACACCATTCCTTCACTCGTATCTTCGGTTGTATTATTACTCTAAGCATGGACCCAAGCTGGATTTACACCATTCCTTCATCGGTTGTATTATTACTCTAAGCATGGACCCAAGCTGGATTTACACCATTCCTTCACTCGTACCTTCGGTTGTATTATTACTCTAAGCATGGACCCAAGCTGGATTTACACCATTCCTTCACTCGTACCTTCGGTTGTATTATTACTCTAAGCATGGACCCAAGCTGGATTTACACCATTCCTTCACTCGTACCTTCGGTTGTATTATTACTCTAAGCATGGACCCAAGCTGGATTTACACCATTCCTTCACTCGTACCTTCGGTCGTATTATTACTCTAAGCATGGACCCAAGCTGGATTTACACCATTCCTTCACTCGTACCTTCGGTTGTATTATTACTCTAAGCATGGACCCAAGCTGGATTTACACCATTCCTTCACTCGTACCTTCGGTTGTATTATTACTCTAAGCATGGACCCAAGCTGGATTTACACCATTCCTTCACTCGTACCTTCGGTTGTATTATTACTCTAAGCATGGACCCAAGCTGGATTTACACCATTCCTTCACTCGTACCTTCGGTTGTATTATTACTCTAAGCATGGACCCAAGCTGGATTTACACCATTCCTTCACTCGTACCTTCGGTTGTATTATTACTCTAAGCATGGACCCAAGCTGGATTTACACCATTCCTTCACTCGTACCTTCGGTTGTATTATTACTCTAAGCATGGACCCAAGCTGGATTTACACCATTCCTTCACTCGTACCTTCGGTTGTATTATTACTCTAAGCATGGACCCAAGCTGGATTTACACCATTCCTTCACTCGTACCTTCGGTTGTATTATTACTCTAAGCATGGACCCAAGCTGGATTTACACCATTCCTTCACTCGTACCTTCGGTTGTATTATTACTCTAAGCATGGACCCAAGCTGGATTTACACCATTCCTTCACTCGTACCTTCGGTTGTATTATTACTCTAAGCATGGACCCAAGCTGGATTTACACCATTCCTTCACTCGTACCTTCGGTCGTATTATTACTCTAAGCATGGACCCAAGCTGGATTTACACCATTCCTTCACTCGTACCTTCGGTTGTATTATTACTCTAAGCATGGACCCAAGCTGGATTTACACCATTCCTTCACTCGTACCTTCGGTTGTATTATTACTCTAAGCATGGACCCAAGCTGGATTTACACCATTCCTTCACTCGTACCTTCGGTTGTATTATTACTCTAAGCATGGACCCAAGCTGGATTTACACCATTCCTTCACTCGTACCTTCGGTTGTATTATTACTCTAAGCATGGACCCAAGCTGGATTTACACCATTCCTTCACTCGTACCTTCGGTTGTATTATTACTCTAAGCATGGACCCAAGCTGGATTTACACCATTCCTTCACTCGTACCTTCGGTCGTATTATTACTCTAAGCATGGACCCAAGCTGGATTTACACCATTCCTTCACTCGTACCTTCGGTTGTATTATTACTCTAAGCATGGACCCAAGCTGGATTTACACCATTCCTTCACTCGTACCTTCGGTTGTATTATTACTCTAAGCATGGACCCAAGCTGGATTTACACCATTCCTTCACTCGTACCTTCGGTTGTATTATTACTCTAAGCATGGACCCAAGCTGGATTTACACCATTCCTTCACTCGTACCTTCGGTTGTATTATTACTCTAAGCATGGACCCAAGCTGGATTTACACCATTCCTTCACTCGTACCTTCGGTTGTATTATTACTCTAAGCATGGACCCAAGCTGGATTTACACCATTCCTTCACTCGTACCTTCGGTCGTATTATTACTCTAAGCATGGACCCAAGCTGGATTTACACCATTCCTTCACTCGTACCTTCGGTTGTATTATTACTCTAAGCATGGACCCAAGCTGGATTTACACCATTCCTTCACTCGTACCTTCGGTTGTATTATTACTCTAAGCATGGACCCAAGCTGGATTTACACCATTCCTTCACTCGTACCTTCGGTTGTATTATTACTCTAAGCATGGACCCAAGCTGGATTTACACCATTCCTTCACTCGTACCTTCGGTTGTATTATTACTCTAAGCATGGACCCAAGCTGGATTTACACCATTCCTTCACTCGTACCTTCGGTCGTATTATTACTCTAAGCATGGACCCAAGCTGGATTTACACCATTCCTTCACTCGTACCTTCGGTCGTATTATTACTCTAAGCATGGACCCAAGCTGGATTTACACCATTCCTTCACTCGTACCTTCGGTTGTATTATTACTCTAAGCATGGACCCAAGCTGGATTTACACCATTCCTTCACTCGTACCTTCGGTTGTATTATTACTCTAAGCATGGACCCAAGCTGGATTTACACCATTCCTTCACTCGTACCTTCGGTTGTATTATTACTCTAAGCATGGACCCAAGCTGGATTTACACCATTCCTTCACTCGTACCTTCGGTTGTATTATTACTCTAAGCATGGACCCAAGCTGGATTTACACCATTCCTTCACTCGTACCTTCGGTTGTATTATTACTCTAAGCATGGACCCAAGCTGGATTTACACCATTCCTTCACTCGTACCTTCGGTTGTATTATTACTCTAAGCATGGACCCAAGCTGGATTTACACCATTCCTTCACTCGTACCTTCGGTTGTATTATTACTCTAAGCATGGACCCAAGCTGGATTTACACCATTCCTTCACTCGTACCTTCGGTCGTATTATTACTCTAAGCATGGACCCAAGCTGGATTTACACCATTCCTTCACTCGTACCTTCGGTTGTATTATTACTCTAAGCATGGACCCAAGCTGGATTTACACCATTCCTTCACTCGTACCTTCGGTTGTATTATTACTCTAAGCATGGACCCAAGCTGGATTTACACCATTCCTTCACTCGTACCTTCGGTTGTATTATTACTCTAAGCATGGACCCAAGCTGGATTTACACCATTCCTTCACTCGTACCTTCGGTTGTATTATTACTCTAAGCATGGACCCAAGCTGGATTTACACCATTCCTTCACTCGTACCTTCGGTTGTATTATTACTCTAAGCATGGACCCAAGCTGGATTTACACCATTCCTTCACTCGTACCTTCGGTTGTATTATTACTCTAAGCATGGACCCAAGCTGGATTTACACCATTCCTTCACTCGTACCTTCGGTTGTATTATTACTCTAAGCATGGACCCAAGCTGGATTTACACCATTCCTTCACTCGTACCTTCGGTCGTATTATTACTCTAAGCATGGACCCAAGCTGGATTTACACCATTCCTTCACTCGTACCTTCGGTTGTATTATTACTCTAAGCATGGACCCAAGCTGGATTTACACCATTCCTTCACTCGTACCTTCGGTTGTATTATTACTCTAAGCATGGACCCAAGCTGGATTTACACCATTCCTTCACTCGTACCTTCGGTTGTATTATTACTCTAAGCATGGACCCAAGCTGGATTTACACCATTCCTTCACTCGTACCTTCGGTTGTATTATTACTCTAAGCATGGACCCAAGCTGGATTTACACCATTCCTTCACTCGTACCTTCGGTCGTATTATTACTCTAAGCATGGACCCAAGCTGGATTTACACCATTCCTTCACTCGTACCTTCGGTCGTATTATTACTCTAAGCATGGACCCAAGCTGGATTTACACCATTCCTTCACTCGTACCTTCGGTTGTATTATTACTCTAAGCATGGACCCAAGCTGGATTTACACCATTCCTTCACTCGTACCTTCGGTTGTATTATTACTCTAAGCATGGACCCAAGCTGGATTTACACCATTCCTTCACTCGTACCTTCGGTTGTATTATTACTCTAAGCATGGACCCAAGCTGGATTTACACCATTCCTTCACTCGTACCTTCGGTTGTATTATTACTCTAAGCATGGACCCAAGCTGGATTTACACCATTCCTTCACTCGTACCTTCGGTTGTATTATTACTCTAAGCATGGACCCAAGCTGGATTTACACCATTCCTTCACTCGTACCTTCGGTTGTATTATTACTCTAAGCATGGACCCAAGCTGGATTTACACCATTCCTTCACTCGTACCTTCGGTTGTATTATTACTCTAAGCATGGACCCAAGCTGGATTTACACCATTCCTTCACTCGTACCTTCGGTTGTATTATTACTCTAAGCATGGACCCAAGCTGGATTTACACCATTCCTTCACTCGTACCTTCGGTTGTATTATTACTCTAAGCATGGACCCAAGCTGGATTTACACCATTCCTTCACTCGTACCTTCGGTTGTATTATTACTCTAAGCATGGACCCAAGCTGGATTTACACCATTCCTTCACTCGTACCTTCGGTTGTATTATTACTCTAAGCATGGACCCAAGCTGGATTTACACCATTCCTTCACTCGTACCTTCGGTTGTATTATTACTCTAAGCATGGACCCAAGCTGGATTTACACCATTCCTTCACTCGTACCTTCGGTCGTATTATTACTCTAAGCATGGACCCAAGCTGGATTTACACCATTCCTTCACTCGTACCTTCGGTTGTATTATTACTCTAAGCATGGACCCAAGCTGGATTTACACCATTCCTTCACTCGTACCTTCGGTTGTATTATTACTCTAAGCATGGACCCAAGCTGGATTTACACCATTCCTTCACTCGTACCTTCGGTTGTATTATTACTCTAAGCATGGACCCAAGCTGGATTTACACCATTCCTTCACTCGTACCTTCGGTTGTATTATTACTCTAAGCATGGACCCAAGCTGGATTTACACCATTCCTTCACTCGTACCTTCGGTTGTATTATTACTCTAAGCATGGACCCAAGCTGGATTTACACCATTCCTTCACTCGTACCTTCGGTCGTATTATTACTCTAAGCATGGACCCAAGCTGGATTTACACCATTCCTTCACTCGTACCTTCGGTTGTATTATTACTCTAAGCATGGACCCAAGCTGGATTTACACCATTCCTTCACTCGTACCTTCGGTTGTATTATTACTCTAAGCATGGACCCAAGCTGGATTTACACCATTCCTTCACTCGTACCTTCGGTTGTATTATTACTCTAAGCATGGACCCAAGCTGGATTTACACCATTCCTTCACTCGTACCTTCGGTTGTATTATTACTCTAAGCATGGACCCAAGCTGGATTTACACCATTCCTTCACTCGTACCTTCGGTTGTATTATTACTCTAAGCATGGACCCAAGCTGGATTTACACCATTCCTTCACTCGTACCTTCGGTTGTATTATTACTCTAAGCATGGACCCAAGCTGGATTTACACCATTCCTTCACTCGTACCTTCGGTTGTATTATTACTCTAAGCATGGACCCAAGCTGGATTTACACCATTCCTTCACTCGTACCTTCGGTTGTATTATTACTCTAAGCATGGACCCAAGCTGGATTTACACCATTCCTTCACTCGTACCTTCGGTTGTATTATTACTCTAAGCATGGACCCAAGCTGGATTTACACCATTCCTTCACTCGTACCTTCGGTTGTATTATTACTCTAAGCATGGACCCAAGCTGGATTTACACCATTCCTTCACTCGTACCTTCGGTTGTATTATTACTCTAAGCATGGACCCAAGCTGGATTTACACCATTCCTTCACTCGTACCTTCGGTTGTATTATTACTCTAAGCATGGACCCAAGCTGGATTTACACCATTCCTTCACTCGTACCTTCGGTTGTATTATTACTCTAAGCATGGACCCAAGCTGGATTTACACCATTCCTTCACTCGTACCTTCGGTTGTATTATTACTCTAAGCATGGACCCAAGCTGGATTTACACCATTCCTTCACTCGTACCTTCGGTCGTATTATTACTCTAAGCATGGACCCAAGCTGGATTTACACCATTCCTTCACTCGTACCTTCGGTTGTATTATTACTCTAAGCATGGACCCAAGCTGGATTTACACCATTCCTTCACTCGTACCTTCGGTTGTATTATTACTCTAAGCATGGACCCAAGCTGGATTTACACCATTCCTTCACTCGTACCTTCGGTTGTATTATTACTCTAAGCATGGACCCAAGCTGGATTTACACCATTCCTTCACTCGTACCTTCGGTTGTATTATTACTCTAAGCATGGACCCAAGCTGGATTTACACCATTCCTTCACTCGTACCTTCGGTTGTATTATTACTCTAAGCATGGACCCAAGCTGGATTTACACCATTCCTTCACTCGTACCTTCGGTTGTATTATTACTCTAAGCATGGACCCAAGCTGGATTTACACCATTCCTTCACTCGTACCTTCGGTTGTATTATTACTCTAAGCATGGACCCAAGCTGGATTTACACCATTCCTTCACTCGTACCTTCGGTTGTATTATTACTCTAAGCATGGACCCAAGCTGGATTTACACCATTCCTTCACTCGTACCTTCGGTTGTATTATTACTCTAAGCATGGACCCAAGCTGGATTTACACCATTCCTTCACTCGTACCTTCGGTTGTATTATTACTCTAAGCATGGACCCAAGCTGGATTTACACCATTCCTTCACTCGTACCTTCGGTTGTATTATTACTCTAAGCATGGACCCAAGCTGGATTTACACCATTCCTTCACTCGTACCTTCGGTTGTATTATTACTCTAAGCATGGACCCAAGCTGGATTTACACCATTCCTTCACTCGTACCTTCGGTTGTATTATTACTCTAAGCATGGACCCAAGCTGGATTTACACCATTCCTTCACTCGTACCTTCGGTTGTATTATTACTCTAAGCATGGACCCAAGCTGGATTTACACCATTCCTTCACTCGTACCTTCGGTTGTATTATTACTCTAAGCATGGACCCAAGCTGGATTTACACCATTCCTTCACTCGTACCTTCGGTTGTATTATTACTCTAAGCATGGACCCAAGCTGGATTTACACCATTCCTTCACTCGTACCTTCGGTTGTATTATTACTCTAAGCATGGACCCAAGCTGGATTTACACCATTCCTTCACTCGTACCTTCGGTTGTATTATTACTCTAAGCATGGACCCAAGCTGGATTTACACCATTCCTTCACTCGTACCTTCGGTTGTATTATTACTCTAAGCATGGACCCAAGCTGGATTTACACCATTCCTTCACTCGTACCTTCGGTTGTATTATTACTCTAAGCATGGACCCAAGCTGGATTTACACCATTCCTTCACTCGTACCTTCGGTTGTATTATTACTCTAAGCATGGACCCAAGCTGGATTTACACCATTCCTTCACTCGTACCTTCGGTTGTATTATTACTCTAAGCATGGACCCAAGCTGGATTTACACCATTCCTTCACTCGTACCTTCGGTTGTATTATTACTCTAAGCATGGACCCAAGCTGGATTTACACCATTCCTTCACTCGTACCTTCGGTCGTATTATTACTCTAAGCATGGACCCAAGCTGGATTTACACCATTCCTTCACTCGTACCTTCGGTTGTATTATTACTCTAAGCATGGACCCAAGCTGGATTTACACCATTCCTTCACTCGTACCTTCGGTTGTATTATTACTCTAAGCATGGACCCAAGCTGGATTTACACCATTCCTTCACTCGTACCTTCGGTTGTATTATTACTCTAAGCATGGACCCAAGCTGGATTTACACCATTCCTTCACTCGTACCTTCGGTCGTATTATTACTCTAAGCATGGACCCAAGCTGGATTTACACCATTCCTTCACTCGTACCTTCGGTTGTATTATTACTCTAAGCATGGACCCAAGCTGGATTTACACCATTCCTTCACTCGTACCTTCGGTTGTATTATTACTCTAAGCATGGACCCAAGCTGGATTTACACCATTCCTTCACTCGTACCTTCGGTTGTATTATTACTCTAAGCATGGACCCAAGCTGGATTTACACCATTCCTTCACTCGTACCTTCGGTTGTATTATTACTCTAAGCATGGACCCAAGCTGGATTTACACCATTCCTTCACTCGTACCTTCGGTTGTATTATTACTCTAAGCATGGACCCAAGCTGGATTTACACCATTCCTTCACTCGTACCTTCGGTTGTATTATTACTCTAAGCATGGACCCAAGCTGGATTTACACCATTCCTTCACTCGTACCTTCGGTTGTATTATTACTCTAAGCATGGACCCAAGCTGGATTTACACCATTCCTTCACTCGTACCTTCGGTTGTATTATTACTCTAAGCATGGACCCAAGCTGGATTTACACCATTCCTTCACTCGTACCTTCGGTTGTATTATTACTCTAAGCATGGACCCAAGCTGGATTTACACCATTCCTTCACTCGTACCTTCGGTTGTATTATTACTCTAAGCATGGACCCAAGCTGGATTTACACCATTCCTTCACTCGTACCTTCGGTTGTATTATTACTCTAAGCATGGACCCAAGCTGGATTTACACCATTCCTTCACTCGTACCTTCGGTTGTATTATTACTCTAAGCATGGACCCAAGCTGGATTTACACCATTCCTTCACTCGTACCTTCGGTTGTATTATTACTCTAAGCATGGACCCAAGCTGGATTTACACCATTCCTTCACTCGTACCTTCGGTTGTATTATTACTCTAAGCATGGACCCAAGCTGGATTTACACCATTCCTTCACTCGTACCTTCGGTTGTATTATTACTCTAAGCATGGACCCAAGCTGGATTTACACCATTCCTTCACTCGTACCTTCGGTTGTATTATTACTCTAAGCATGGACCCAAGCTGGATTTACACCATTCCTTCACTCGTACCTTCGGTTGTATTATTACTCTAAGCATGGACCCAAGCTGGATTTACACCATTCCTTCACTCGTACCTTCGGTTGTATTATTACTCTAAGCATGGACCCAAGCTGGATTTACACCATTCCTTCACTCGTACCTTCGGTTGTATTATTACTCTAAGCATGGACCCAAGCTGGATTTACACCATTCCTTCACTCGTACCTTCGGTTGTATTATTACTCTAAGCATGGACCCAAGCTGGATTTACACCATTCCTTCACTCGTACCTTCGGTTGTATTATTACTCTAAGCATGGACCCAAGCTGGATTTACACCATTCCTTCACTCGTACCTTCGGTTGTATTATTACTCTAAGCATGGACCCAAGCTGGATTTACACCATTCCTTCACTCGTACCTTCGGTTGTATTATTACTCTAAGCATGGACCCAAGCTGGATTTACACCATTCCTTCACTCGTACCTTCGGTTGTATTATTACTCTAAGCATGGACCCAAGCTGGATTTACACCATTCCTTCACTCGTACCTTCGGTCGTATTATTACTCTAAGCATGGACCCAAGCTGGATTTACACCATTCCTTCACTCGTACCTTCGGTTGTATTATTACTCTAAGCATGGACCCAAGCTGGATTTACACCATTCCTTCACTCGTACCTTCGGTTGTATTATTACTCTAAGCATGGACCCAAGCTGGATTTACACCATTCCTTCACTCGTACCTTCGGTTGTATTATTACTCTAAGCATGGACCCAAGCTGGATTTACACCATTCCTTCACTCGTACCTTCGGTTGTATTATTACTCTAAGCATGGACCCAAGCTGGATTTACACCATTCCTTCACTCGTACCTTCGGTTGTATTATTACTCTAAGCATGGACCCAAGCTGGATTTACACCATTCCTTCACTCGTACCTTCGGTTGTATTATTACTCTAAGCATGGACCCAAGCTGGATTTACACCATTCCTTCACTCGTACCTTCGGTTGTATTATTACTCTAAGCATGGACCCAAGCTGGATTTACACCATTCCTTCACTCGTACCTTCGGTTGTATTATTACTCTAAGCATGGACCCAAGCTGGATTTACACCATTCCTTCACTCGTACCTTCGGTTGTATTATTACTCTAAGCATGGACCCAAGCTGGATTTACACCATTCCTTCACTCGTACCTTCGGTTGTATTATTACTCTAAGCATGGACCCAAGCTGGATTTACACCATTCCTTCACTCGTACCTTCGGTTGTATTATTACTCTAAGCATGGACCCAAGCTGGATTTACACCATTCCTTCACTCGTACCTTCGGTTGTATTATTACTCTAAGCATGGACCCAAGCTGGATTTACACCATTCCTTCACTCGTACCTTCGGTTGTATTATTACTCTAAGCATGGACCCAAGCTGGATTTACACCATTCCTTCACTCGTACCTTCGGTTGTATTATTACTCTAAGCATGGACCCAAGCTGGATTTACACCATTCCTTCACTCGTACCTTCGGTTGTATTATTACTCTAAGCATGGACCCAAGCTGGATTTACACCATTCCTTCACTCGTACCTTCGGTTGTATTATTACTCTAAGCATGGACCCAAGCTGGATTTACACCATTCCTTCACTCGTACCTTCGGTTGTATTATTACTCTAAGCATGGACCCAAGCTGGATTTACACCATTCCTTCACTCGTACCTTCGGTTGTATTATTACTCTAAGCATGGACCCAAGCTGGATTTACACCATTCCTTCACTCGTACCTTCGGTTGTATTATTACTCTAAGCATGGACCCAAGCTGGATTTACACCATTCCTTCACTCGTACCTTCGGTTGTATTATTACTCTAAGCATGGACCCAAGCTGGATTTACACCATTCCTTCACTCGTACCTTCGGTTGTATTATTACTCTAAGCATGGACCCAAGCTGGATTTACACCATTCCTTCACTCGTACCTTCGGTTGTATTATTACTCTAAGCATGGACCCAAGCTGGATTTACACCATTCCTTCACTCGTACCTTCGGTCGTATTATTACTCTAAGCATGGACCCAAGCTGGATTTACACCATTCCTTCACTCGTACCTTCGGTTGTATTATTACTCTAAGCATGGACCCAAGCTGGATTTACACCATTCCTTCACTCGTACCTTCGGTTGTATTATTACTCTAAGCATGGACCCAAGCTGGATTTACACCATTCCTTCACTCGTACCTTCGGTTGTATTATTACTCTAAGCATGGACCCAAGCTGGATTTACACCATTCCTTCACTCGTACCTTCGGTTGTATTATTACTCTAAGCATGGACCCAAGCTGGATTTACACCATTCCTTCACTCGTACCTTCGGTTGTATTATTACTCTAAGCATGGACCCAAGCTGGATTTACACCATTCCTTCACTCGTACCTTCGGTTGTATTATTACTCTAAGCATGGACCCAAGCTGGATTTACACCATTCCTTCACTCGTACCTTCGGTTGTATTATTACTCTAAGCATGGACCCAAGCTGGATTTACACCATTCCTTCACTCGTACCTTCGGTTGTATTATTACTCTAAGCATGGACCCAAGCTGGATTTACACCATTCCTTCACTCGTACCTTCGGTTGTATTATTACTCTAAGCATGGACCCAAGCTGGATTTACACCATTCCTTCACTCGTACCTTCGGTTGTATTATTACTCTAAGCATGGACCCAAGCTGGATTTACACCATTCCTTCACTCGTACCTTCGGTTGTATTATTACTCTAAGCATGGACCCAAGCTGGATTTACACCATTCCTTCACTCGTACCTTCGGTTGTATTATTACTCTAAGCATGGACCCAAGCTGGATTTACACCATTCCTTCACTCGTACCTTCGGTTGTATTATTACTCTAAGCATGGACCCAAGCTGGATTTACACCATTCCTTCACTCGTACCTTCGGTTGTATTATTACTCTAAGCATGGACCCAAGCTGGATTTACACCATTCCTTCACTCGTACCTTCGGTTGTATTATTACTCTAAGCATGGACCCAAGCTGGATTTACACCATTCCTTCACTCGTACCTTCGGTTGTATTATTACTCTAAGCATGGACCCAAGCTGGATTTACACCATTCCTTCACTCGTACCTTCGGTTGTATTATTACTCTAAGCATGGACCCAAGCTGGATTTACACCATTCCTTCACTCGTACCTTCGGTCGTATTATTACTCTAAGCATGGACCCAAGCTGGATTTACACCATTCCTTCACTCGTACCTTCGGTCGTATTATTACTCTAAGCATGGACCCAAGCTGGATTTACACCATTCCTTCACTCGTACCTTCGGTTGTATTATTACTCTAAGCATGGACCCAAGCTGGATTTACACCATTCCTTCACTCGTACCTTCGGTTGTATTATTACTCTAAGCATGGACCCAAGCTGGATTTACACCATTCCTTCACTCGTACCTTCGGTTGTATTATTACTCTAAGCATGGACCCAAGCTGGATTTACACCATTCCTTCACTCGTACCTTCGGTTGTATTATTACTCTAAGCATGGACCCAAGCTGGATTTACACCATTCCTTCACTCGTACCTTCGGTTGTATTATTACTCTAAGCATGGACCCAAGCTGGATTTACACCATTCCTTCACTCGTACCTTCGGTCGTATTATTACTCTAAGCATGGACCCAAGCTGGATTTACACCATTCCTTCACTCGTACCTTCGGTTGTATTATTACTCTAAGCATGGACCCAAGCTGGATTTACACCATTCCTTCACTCGTACCTTCGGTTGTATTATTACTCTAAGCATGGACCCAAGCTGGATTTACACCATTCCTTCACTCGTACCTTCGGTTGTATTATTACTCTAAGCATGGACCCAAGCTGGATTTACACCATTCCTTCACTCGTACCTTCGGTCGTATTATTACTCTAAGCATGGACCCAAGCTGGATTTACACCATTCCTTCACTCGTACCTTCGGTTGTATTATTACTCTAAGCATGGACCCAAGCTGGATTTACACCATTCCTTCACTCGTACCTTCGGTTGTATTATTACTCTAAGCATGGACCCAAGCTGGATTTACACCATTCCTTCACTCGTACCTTCGGTTGTATTATTACTCTAAGCATGGACCCAAGCTGGATTTACACCATTCCTTCACTCGTACCTTCGGTTGTATTATTACTCTAAGCATGGACCCAAGCTGGATTTACACCATTCCTTCACTCGTACCTTCGGTTGTATTATTACTCTAAGCATGGACCCAAGCTGGATTTACACCATTCCTTCACTCGTACCTTCGGTCGTATTATTACTCTAAGCATGGACCCAAGCTGGATTTACACCATTCCTTCACTCGTACCTTCGGTTGTATTATTACTCTAAGCATGGACCCAAGCTGGATTTACACCATTCCTTCACTCGTACCTTCGGTTGTATTATTACTCTAAGCATGGACCCAAGCTGGATTTACACCATTCCTTCACTCGTACCTTCGGTTGTATTATTACTCTAAGCATGGACCCAAGCTGGATTTACACCATTCCTTCACTCGTACCTTCGGTTGTATTATTACTCTAAGCATGGACCCAAGCTGGATTTACACCATTCCTTCACTCGTACCTTCGGTCGTATTATTACTCTAAGCATGGACCCAAGCTGGATTTACACCATTCCTTCACTCGTACCTTCGGTTGTATTATTACTCTAAGCATGGACCCAAGCTGGATTTACACCATTCCTTCACTCGTACCTTCGGTCGTATTATTACTCTAAGCATGGACCCAAGCTGGATTTACACCATTCCTTCACTCGTACCTTCGGTTGTATTATTACTCTAAGCATGGACCCAAGCTGGATTTACACCATTCCTTCACTCGTACCTTCGGTTGTATTATTACTCTAAGCATGGACCCAAGCTGGATTTACACCATTCCTTCACTCGTACCTTCGGTTGTATTATTACTCTAAGCATGGACCCAAGCTGGATTTACACCATTCCTTCACTCGTACCTTCGGTCGTATTATTACTCTAAGCATGGACCCAAGCTGGATTTACACCATTCCTTCACTCGTACCTTCGGTTGTATTATTACTCTAAGCATGGACCCAAGCTGGATTTACACCATTCCTTCACTCGTACCTTCGGTTGTATTATTACTCTAAGCATGGACCCAAGCTGGATTTACACCATTCCTTCACTCGTACCTTCGGTTGTATTATTACTCTAAGCATGGACCCAAGCTGGATTTACACCATTCCTTCACTCGTACCTTCGGTTGTATTATTACTCTAAGCATGGACCCAAGCTGGATTTACACCATTCCTTCACTCGTACCTTCGGTTGTATTATTACTCTAAGCATGGACCCAAGCTGGATTTACACCATTCCTTCACTCGTACCTTCGGTTGTATTATTACTCTAAGCATGGACCCAAGCTGGATTTACACCATTCCTTCACTCGTACCTTCGGTTGTATTATTACTCTAAGCATGGACCCAAGCTGGATTTACACCATTCCTTCACTCGTACCTTCGGTTGTATTATTACTCTAAGCATGGACCCAAGCTGGATTTACACCATTCCTTCACTCGTACCTTCGGTTGTATTATTACTCTAAGCATGGACCCAAGCTGGATTTACACCATTCCTTCACTCGTACCTTCGGTCGTATTATTACTCTAAGCATGGACCCAAGCTGGATTTACACCATTCCTTCACTCGTACCTTCGGTTGTATTATTACTCTAAGCATGGACCCAAGCTGGATTTACACCATTCCTTCACTCGTACCTTCGGTCGTATTATTACTCTAAGCATGGACCCAAGCTGGATTTACACCATTCCTTCACTCGTACCTTCGGTTGTATTATTACTCTAAGCATGGACCCAAGCTGGATTTACACCATTCCTTCACTCGTACCTTCGGTTGTATTATTACTCTAAGCATGGACCCAAGCTGGATTTACACCATTCCTTCACTCGTACCTTCGGTTGTATTATTACTCTAAGCATGGACCCAAGCTGGATTTACACCATTCCTTCACTCGTACCTTCGGTTGTATTATTACTCTAAGCATGGACCCAAGCTGGATTTACACCATTCCTTCACTCGTACCTTCGGTCGTATTATTACTCTAAGCATGGACCCAAGCTGGATTTACACCATTCCTTCACTCGTACCTTCGGTTGTATTATTACTCTAAGCATGGACCCAAGCTGGATTTACACCATTCCTTCACTCGTACCTTCGGTTGTATTATTACTCTAAGCATGGACCCAAGCTGGATTTACACCATTCCTTCACTCGTACCTTCGGTTGTATTATTACTCTAAGCATGGACCCAAGCTGGATTTACACCATTCCTTCACTCGTACCTTCGGTCGTATTATTACTCTAAGCATGGACCCAAGCTGGATTTACACCATTCCTTCACTCGTACCTTCGGTTGTATTATTACTCTAAGCATGGACCCAAGCTGGATTTACACCATTCCTTCACTCGTACCTTCGGTTGTATTATTACTCTAAGCATGGACCCAAGCTGGATTTACACCATTCCTTCACTCGTACCTTCGGTTGTATTATTACTCTAAGCATGGACCCAAGCTGGATTTACACCATTCCTTCACTCGTACCTTCGGTTGTATTATTACTCTAAGCATGGACCCAAGCTGGATTTACACCATTCCTTCACTCGTACCTTCGGTTGTATTATTACTCTAAGCATGGACCCAAGCTGGATTTACACCATTCCTTCACTCGTACCTTCGGTTGTATTATTACTCTAAGCATGGACCCAAGCTGGATTTACACCATTCCTTCACTCGTACCTTCGGTCGTATTATTACTCTAAGCATGGACCCAAGCTGGATTTACACCATTCCTTCACTCGTACCTTCGGTCGTATTATTACTCTAAGCATGGACCCAAGCTGGATTTACACCATTCCTTCACTCGTACCTTCGGTTGTATTATTACTCTAAGCATGGACCCAAGCTGGATTTACACCATTCCTTCACTCGTACCTTCGGTTGTATTATTACTCTAAGCATGGACCCAAGCTGGATTTACACCATTCCTTCACTCGTACCTTCGGTTGTATTATTACTCTAAGCATGGACCCAAGCTGGATTTACACCATTCCTTCACTCGTACCTTCGGTTGTATTATTACTCTAAGCATGGACCCAAGCTGGATTTACACCATTCCTTCACTCGTACCTTCGGTTGTATTATTACTCTAAGCATGGACCCAAGCTGGATTTACACCATTCCTTCACTCGTACCTTCGGTTGTATTATTACTCTAAGCATGGACCCAAGCTGGATTTACACCATTCCTTCACTCGTACCTTCGGTTGTATTATTACTCTAAGCATGGACCCAAGCTGGATTTACACCATTCCTTCACTCGTACCTTCGGTTGTATTATTACTCTAAGCATGGACCCAAGCTGGATTTACACCATTCCTTCACTCGTACCTTCGGTTGTATTATTACTCTAAGCATGGACCCAAGCTGGATTTACACCATTCCTTCACTCGTACCTTCGGTTGTATTATTACTCTAAGCATGGACCCAAGCTGGATTTACACCATTCCTTCACTCGTACCTTCGGTTGTATTATTACTCTAAGCATGGACCCAAGCTGGATTTACACCATTCCTTCACTCGTACCTTCGGTTGTATTATTACTCTAAGCATGGACCCAAGCTGGATTTACACCATTCCTTCACTCGTACCTTCGGTTGTATTATTACTCTAAGCATGGACCCAAGCTGGATTTACACCATTCCTTCACTCGTACCTTCGGTTGTATTATTACTCTAAGCATGGACCCAAGCTGGATTTACACCATTCCTTCACTCGTACCTTCGGTTGTATTATTACTCTAAGCATGGACCCAAGCTGGATTTACACCATTCCTTCACTCGTACCTTCGGTCGTATTATTACTCTAAGCATGGACCCAAGCTGGATTTACACCATTCCTTCACTCGTACCTTCGGTTGTATTATTACTCTAAGCATGGACCCAAGCTGGATTTACACCATTCCTTCACTCGTACCTTCGGTTGTATTATTACTCTAAGCATGGACCCAAGCTGGATTTACACCATTCCTTCACTCGTACCTTCGGTTGTATTATTACTCTAAGCATGGACCCAAGCTGGATTTACACCATTCCTTCACTCGTACCTTCGGTTGTATTATTACTCTAAGCATGGACCCAAGCTGGATTTACACCATTCCTTCACTCGTACCTTCGGTTGTATTATTACTCTAAGCATGGTGGACTCATAACCCAAATCTATGTCTAAGTTTGGTGTGTATAGTATTATTTCGCGTTTTCCATAACTGCAATAATTTGGCCATCGAATAACACTATGATAGATTCTTGTTTTTGATTCAGTTACAGAAGAACTATTCTTAACATTGCCATTTTGTGAATTCCACAATTTCAATGAATCTATATCTGACTTTTGGAACGTACTTCTGGCAAAAGGAACGGTAATGTTAAGTTTCTTGCGGGGTTATTATTTGAAGCAGTTGATCTTTTGTAGGGTAGCAAATTATTCAGGTATGATGGACATTGATTACGTATTATTTTGTGTACTGTCGTTAGTTCTTTTCGTTTTCTTGTGCCACAGTCAAGGATCTATTTGATGATGTTAGTTGTAATTCAATTATTGAGTTTTTAAAAGAAATTGAGTTGTTTGATAAATATGTTTTGTAAATAGATAAATAACACAATCGCCAACGGTTGAGGTGATGGTGTAAATCTAGCACCATGTAGGAAGCAAATGTACCGTTAGTCCCCATGGTCCAAGAATCTATCATAGTGTTATTCGATATTCAGTTATGGCCCATGGTCCTTGGTATGGTGATCTACCTTCGGTTGTTGGCGATCTGTAGCCTGCTATATATTGTAGTGTCTATAGTGTTAGATTTACATGCTAGTTTTACTTAGTTTTGCTAGTTTTAGTATCTGTGATATTCTGGTTGTTTTTAATGTAGGTCGTCAACAGGTTTTTATATGCTAGGTTTATGTGTCATGAATGTATCACTTATTTTCGCACTATATGACAGAAATACTGCCAATATGACAAGAACTCTTAACTCACTCCTTTTCGTCCTCTTTAGTGGTAGCCAGCCTGTTCGGAAATATCAACTTTCTGTTGATGCAAACTTGGTCAAACCAGTAACAATTCTAGCAGCATCCAACTGTATTCATTCAAATATATTTTCACTGGAGGCAGAACAATTGTTCCACACGTCACAGTTAATCCCCACACAAACAGAAATTCGTTTTACTTGTGAGACGCAAGTGTTTCAATTATACATAAATCTTTATATGAGATCGAGCTCTATGCTGAGCAAAATCTTCACTAAAATCACCAAGTCGAACAAGACATGGCGTATAATCTAGTGCAGTTTCAAGTGAATGTTCTTCTTGATCCCAGTATAACACAAGGGTGTTAGGTGGCCTGTACGTTCTTCTTGATCCCAGTATAACACAGGGTGTTAGGTGGCCTGTACGTTCTTCTTGATCCCAGTATAACACAAGGGTGTTAGGTGGCCTGTACGTTCTTCTTGATCCCAGTATAACACAAGGGTGTTAGGTGGCCTGTACGTTCTTCTTGATCCCAGTATAACACAAGGGTGTTAGGTGGCCTGTACGTTCTTCTTGATCCCAGTATAACACAAGGGTGTTAGGTGGCCTGTACGTTCTTCTTGATCCCAGTATAACACAAGGGTGTTAGGTGGCCTGTACGTTCTTCTTGATCCCAGTATAACACAAGGGTGTTAGGTGGCCTGTACGTTCTTCTTGATCCCAGTATAACACAAGGGTGTTAGGTGGCCTGTACGTTCTTCTTGATCCCAGTATAACACAAGGGTGTTAGGTGGCCTGTACGTTCTTCTTGATCCCAGTATAACACAAGGGTGTTAGGTGGCCTGTACGTTCTTCTTGATCCCAGTATAACACAAGGGTGTTAGGTGGCCTGTACGTTCTTCTTGATCCCAGTATAACACAAGGGTGTTAGGTGGCCTGTACGTTCTTCTTGATCCCAGTATAACACAAGGGTGTTAGGTGGCCTGTACGTTCTTCTTGATCCCAGTATAACACAAGGGTGTTAGGTGGCCTGTACGTTCTTCTTGATCCCAGTATAACACAAGGGTGTTAGGTGGCCTGTACGTTCTTCTTGATCCCAGTATAACACAAGGGGTGTTAGGTGGCCTGTACGTTCTTCTTGATCCCAGTATAACACAAGGGTGTTAGGTGGCCTGTACGTTCTTCTTGATCCCAGTATAACACAAGGGTGTTAGGTGGCCTGTACGTTCTTCTTGATCCCAGTATAACACAAAGGGTGTTAGGTGGCCTGTACGTTCTTCTTGATCCCAGTATAACACAAGGGTGTTAGGTGGCCTGTACGTTCTTCTTGATCCCAGTATAACACAAGGGTGTTAGGTGGCCTGTACGTTCTTCTTGATCCCAGTATAACACAAGGGTGTTAGGTGGCCTGTACGTTCTTCTTGATCCCAGTATAACACAAGGGTGTTAGGTGGCCTGTACGTTCTTCTTGATCCCAGTATAACACAAGGGTGTTAGGTGGCCTGTACGTTCTTCTTGATCCCAGTATAACACAAGGGTGTTAGGTGGCCTGTACGTTCTTCTTGATCCCAGTATAACACAAGGGTGTTAGGTGGCCTGTACGTTCTTCTTGATCCCAGTATAACACAAGGGTGTTAGGTGGCCTGTACGTTCTTCTTGATCCCAGTATAACACAAGGGTGTTAGGTGGCCTGTACGTTCTTCTTGATCCCAGTATAACACAAGGGTGTAGGTGGTGGCTTGATGTATAACACAAGGGTGTTAGGTTCTTCTTCTTGATCCCAGTATAACACTGTACGTTCTTCTTGAAGGGTGTTAGGTGGCCTGTACGTTCTTCTTGATCCCAGTATAACACAGGGGTGATAGGTGGCCTGTACGTTCTTCTTGATCCCAGTATAACACAGGGTGTTAGGTGGCCTGTACGTTCTTCTTGATCCCAGTATAACACAAGGGTGTTAGGTGGCCTGTACGTTCTTCTTGATCCCAGTATAACACAAGGGTGTTAGGTGGCCTGTACGTTCTTCTTGATCCCAGTATAACACAAGGGTGTTAGGTGGCCTGTACGTTCTTCTTGATCCCAGTATAACACAAGGGTGTTAGGTGGCCTGTACGTTCTTCTTGATCCCAGTATAACACAAGGGTGTTAGGTGGCCTGTACTATGTACATAATACTAAACTCTTCTGTGGCAGGAAAGCCTATGAATACATATTTTCATAGATGTATGACTCTAAATCTTCTCTTCGTATAACGTACAATTATCGAAATATATTCAATGGTACATCGAACCTTTCTAAAACAAAATTGAAAAAGGTCTAATTTCAAATAATTTGTGCTTACAGAATCATCAAAGTGTGTTTCAGTTGAACACAATATATCGTTTTCAGAATTTTGATTAGACATTCGAGGCAGTTTGTATGGTAGACTTCAAATATGAAAGTAAAATATGGCTAGTTCTTTTATGGAAGCGGGTTCACTAAAATTGGACCAAGAATTTGTTCCACGTTTACCTTCATTAGCTGAGTTGTTACAATGCAAACCTAGCTATGCTCTGCACGCACTCATGATCAGCCATTTCCTTGTGGGTTAGCCTCGTGGTTAAAGCGTTTGCTCGTTCCGGGTTCGATTCCCCACATGGGTACAATGTGTGAAGGCCCTTTCTGGTGTCCCCTGCCGTGATATTGCTGGAATATTGCTAAAAGCGGGGTAAAACTACATAGCTACAACGTGCTGGTCATACTGAACACGTCATGAGTCTTGTAGTACTTGGTACTGTTGTTGTATAGTTACATAATGTACAAGCTGTAAGCCCCCTTGTCATCAACATGCTCGATCTTTTTAATAGCTTTTATTTTTATTTCGCTTCCAGTGCTAATTAAGCTGAGATCAACTTCAATCATTTTAGTTGTTTTGAAGCCACTGGCGCATGTGATTGTGAACGCTAACTCAGATAACTGCAACAAAAAACACGATCACTGGAAGCGTGTACAGAGCGCGTACAGTCAGACGATCACGATCACTTCATCAAACATTTTTTATAAATTCTCTAAAAATAGTAAAGTAAATAACTAGAAAATTGGCCCAAATGAGCACTAAACTGTTACAAATATGATTTCATTTTATATTTCTTCCCTAATAAATTTATATTGACACAATGCATAATTTTCTATGTTTTACAGAATGTTACTAATCTTAACTCGCCGATAACTCTCTCAATTTTACACCTACCTACATTGAAAATGATATGGGTATGCATTGATGCCTACACATGCATGTACTATGCTTATTTGGGAGTTATGATTTGTTTGTAAGAATAAATATAGATATTTTCATCAACCGATGCACAGCGCGCTCGCTGTACAGAATCACTATCACTGGACGCCTGCAGTACAGGGTTCCAGGGGGTGTGATAGGCACGTGATTAACACTGCGTTACGTAACATATTCCTTAACGCAGCAGATCTTTGGACAGAACACTTCAATGTTAACAATGTAAGGATATCCAGGAGCACCGTTTGTCAACGTTTAAGGCCAGCCGGACTCCGCTGTAGGCGACCAGCAGTTCGTCCTCCACTAACACCACGTCACAGGCAGGCGCGTTTGGGATAGAGTAGACATCAAGGCCGCTGGAATCAACGTCAATGGTCTCGTGTACATGTGCTCTTCATAGATCAAAGCAGATTCAATTTGACCTTCCATGATGGTCGGCAGAGGATTTATCGTCGCAATGGAGAGCGAATCACAGATGCAACTGTGGCCACGCATAACCGATTTGTCGGGGGTCGGTCATGGTTTGGGCAGGGACAGCTCCTACTGGGCGTACTCCACTGCACGTGGTTGACGGTAATCCTACAGGACAGCGTTATCGTGACGAGATTCTGGTTCCTATTAGCAGTACCATTCCTACAAGCTATGCAAGGCTTTTATGGTCGATGTCATCGGTTCCCAATTGCGCAGATCGATGTTCATGATGTTGATCACTGGATTGTCTGGTCCAGACTCGATTATTTACAGACCGCCGCCATATAGCTGGAATATTCCTGAGTGCGGCGTAAAACTAAACTCACTCACTTTTATGGTCGACCCTCTTTACTTCAAAAAGACAACGCTAGGCCTCATGGGGCCAGGATTGTTACGGTATTCCTTAGGCAGCAGGATGTAGAGCGAAATGAGTGGCCAGCATGCTCGCCAGACCTCAACCCAATTGAGCATGCCTGGGATGAACTCGGTCGACGTGTGTACACACGTCATCCAGCACCAGTGAATCTCCCAGGACTCCGCAGAGCTCTAGTAGAGGAATGGAATGCGATTCCGCAACCTTTCTTTATGAGCTTGATAAGGAGCACGAGAACAAGGTGCACCTGTGTCTTCGACGGGCGAGGAGTGTACACAAGATATTGAATGACCGAGTGCTTCATGTTTGCAATTTTCGTTTTGGGGGGGTTGGTCTATACAACTGATATTTGCTAGTGCTGTTTGAACTTTTTCTCTGTATGTCACCATGTATCACGTTTGTCAACACATTAAGCATTATGATGACCCTCTTAGTTTTATTATTTCTGAGAAAACTTTACATGTTCTATATATCATTTGACCCATTTTTAATGACAAAAAGTATATATTAATACATAAACTGAACAAAACAGTTGATTTGCATATATAGCCTACAGATATGTCTAAACATATTTAAAAAGTTTAGTTCAGAACATTATGAACAGATGCTACAATTTTGAACAAAACAAAATTTGGTCAAACGTAGCAGGCAAAAATAATACTTTATACAAAATTGAAGATTACATAAATAGAGTCATTTTACCTTTTGAAAACAGGAAATTGCATCTTAGAGCATCTAATTTTAAAAAATTCCAGGGGGAGCATGCCACCGGACCCCACTACGTGGATAGACGTAACTTCACGCTTCAGCAAGATAATGCCAAAAATAACATTCCGGTACTCCCTGGCCAGAAGTTTCCCCGGACCCGTCACTTATCGAGCACGCTCGGGATGAAATGGGACGACGTTTACATCAGAATCAGCCATTGACGTCAGCTGGTTCAGAACATGGAACAACATTCCCCAAGATTTCTTCAATCGTTTAGTGTCGTCAATGTGTCGTCGATGTCAAGCCTGTATCAACGCATATGGTGGACACACACGATACTGAATTTGTGAACTGACTTTTGACACTATATCTCTTCAAGGGCGTGTCACGATGCCTAAAGTACTGTCGTAAATACAAAAAACCCTATTTTTTTCGCATTTATATCTACAATTTATGCATTAATATGTAGTCAATATGTGAAAGTGTGAAATGTCTGTTAACCTTTTTCATGCCAATGTTCCAATATGTTTTTATACGTGAAGATGAAGTAATGTTCTTGGTCCATATTGATCTTAAGATATTTGCCACTGTTCTAACATTTCAAAATTATACCTTTGATTTTTTAAAAGAATTGCCGAGGGTCCAAAAATGCCCCCAAAAACGTGTTTTCAACCGAAAACGTTCTTTTAACAAATTGACAAATATAATAGCATTATTTTGAAACCTTTTTCACATGTCCTTATAAACAAATGATGCAGGTATAAAATGGCAAAAGAAATTTTATCATGGTAGTTGGAATTAAGGTCAAAATTTTGAATTGACGTCAAATGTTCCCATATGGGAACATTGGCAGGATCATCCTTAAAATCAAAGAAACTGCAGCAACAGATAAGAAAAACAACAAATGATCTGTTCAAGTCACTATTTCGAATGATATATCTTGTCCTTTTTGATAAAGCCAATGAATTTATGTATGTTATTGAATTTTCTGTCCCTTTTGACAGCAATGTGATTGGCAAGAATCAGGAAAAGTATGCTAAATATGCGGACCTCGCCTTTGAAATGTCTCGCTTGCATCCCAAGTACACTGTCGTCGGGCTCCCCATTGTTCTTGGTGCCCTTGGTTTGGTACCGGGTTCTCCATCGGGAGCACAGCCCTTCTGACACTCTGGGTAATGCAGAAGGTTGCAGTGTTGGGGAGTCTACATATTCTCCGAAAAGTTCTTGGTGGGTTCCACTAGGCAGTGTTACATGGGGGAAGTCCCATTCGCTGTCTGGGCTGTGTGTAGAGGCGGCTAGGGCTGATGATGAGCCTTACAAGCCTGACTGTGCCATGATCAGCCGAACCCTTTCTGATGAATACTATTTTAATTTGTGATACATAATAATAAATAAATATATTTCTATAGCGCCTAACTTCCATCGATACAGGTTGCTCAGTGGCGCTTTGTACAGGAGCTATAAGAAAAAGTCATTCAGAATAGCTAGTCAAAGGCTTGATTGAAGAGGTGTGTCTCTAAGTAGTGGTGGGCCGATTAATTGAAATAATCGAAGATTGGTCGCAGTGACTAAACGACCAAGCAATCGATCATGTTTTCTCATAATCGAACACAAACAATTCTGGAACACTTGTTTGCATTAACAATATTTTTCACAAGGTTGGTTTTGTCTGTTACATTTCATGACCACTACAAGCTCGTTCCAAGTCATGGTGGAATTTATCTTCAAGACACCAAGAAATTAATGTTCCTAACCTACTAGTCATCCTTTAAAGATGTGAAATTTGCCAATGCCTTTTGTGCAATTTGCAAAAACACCAAAGAACTACAGGGTTTTTCTTTATTTGTTTTGTCCATAAACAAAAATAATCAGGAAAATTTCATAAATGACGCTAACCAATTATTTTCGATGATTGATCGGTTGTAATGAACCAATCATCAATTATGAGATTTTGACCAATTCCCAGCACTATCTCTAAGAGTCTTAAAATGAGGTTTGTCAGAGACAGTCCTTATTATATAGGAAGAGGAAGATCGTTCCACAGTAGAGGAGCTTGGAAGAGAAGGCTCGATCATCCATAGATGATTTCATGATTGGGACTGACAGGCGAAGATGGTCGACAGAACGGAAGGTATGGGTTAGTTGGTATATGCTGATAAGACTTCTGAGATAGTGACACGATGATTCATCATATACACAGTTTTGGGCTAGTAGAGGTATCTTGTACTGAATCTTGAAACTCACGGGCAGCCAGTGGAGAGCCTTCAGGATAGGTGTTATATGCTCTGTTCACGGCATGCTCGTTACAACCCTTGCTGCTGCAGTCTGGATTCACTGTAACTTTGTGATCAGAGATGAAGGAATATAGAAGAAAAGGGAGTTACAATAATCCAGTCGTGATGTGATGAGAGTCTGCATAAGAAGTTTGTCGCTTCATGGTCAAGAAGATGTCGGATTTTACTGATGTTGTGAAAGTTTTGCTCAAGTACTTGACATTTTTTTCAAGGGACATGCTGGATTGAAATATGATTCCAAGATTTCTTAAAGATGGAGTGGTTCTGACATTGCTGTTGCCATTGTTAAGTGACAGACCTACATGCACTTTCAAAAACTGCTGTTTAGAACCAGTAGAAATTCTGTTTTAGTGTAATTTAATTTGAGAAAATTGCCAGTTGTCTCCGGTTGATACAGTCAAGTCAAAAGCTGACGGTTCTAATGCATGGGTTTTTCAGCATTGGGCAAATAAAAATGTCCTTTTCCTGGACTATCCATTTGCTAACTTCCTCCGCAACCACCTTACCTCCATGGTCTAGCAAACAGAGCATCTGTCTGGAGAGAGGAATGCCAACGGTTCGCTCCCGTGACACATCATGCCAAAAGGCCCTTTTGGTAGCTGAATTTACATCATCGGATATGAAATTTAATATTCTACACCTAGAACTTTACTTTGAACTTCCTTAATAGTCGTGGTCGTTTCGAAATTAACAACACGAGGCCTCAAGACAGATTTGGGAGTGGATCAGTTATGGTGCGGAGTGTGATCTCTGGACAAAACCCAACTTTGTGTTGTTTGTGAAAGGGTATCTGGGCAGTACTATTGGGACAACCTACTGACCCTCGTTTGTGTGGCGTGGCTGCCACTTACCCCGAAAAGGCAAAAAGGGTTATTAATGTCACGACCACTTGAATGAAAATGCCAGACGATCTTCTCTAGACGCCATTTTATTCAAGTCCGCCAAACTTAAGCTGGGACCCGTCTCGCATATCTAAAGGTGGCGCGCAAAGGGAGCCGGGAACCAGCTTAGCTTACGCCAAACTCTCCTTCCCACAAGGGAGTCAATCAGATCATAAGTGACGTTAAAATAAAGAGTTGTCTCCCTTAGACTACTAAACTATCTACATAATAATATATTTCAGGGGCAGATTCAACTTTTTGAGAAAGGGGGTGTGGGGGGCGTCGTGCATATTCCACGGACCCATTGGCTTGAAATCTCTGTTACAGTCTTCCAATAGCACTCTGACTCACATTAAGCGGACAGCAACCTACCGTTGAGTTTGACCCAATTCCAAAAGGCATATAGCCAGACCCCTTTCAGCAAGTGACGTTTCTTCATATATGTTATTGTAGCTGGTTCCACGAACTGCCACCATCTACGCCATCAACACCATCGACTGCCAACGTCAACAAGCATGCAACCACGTCCGAGACCACCGACACCACGTCGTCATCTACCACATCTACTACCCCTACTACGTCAACTACCCAAGGTGAGCAAAATGACTCTATATCATTGGTGCTCAGCCATATTGTTCAACTCAAACAAGTTGTAAAGGATGGGCAAGAACTTTTAGAGCAAAGAATTGAGAAACTTGAAAAGAAACTTAAAGAAGATATAAGACGCCTGCATGAAACTATTCAAGAAAAGGATAAGAAACTAACCGAATCAGAAGAAAGAAGGTCGGAGTTAAGGTCAGAATTAAAGTTGTCAAATCAGCAAAACAAGTCATATCGGGATCATATCCTACACTTGGAAAATTAACTTCTGAAAACAAACTTCTCAGTTGATACGAAACTAAAGACAATTGAAACTAAGCTTATAGTCCTTTCTAAGGATATGAACAAATCTAATGACAAACCCAAAGCCCCACCACAGCAAAGAAAGAAAACGCACGATATGTTAACGTCAACGTCAACGTCACAGACAACAACGCCGGACAGAGAGACGACGTTGACAGAATCCAGCGAACCACGGCACATCACAGTGGTAACAGGACAACATGGTGAGACCAACAATAAATCCGTCACCAGCACAGACCCTGCAGCCAAATACGCTGACATCGACCCCAGCTACGACGACTTCGACAACGACTTTCCTTCCCTGCGATCTCAGCAAGTAGACGACACCAACTCCTGGCAGAAAGTCACTCACCCCTCTTCACGGAGGTCGAACAACACTGACAAGGTAAAGAATGATATCTCATCCTATCAGATCCCGCTCTAAACAGTACCACGCACTACAAGGTGTTCCTAGAGTGAAAACGAAACGTCTTGTGTTATATAATGTCAGTGCGGAAGAATCGTTTGACTCTGTTAAAGATTTAATCTGTGACTATACCCGTGATCAGAATGTTCGAGTAATGTTTGTGAGACTGATGAAGAAAAACTTTCGTAATAACTATTCTGATACCTATACAGTGCAAGTGAATCTTGACCTTGATGACTATGAAGATTATGTGTCAGGTGTCAGATTTCTGGTCCCCAGGAATCCGTGTCAGAGACTATATTCCCAGGAATAGGACATACAGCGACAGTGGTGACAACCACAACAGCTATTAACTTCCATGTTCAAACTCACCAACAGCAAGAATCAACTAGTTATGAACTTTACAGCTGTTATCATGACTCTCTCGTTATTAACATGGAATGTGCGCGGTGTTCTGTATGGTACTGAATACATCAATCAGATAATATCTCAGAATGTAGATGTAGTGGCGTTACAAGAACACTGGCTTCCCCTAGACAAGTTACATCACCTACACTCTCTTAGTAACGTCAATCTGGTAACGTATAACTGTATGAAAGCTAACTCAACGTGTTCTCGTGGATCTCAGGGACTTGCTATCTTAGTAAATACCCACTCTCCGTGGAGGGCGAAATCTCTAACAGTCCACTCGGATTACGCAATAGCGGTTAAACTTATCAGACAAGGCTACTGTGATGTTTATGTAATTGCTTGCCGTTTACCTTCAACCAATGTATTACATGCAGCCTACTGCAATGCTCTCAATGAAATACTTGATGTGTATGATTACTTATCTGAGATAAGTACAACAATTATACTTGGTTATCTTAACTCTGATGTATGTAAATCTCTTCTATCGCAAAGAGATGCGATTTTAAAAAGTGCGCTATCGGAGAGAAATCTCATAAAGCACAACCAGTTTTAACATACCAACATATACCTATAGATCAAAGGCCAACTTACATCAAAGCATGATTGACTACATACTAGTCTCCTCATGTATAAGCCATTATATTAGTGATGTTCAAATCATTGATGCATGTCCTTACAGTGTTTCAGACCATCTACCCTGCCTAATATCCATCGACTTGCCAGTAGTTAAACAGTACAGCAGTGGAGATTACTACGGTATTCCCAAATGGAGAAGAGCCAATGAAAATGATATAGGCTCCTATCAATATTCAGTTGAATATTACATACAATATCATTATCCTTCCCTTGTAGACGAACACAAGGAAAACACCACTGATACGTATAATGATATGATTACCACTGCCCTATTACATGCAGGAGTCAACACCATACCACATAGCAGTTATAAGCCATACTTAAAACCATATTGGAAATCGGACGGGTTAAATGATGCTCACTACCGCATGCGCGTTGCTCGACGCGAATGGGTAAACAATGATAAACCTCGTGATCCAACATCTCAATTACGCTCAGCCTATAAAGAGGAAAAGCGTAACTTTCGGCGACTTTTCCGACAATCTAAAAGACATAATAGAAATGAAATGCTGAAAGAAATCGAAGTTTCAGCTGAAATGGATGTAACTCTTTTTATAAAAACATTCGAAAACAGAGAGCAACTGTTACTAATGTCCCTGTTCTTACATACGGGGAGGCGAGTGGATCAACACACCTTGACATTTGTCGAATTTTGGGGAAATATTTCTCAGATTTAGCTCAACCACATGAGTCAGATAAATTTGACTCTGACTTTAAAGATCATGTATCTAAAGAGGTTACTGATATAAAAAAAACTCCCATCACGACTATGATGAAGAACTGGAAAAGGATTTCTCTTTCAGTGAAGTTAAAGATGCCATTACATCTCTGAGTAAAAACAAATCACCTGGCCCTGATAGAATTACAAATGAACACATCATCTTTGCAGGTGACTTTATCACCACCCATCTATGCAAACTATTCAATGCTATCACTACCTCTCAATATGTCCCAAAGGAATATAGACTGGGTATGGTTATACCAATATATAAAGGCAAAAAAGACAAAAGTGACCCACGAAATTACAGAGGTATCACCTTAACATCTTGTCTCGGTAAGCTTTTTGAAAAGCTCCTTCTTAAAAGAATCGAACATAAATTAACAAAATCAAGGCCAGATTTTCCGGATATGTTACAATTAGGCTTTCGACGCCAACATGGAGCCATTATGACAGATATGAGACAGACAGATATAGTTTATTAAGGTGTCACGTGAACGATTACATGAAATAAAATACACAATTTATATAATAAAATATCGTTCACCCAGCCAATAAGGCTTATGAGACACCATACACAATTTAATAACTATGTATATTTCGTTTTAGAGTAAAATATAAGAGGTAGTTTAAATGAATAACATTTTTACAGGAATAGGAGTCGTCTTCTAAACATGTTATTCACAGTGGTTGATAAAATTAGCGGGTCTGACGACATTAAAATACTTAATAAATGCACATTGTTATCATACTTAAAATCTCCATTTATAAGATGATATCTAAGATCCTGATAAAAATAACAGTGCAAAAGAAAATGTATCTCGTCTTCCACACAATTACAGAAAGGACAAATTCTCTCACACAGAGGGGTGGGGGGGTTTGCTGTAACGACCTGTTTCTATACGTAATTTTAGATTACCGCAGCGTAGTTTGGTCAGGTTACTTCTCTTAGCTCTGTTGATAATTTGTAGGTATAGCTCAGGATGTCGATCTTTCTTGAATAATCTGTACGTTCGAAGCTTATTTCCATTTACTTTGTCCTTGTCGTTCCACATTTCCGTAAACCATATTTCCTCATCTAGTTTCATTAAAAAACTTTTCATTGTTAAAATAGTCATCTTCACAGGGTCTAGAGATGTTAAAATGGAGTCCAACTTCAGTTTTTTCCCGAGATGCTGTGCTGTGTAAGCAAAGGATCCTCTTTTCTTTATAGACCAGTGGAAAAGTATGTTTGGTAATCTGTTGGTTATCTGTTTGGCTGATTTGATATAAAAACGGAACGCTTCAATCCTCTGCTTTGTAAGACAAGCTGCCCAGCCCATTTCACCGTGGATAGCTATAGTGGATGTATTGCGCGGCACTCCAAGGAAAAAACGACAGGCTCTATTCTGTATACTGCTGATTTCACGGTGTCCGTACATCCCCCCAGATAGGCGCACAGTATAACAGTATAGGTTGTACAGTAGATTCGTACAGTTTTCTGTAGACGTCATAAGCCATGTCACCACACTGTTTATACTTTGTAATCAGGAGAGATAGCGCTCTACTTGCACTCTTGGCAATTTCCTTCACTGCATATTTCAAACTCAAATGTTCCTGGAACCATAGTCCTAGATATTTGTAAGTATCAACGTAGTCAAGGCTCATATTACAACAGTTAAACTGAAACTGTGAACGAGAAATCCCATCTTTCCTGAAATGCACAATCTTAGATTTGTTGATATTTATTGACAGTCTCCACTTGTAACACCAACTTGTAACAATGTTCAACATTCTCTGAAGCTTTTCTTCTGTGGGGGCGATTAAAACAATATCATCAGCATATAGTAAAATTGACACAAACATATCATCAACTGGTACACCATCATTAAGCTCGTCGATCTCTTGAGCCAGGTCATTTATGTAGAGAGAAAACAGAGTTGGCGACATCATGCAACCTTGCTTCACACCTGTGTTTACTGTAAAAAAGGAGTAAGGTGTTTATTAACTCTAACAGTACTGGTAGTGTTCCTATACAGCGACTGTATGGAGGCAAATATCTTCCCACCAATTCCAGCTTTCCGTAGCTTCAACCAGAGGCAGTTCCTGTCAACCTTGTCGAAAGCTTTCTTTAAATCAATAAAACACGTAAAACTTCCACACTTAGAGTCCAGCCGCGACTTCAATATGGTATACAGAGAGTATATGTGGTCGAAACAGCTTCTTTCCTTCCTAAAACCATTCTGAGCATCTGATAGCAAGTTACTTGAATCTAGCCATTTTGATATGCGTTGGTTTAAGATTTCACAGTATATTTTAGATGGCACGGAAATGAGAGATATTCCACGGTATGACAAAGGTTGACGGAGATCTGTATCACTCTTGACAATCGGGTTGATAATCGCTTGTGGGCGCTGTTCCAGTATCAAAACAGATGGTAAAAAGTGTAAACAAAATGTCAATACTGCTGTCATTTTTCAATGCTTCAGCTGTTAAATCATCAATACCGGCTGCTTTCCCATTCTTAGCACGGTGTACCGCTCTCGTGACCTCCTCCCGGGTAATAGGGCCATTAAGCGTAACGTTCTCGTGCTGCTGCTCCCCGTTACCGTTACTCAGCCGTTCAAGCTCGTGCATCACGTGCGTCATGTGATCTTCGTCATACGGCTGATCGTTGTTTCCCGAGTACAATTTCTCAAAGTCACTAATCCACCTCTTTAGAACACCATTAACATCACAGACAACTGTATGTCTGTATTCACGATCATGGAAAGTATTCAATTTTATATGCCTTTCTTGACAACGAAAAAGCCTTTGACAGAATCTGGCACGATGGATTGTTTTATAAATTACATGAAATTGGTATAAGCGGTAATACCTGGAATCTTTTATATCACTGTTATACTCATAGCGAATCCTTTGTTTGTTACCAGGGTGAGAGATCAGACACATATTGTGTCAAGCAAGGTGTTGGCCAAGGAAGAGTTATTTCAGCTTGGTTCTTCCTTATTTTTATAAATGACCTTATCGCTTCTCTCAGAGAAGCCAGTTGTGGTATTTGTGTATACGGTATGCATGCTCCTGCAGTCTTGCTTGCTGACGATACCACGCTTATTAGTGCATCACCTAAAGGTTTACAATCATCACTAGACATCGTGTCGTCATATGCCTCCAAATGGCGTTTGACCTACAACCCAGCTAAAAGTACCATAGTTATCTTCAGCAAAAGAAAATCCACTTATTCTAACTTCCAGTACCGCCTTGGTGATACGCCTATCCCCCAGTCTGAATCAACTACCTATAGAGGTGTTCTCCGAACTGATAATCTCTCAACAAAAACAAGAATCGTTAGGTACTGTCAGAAAGCAAGACAAAACATAATTCCCTAAGATCTGCGGGACTTCACCACTCTCAACTCCACCCATTCACATGCGTCAAAATCTGGCTGAGAATTATACTTACAACAAGTCTCTATGGCTGTGAAATATTACCTAACATTAGAGGTCAACAAGCCGATGCACTTGAACTTACACAAGGATTCTTTGCTCGTATTGTGCAGGGGCTTGATAAAAGATCACCAACAGACTCTACTATTGCAAATTTGGGATTGTGGACACTCATTGGTTACATCAACAAATGTAAATCATTTTTCTTGGACGTCTATGCAAAATCTCTTGTAATAATTTTGCCAAAAACATATTTTGTGCAGCAATAACCACATCTACAAAATCCCCTTCAATCTGTGATGATCTACTATAAGTACTCTACAAATATAATTTACATGTACACATAGAAAAATATATTAAAGAAGGTGTATTCCCTCCAAAGTACGAATGGCGAAAAATTGTAAATACATCTGTACATAGCTATGAAGATGGGTTATGCAAACCTCAATTAATACAAACATGACGCTTTATGCACTGGTCCATTCCAAGTTAAACTATCATATCCTCTTGCATCCCAATTATAAATCTGCCCTCCAAATATGTATTAAAATCTCATCACATGGCAAAATATCTAAAGAATGTAACCTATGCAACAAATATACTTATGATTATGATTTTCATATACTCCTACACTGTGAACAACTTCACACTGAGAGAAACGATTTTTTTGTGTTTATAATTTCACAACATTCTTGATGTCGAAACCTATGTTGCCTTTGAATCACAGGATGAACTCGATATGCTCTCTTTTCTATTTGGAGGTGAAACTGTTTTTAATGATAATGTTGATCAAGGGACATGGGAAACACTCATTTTACGATTTTCTTTATACATTTACCGAATAAGACGACATCTCCTACAATGTTACACTGAATGATCTCTGTAGATTTATAATGATGTATGTCCACTTTCGGAAGTTTCTTGTATAAATTAATTGTATACACATATACATGTATGTTCTTATGTAAATTGTAGCTTTAGGTATTCATCTTGATTAATATAATCGTATATACATCTATATCAATTTTGTAATTTTGCCCCCTTTCTTGTATATACATGTATATGATATGTTTGATCTTCGGATGATCGTCTGGAGGAAATAAAGACTCTCTCTCTCTCTCTCTCTCTCTCTCTCTCTCTCTCTCTCTCTCTCTCTCTCTCTCTCTCTCTCTCTCTCTCTCTCTCTCTCTCTCTCTCAACCTCTCTCTCAACCTCTCTCAACCTCTCTCTCTCTCTCTCTCTCAACCTCTCTCTCTCTCTCTCAACCTACTGACCCTCGTTTGTGTGGCGTGGCTGCCACTTACCCCAAAAAGGTTATTAATGTCACGACCACTTGAATGAAAATGCCAGACGATCTTCTCTATACGCCATTTTATTCAAGTCCCCCAAACTTAAGCTGGGACCCGTCTCGCGCAAAGAGAGCCGGGAACCAGCTTAGCTTACGCCAAACTCACCTTTCCCACAAGGGAGGCAATCACATCGTAAGTGACGTTAAATAAAGAGTTATCTCCCTTAGACTACTAAACTATCTACATAATAATATATTTCAGGGGCAGATTCAACTTTTTGAGAAAGGGGGTGTGGGGGGCGTCGTGCATATTCCACGGACCCATTGGCTTGAAATCTCTGTGACAGTCTTCCAATAGCACTCTGACTCACATTAAGCGGACAGCAACCTACCGTTGAGTTTGACCCGATTCCAAAAGGCATATAGCCAGACCCCTTTCAGCAAGTGACGTTTCTTCATATATGTTATTGTAGCTGGTTCCACGAACTGCTCTACATATTGTTCTCAAAGCATCGACATTTAATTTTTCTAGGAGTTGGGATTGTTTTTTGAGTGCAGTTTTCCCACATGGCCAATAGTGTGATACAGTTACAATATACTATCTGATGGTTGTTTCTAAAGTTTGCAAGTTGAAGCCATATTTGATTTTCGTGAAACTAATATTGACTGTTATTTGGATTAAATGATACCCTGCCATATTTTACTCCACATTGTTATGGTATTTGCGTCCCTATTAGCGTAAAAGTAGCCTGGATGTTAATATTTACATAGGGAGAATTATCGTCTGAAAAATGCGTAGTGCATGTGTACAAAATTGATGACCCCCCTAGCTCCCCAGAACAAAATGGGTGACACACCCCACCCCCTCCCCCCCTTAAAAAATCATCATTCACCTCATTTCCCCCCTTCCCCCCTCTCCCGGAAAAAATTATGAACGGTCCCTTATCAAGCACCTAAGACTAGAAAGTAACATCCGTCCAAATGATGGAAGTTTTTTCAGTTATTTCTGAGTATCGCTACATTTTTACAGGGATAATCTATAGCTTCTACGTCTTCTATTCTCCCTGATATTTCAGAGCATAAAGAAACAGTATGGTATGAGGTCGAGTTTGTCATTCTTTTGGTGCCATTTTGGATAAGGGCCGTTTTAGCTAAAGCTCATAAGTGCAGCGCTGTGCGGAGCTTGTCCTTGCCAGTCTACAACATCAAGATGGCGTTGTAACACTCACATTTTGTTGACAAGTGAACTAAGAATACGAATTTAGGCTATCATTCCTTGCTTGCAATGCCTTCACACGGTGTTACGAAGGAGCGTTACAGAAGGTAGTCTTTCCATTTTGGGTTTCTATTCCATAGGTTTTTGTATTTCAGTGGTACCTGTTGTCAGAGCTCCAGATAAGATTTAGCTCATGTGGGTACTGTACCCACTGTATTTTTTTGGAGTGGGTATTATGAATGTTGAGTGGGTATTTCATGTTCCCACTGCTTTCAAATATGTGCGTATTTCAGTCATTTTACTCACCTAAGTATATGCCATTGAGTAAGTTTACTAAGCAGGTATGTTCTGCCTTATGTCATACCTAATCAAAACCAACTAAATATACTCTCACAAAAGAAACGCATATAGGAATTTCAACTGTATTTTTATGTTTATTTTGAAACATCTTGTAGGCTTTTTGAGTCAATGAAATATAGCGAAATTGCACACTGGGAATGCAGACTTATCCGTCTTTGGCACCAACTCGAGGAAAGTCAGTTTTAGTGTCACATGGAGACGTGTGGTGGCGCTGAAGTCAATACCTCGTGTGACCACCGTGGGCATCCAGAACTGCACGGCATCACCTCGGCATCGAACGAATAAGTCTCAGAATCTTGTGTTGCCCAATCGCAGCCCACTCTGCCTGTAGTGCCTGTGCGAGTTGCTGAAGTGTCTGGGGCTGAGGGTTACGGTGTCGCACCCATCTGTCCAGGGTATCCCACAGATGTTCGATCGGGTTTAAGTCCGGTGATCTTGAGGGCCAGGGGAGCACATTGATGTTGTGGTTCTGGAGGAAGTCTCTAGTGTGACGTGCTGTGTGGGGCCTGGCATTGTCCTGTTGAAACAACTCCCTATGGCGATCAATGATTGGAAGGAGGTGTGGGCGTAGGATTTCGTCACAGTACCGTTGAGCTGTCAGGTTGCCCTGCCCACCAAATCACTTCTCCTACGGCAGGTGATCGCTCCCCACATCATAACACTGCCCAGACCGAATCTGACCACCTGGGGAACGCAAGCGTCAGCGAAACGTTCACGTCGACGTCTGTACATCCACATTCTTCCATCGCGTCGTTCCAATAGAAATCGTGATTCATCACTGAACCAGATTCTACGCCAATTCGGTAGGTTCCAGGCCTGAACGTTGGTGCATCATTGAACGCGATGTCGACGATGTTGTTGTCGAAGCACAGGGCAAAAATAAGGTCTGGCACGTAAACCAGCCTCTCTCAACCTGTTCCTTTTTTGGGAGAGTATATAATGGAAATGATTTCATAAAAAAATCACTCATCCTATACTGACAGTACAACACTTGTCCTATACTAACAGTACAATTTGATAGCAATCGATGTCTTTTTCATTACGCAAGCAATTTTAAAAATATATTCCGTATGCATTTGTTTTAAACTTCCTGCGTATCTAATATCCCATAAGCTTCATGCAAGCCTCGGTCTGTAGTTTGTATGTTTATGTTATATGGATAACTTGGCAACAATCCAGTTTAAGAATACAATCAGATAAAAATTATAATGTTCGATACTAAAACCAAACAAATACAATGAACACGTTACAACCATATAGTGAAAAAATAGGGGCCCAATGGTCAACTGCAATATTTGGGTCTTTGGCTAGAATGCACTTTACCGCGCGCAGCCCTCGCTGCTCCCTTTACGATCCTTAGGGTTAGGGTTTAGGGTAAGGTTATGCCACCCTTTTACGATCCTTAGGTTTAGGGTAAGGGTATGCCACCCTTTACGATCCTTAGGGTTAGGCACCCTTTATGATCCTTAGGGTTATGGTTAGGGAACCAGCAGCGCTAATGAATCTGAAAAAGTGCACCCGGTAAAGTGCAGTACTCCCGGGTCTTTTTGTAGCCCCATTCCACAATGCACTTGTAGAGCTACTGCAGTCACTGAAGTCTGGTCTGGGGAAACCTGTGGGTACCCACCTGACTCATGCCACCCATCCCAGCCCTTTCATAGCGCATTCACTTCTGGGTGGGAGAAAAATCAAATCTTATTCTGTGCGTGTGTATAATGCACACCCTATTCGATGCAGGTGTATATTTTAGAATTGAACACAACAATACAATTATGAAACAATGTCCTGTGACATAAGCCAAGCAACAGGTTTGTGGGGGTCCTCCCATTGATCTGTAATCTCTACATGCAATGTCATTGAAAAGCTGCTATTTTTGTTGAGATTTGTCAGCATTTGTTTGAAAAAACAACAATTAGACCGCTCCATCACCTTTTACTGCAAGTGCTAGTTTATGAGAGTATTTCTTTTTAATGTTTCCCATTTTTCAGCTTGATTTAATGCATGGTGCTAAAGTGATTAATGATAAATATATTGTTTTTTTATATGCAGTCTTTTTAATTTTTAGTGATAGGAATGTAGTTTAGTAGGCTTATTATTGCCATTGAACACACCCAAACACTGCAGATCCAAACTTTATCTTATGTGGGACATAATTTACAATAAATCAGCTGGGTTTCTGAGCTCAGCTTTTCAATCATCAGTTGCATATATTCTTCACACAAAGGACAGGATTAAATGGCTTAGTGTCAAGTATTTTGGCTACAGCAAACTGTCAATGTGCTTCCGCCCAAGCCACTTTTCCTCTTGCCCACTTTGTTCTTCATTATCCAATGTTCCTTCCAACATTTTTCTGTCACAAAATGTCCCAGTGAATAATCCAATATCCTGTCATTCATACGTTCTTGTAAATTCAATGCCTGGTGCTTGTAGCCATTCTCATGCTAATGGTAAGTGTCCGTAAACGAAAAACAAGACCATATGCCTGCCCCTTGTTTTTGGAACTGCCACCTATTTTCACCCACTCACATTATTTCTGTAATGTCTCAAGCATGACGAGATACATTTGCACATATTTTATCAGTGTGGATGTAGTTCAGTTGAGAGTTTGTCTTCATAAGATTGTCTTCATAAGAGCTTGTGGTGCAGAAGGGATTCTGATTTTTGGTTTGCAATATGAGCCATTTTCACCACTCTGTGTTTTAGTCTTTAGTATAGTAGCAATGCCTCAATGTTCATAATTATGTGTGGGAGTGGTAAGGTAAGGTAAGGTAAGGTAAGTAAGAGGGTATGATGTGCACACCATTCACCCAATGAAATATTGTAGTATGACACTGGAAATGCTGTGTGGTATGTTATAATCCAGAAATACAGGTAAGGCACCTCCTTCTCACTTGCAAACACTTTTCTCATGTGTTATTCAAATAATGTCAAAAGCCAAATTTCTCTCACACTGTTTTATCTACAAATAAAAAATTGAAATCAGTGCGTTCTGATTCTATTTTCAGGAGTAGGTCACGATCACCTTATCAAAGGCTCCGTCCTTTTAAAACATCAAGATACACTGATGCTCGAGTGAAATCTGGTGGACGTTTTGATCATTCTCACGTGTCTCAAAGGTTCCTCTCCAGGAGAAAGTTCTCATCATCACCTCAAAGATCACCTAGAGATCACAGAGAGAGATCCAAACATGGACATAGCCCTCATGTTTCAAACAGATATAAATCAAGGTCAGAATATGTCTTCATGCTGTTGGGAGGAGCTTCAGGGATGGTTGGATATCACTGACATTTACACCTTGTGTTTTGTTTTTTAGACTGACAGCTGATATTGACATAAGCAATGATATATACACTTCCATCCACCTGTCAGTAGTCATGTTCAAATATTAAAAAAATAAATTGTAAAAAATTTCAATTCTGAAGAATTTATACAAAAATGTGAATATATAGAACAATCAGGTGAATTTTTTTTCATAGGTAAGGATAACTTTCTTATCTCAATATATACTAGGCACATATAGAAACTGCATACAAAAATTTATAATCTAAATTTATCAAACCTGTGTAGACACATAAGGATTTAAACTCAGAGAGATTAGTGACGTATCCAACATGCATGCACGTGCCACGTTCCGTGACGTCAGTGGGTTCGTCCTTGAGATGTGCAATACGTTGTTGCACGTGCATTCCGGGAAAGAGAAACAGAGCAAATGAATGCCACACAATACTGTCACTTTGGAAAGCTCAACCCCTGCCCTTGTGATTGTTCAAAAAATTAAACGGCTATTGAAACGCATAGCATGCCAAGGCTCACGTCTGCACAACGTCATGAGGCCATTGGGATGGTCCGTGGGGGAATGTCTCAACGACAAGTGGCTGCACATTTCCACTGCCACCGGAACACCATTTCTGCACTGGTGAGACGCTACGAGAACACAAATTATGTCATCGATCGGCCACGTTCTGGACGTCCATGTGTAACAATGCCAAGACAGGACAGATGGATAAGGGTGACCCATCTTCGCCACAGGTTTCAGACTGCAGTGATGACAGCCTGAACCATCCCAGGACTTTTCCGTATCCACCCCAACACAGTTCGACAGCGTTTACGTCATCACGGGATCAGACCACGACGTCCCACCATACGGCCTATCCTGACACAACGTCATCGACAAGCTCGCCAAATGTGATGCCGAAATCATGTTCGCAGACCCTTGTTTTGGTGGAGAAATGCTGTTTTTACAGATGAGTCCAGGTTTAACATTTCCCATAGTGATGGACGTCAACGTGTCTATAGACGCGTGGGAGAACGTTATGCACAGGCCTGTGTCTTGGAGAGGAATCGCTTTGGTGGTGGTTCCGTGATGATTTGGGGTGGAATAACAGCACGCCAAAGAACTCCTTTGGTGATTGTTCAGGGCAACTTAACTGGTGTGGGCTACAGGGATCAGATTCTTCGACCTGTGGCAATTCCTTTTCTGCAACGTCATGGCCTTGGGTTAACCTTCCAACAGGACAATGCCCGCCCTCATCACGGCAAGGGTTGCTATGGATTTCTTGCAACAACACAACGTTGACTTACTGCCTTGGCCTGCAAATTCACCGGATCTCTCCCCGATAGAGCATGTTTGGGACGAGATGGATCGATGTCTACGCCGTCTTCCTCATCCGCCAGATAACGTCCTTGACCTTGCAACAGAAATTGAGAGAATCTGGTGTGACATCCCACAAGCCTTCCTTGCACGTTTGATAGGCTCTATGCGTCGTCGATGCACTGCTGTTCTCAATGCCGGTGGTGGACATACCCGTTATTGAGCTTGTGACATGGTCGTTGGACCCCTGTCCCGCTTGTGGACTCGTGACGTCATTGTGATTGACTTTTCAATTGAAATTCTCCCGACTTGTTATGGTCTCATGATCCTTCCATTAAAGTTTATATGTACCTTTGACATTGTTATTGTACTTATCAACTGGGATGATATTTTGACAATGCACAGTTTCTTTATGTGGCTAGTATATATCTTCTATCATAGGGGCGGAGGGGTAGCCTAATGGTTAAAGCGTTGACTTGTCACGCCGAAGACCCGGGTTCGAATCCCCACATGGGTACAATGTCTGAAGCCCATTTCTGGTGTCCCCTGCCGTGATGTTGCTGGAATAATGCTAAAAGCGGCGTAAAACCAAACTCTGTCAGTCAGTCAGTCTTCTATCATAAGAAACTTATTTGATTATAATGTAAAGAATGGGACATATGCACTTTACGGGAGGGACCTGGAAGTAGAAATGTATTCTGTAGCTCGCGCTTTGCGCCAGCACACACCAAAGGCGCGTCTTTACCGCCTTTGGCAGTAAGCAACGCGCAGAGCGTCTTATATATAAAGAATCACACAAGAGCAGCCTGATCTCCGTTACATTTTTGACGGAATTAGAGGTCATTCTCGTGTGTACTGGCAAAAGTTTAATTTAAAACTTTGTCTGAAAGACATTTCTTACTTTTATCCACCGTGTCTTTGACCCCCCCAAAATGCATTATTATCTTAAGAGCACAAATAATGAAAATGAAAATAAAGAAAATGAATATGAAAATGAAAACATCCAACCTACCAATGAATTCAATGCATCTGCAGATTTGTTCCTGTGAGGTAAGTGAACCGTTTGGATATTTGTTATCCTAACGCTGGAGATGATCTGCTACATATCACATAATTTACAGGGATTGGGAAAGGCAGGGGCCATGGGCCATTTTGCATGTTAGAATAAAAAATGGCCCATTAAAGTTTACTGTTGATACAAGGGCAGTGGCCCATTCTGAATTAAAGAAATGGCTAATAATCCTGAAAATGGCCCATTGTCAAGGTTCTCTATCCCAATCCCTGCATAAACTTACCTTTTTGTTTATTGCAAATGAAAATGGAAAAAGAATGATACATTGATGCATCTAAGGGCTAAAACTTTTTAGGTTGAGTCCCATCCGGGATTCTATCATAAGAAACTTATTTGATTATAATGCAAAGAATGGAACACCTGCACTTTACGGGAGGGACCTGGAAGTTTTAAAGTTTACTGTTGATACAAGGGCAGTGGCCCATTCTGAATTACAGAAATGGCTAATAATCCTGAAAATGGCCCATTGTCAAGGTTCTCTATCCCAATCCCTGCATAAACTTACCTTTTGTTGAGTCCCATCCGGGATTCGAACCCACATCCTCAGGCGTCTGACTTTGTGTGCTGGCGATTAGGTGCCTGACTCTGAGGGTGTGGGTTCGAATCCCGGATGGGACTCAACCCAAAAATACTAGAATCTGTACTTTACTAAGAAAGTGTAATCCCAAATATAACATATGTTACATTTGACCACTTTCTAAAATGACATGTATTTCATAGCTTTCGGTCGTGGGGCCGTGCCAATTAACACTTATCAGAGGGGTACACAAGGTCCGCAGTCTAGACTACCAGTTGTCCGACTTCCATTTTTGTGGAAGCCGCGGTGGCTGAGCGGTCTAGGCGTCTGACTTTGTGTGCTGGCGATTAGGTGCCTGACTCTGAGGGTCTGGGTTCGAATCCCGGATGGGACTCAACCCAAAAAGTACTAGAATCTGTACTTTACTAAGAAAGTGTAATCCCAAATCTAACAGATGTTACATTTGACCACTTTCTAAAATGGCATTGTGTATTTCATACCCTAAAGAACTACTGAAATTAGTGGGAAAAAAACAACACCGAATACTGTAGAACATACAGACTCCCAAAATATCATCTTGAAGTATTGTGACAGAACATCACACTGTCCTCCTGGTAGACTTGTACTGAAAACTAACATGGCCATTAGTGCTGGAGTGCTTGTGTCAGCGTTTATCGATGAGCTCATTAAACTAATTGATATTCATAAAAGCTGAAACATTAAATTAAACTTTAGAAGTTATGTTTCTTATTGTTATGTTTATCAAATGAAGACTAACTCAAATCACGCTGTTAGCTGACTCGTAAAACTGCAATGTTAACAACAGTACTCGCATGCATGTCTCAACAGAAATATCCTTGATATTCTTGGTCGCAGTATTAATCAGTGCCTGTTCTGTTTGCACAATGTTATGACTGTGTCCAGTTAGTGCCGACTTGAGCTTTTGCCGCCCCCCTCCCCTTTTTTTGTTGTTGTTGAAAGTTTGTTTGGAATTGGTGTTCATGTTGACTACTGACTATCTGTGAGAATGTTTTCTGTTCACAGAAAGTCTCCATATGTTGAAAGAAAGACTCAGCACTCTCCCACTGTGTGGACATCGCCAGTCCAGGACAAGCCAAAAGCTGACACTTCTGTTTTAGACAGGGACTCTTTGAGAGAAAGATCAACATCTGGACATACGAGTCATCAGGATTACTTTCCATCTGAAAACAGGAAAGTGAAAAAGAAAGTAACTTTAAATGAACGTTTTGGTTTGACTGAAAAGAAATTTGAACTTGAGGAAAACATAACTATTGGACTTCAGCGTAATCCTCACATCCCAATATCAACAGCTGTAAATGTTACAACAGCAAATTTTGATTTTCACAATTTTTTGTTGAAACGCCAAGCCAGTGAAGGTCGCAAGCCAATTTTTGATCGGGAAGAAATCAAGGCATTTCATCATGATGACAACCTTGATGACCCAGATGAATTCGAAAGGAGAATTATCACTGTTTTATCACCAAAACCTCATGGTAGTTTTAGAGGTAGACAGGATCTCTGTGCTGATTCTACTGATGTGGATTATAGCATTAGAAGATCTTTAAGTACTGCATCCATCTTTGATGCCAAACATGATGAAAGGAATATGAAGGGAACTCATCAGATATCTACATATCACAGCAGGTATTTAACATTTAGAAGATCATTGAATTTCTTAGTCGCTCAGCAGGCTGAAAGTCAGGTGAGCTTGTATTGCTGCCTGCATGTCTGGCATCCTTGATTATCTTCTTCTGACAATAATGCTTGTAAAGTGGTCCTTTTTGACATTTCGAATTGTCTTCTACATATTCAGGGAAGCTCTGTCATTAAAATCACCTGGCTGAACATAAAGTTGCATGTAACAAATTAACTTCTGAAATCACTGAGGTATCGCTGCAGACATTAATAACACCTGATTCTTTTTTCAGAAGAGGTCCTCCTTGGGGTACTAATAGGCATTTGTATGTCCATTAAAAATTCCTACAACAGGTGGAACTATATTTTGAATAAAATATTTGCAAAACAAAAAATTCATTTTTGTCTTGTTCAACTACCCCTGCAGGGCCCCTCATGTGCCCCACAGCCAAGAGAAGGTAAAATCTTACCTGGAATTTCGCAACTCGATTTCCATGCTGTCATTCTCATGAGAAGACGTACGTGAGTTCCATTCACCTGTGCTATTACAAGTGCTTTTCCTAATGATGAGTGCAAGAGAGACGAATTCGATTACTGTATGTATGGTCTTCTTTTTTATTGCATAGGCGATACGCTAAACTAGATCTAACATCTTTTCTTTCTTCAATGTTGTAACTTTTTGTCGGCCTCTGTCTGCGTGCTATGTGACTTGCAAGATGGTGGGCATAGCGATAGGTTTCGCACTCCACTATGTGTCGTTAGTTCCTTATTACATGAAAGAAGTTTCTCATTGATGGTGGGACCAGGTCCTAGTGTATTCTTTATGAACCTTTTTTGTAATTTTATAGTTTTTTTCATGTGACATATCATATTTTAGTTATTTACTTACAATATGTTAGCATAGTCACATAATTTTTCACTGTTATTCTTCTGTGTGTTTGTGTAGCATTACAGCCAGTCAAATTGCATTCAGTATTTGTGCAGGAATATTTTTTATTCTTGGCTTTTTTTCTCCACTTTTAACCCGTTGGGTTGTCAGATGGAGAATTCTTCAGATGCTTCAATTCTTTACATGTTTCAAGTTCAGTTTGGTAGTGTGGTGTAGTTGTTATGCTTGGCATCACAATTTTTTATCGCCCTTGCATATTATTCTTATAGTGTTGTTTGTATTATGTCTGAGACATATTTGCATTACATAGTGTACATATTTGTAGCCTCGATCTGTCCAGTTATTGCAGTTTGCATATTTGGCCTCTGGACCCACCCTCTAAAAAACCTTCGAAGAAGAAGGCTTTTTCTTCGGCGTCTTAGGATGTGGGAGGAAAGAAGGCTGCATCTACCCCTACTCCTACTCCCCCCACACCCTCCGTGTCTGCTGAACCTTCTGCACCAATTAGTGTGAAGCCCATTTCTGGTGTCCCCTACCGCGATATTGCTGGGATATTGCTTTAAGCGGCGTAAAACCATACTCACTCACTCACTCTGCACCAGTTATCACTCTTGATGCCATATCCAGTCTTTTGCAGCAGCAGATGGTGTCAGTGAAGTTCCGCATCGATGGCACGATGTCCGGGCTCGGCTGGGGATAGGCACCAAGTCTGTTGTGGGGGATGGTTCTGGTGCATCTGTTGGGGGAGGGTTCGGCTTAAGCTTAGGCCCTACCGATCTGATCCGAGCTTCAGCTCTGGGGATGGTCAAACCTTGGGGACACGCTGTGACCCAGGTTTAGGCTCCGGTCTGGTGTAGATCCCGGGGATCTTTTGACTCAGGTGTCGACTTGACATCTTCTGGTGCCTTGGCCAAGATGCTTCCAAGAGCACTGGGGCTGGTTGCCTCGGGGCCTCGAGGCCTGCCTACTTCGGGGAATCCTATTTGGGTGGGCTCTTGCCTGGTTTCTCAGGACTGTGGCTCAAGCTCAAGCCGGGGACAGGACAATCCGAGCCATCTGGCTCCGCTTGACCCCCTGAGTACTTCATATTCGACTTGAGTAGTGCCCTCCCAGTCTACTCTTGATGAGAGTTCCGCCTTGGAGGAGTGCGAGGGGGAAGATATGGAAGAGGAGGGGTAACAGTGGGGCAGGCTTGTGAGGTCACATACTCACTTGGCTTCTTTGATTGGCATTTTAGAAGTTGAGTAGATGAAGAATGAGGACTATTTTTATGGATATACAGCTTCTTTATTCTATATAGGCGACATTTCGACATAGATTCTAATGTCGTTGTCAAGCAAGTGGTACATGAGAAGTAATTTTTTGGGTGATATATACATGAGATGTTTGCACAATAGATGAGGGATGAGGCGAAAGTGAGTTGTTTATACAATAGAAGCGGTTGGTAACACAGATGGTATACAGGATTAAGTAGGTTGATTGGAAGCCAGTAGAGAATGATGTACATAGGTTGTTTACATAGGTGATAAAGAAAATGTTGGGAAGCCAGTAGTGATGTGATGTTACACAACTGATAATGTACAATGGTTGAGTAGGTTTACTTGAAATTGATACAGCAAATGATGATAGGCCTTTGGGATGAAATATCCTTCATCTCTGTTGATAGTTGGGAAAATCTTCTTTATGTGGACAGCTTCAAGTAGTTTTCGGGTTTTGAAGTCGGTCTGGTTCCTCTCGATGACCTTGGTGGTGTACCAATTGATGTTGTGGTTGGGTTGGCTTTAAGGTGGTCAGCCATGGCGGATTTAGCGTTTTTGTTTCTTACTGAGGCCTGGTGTTCTTTGATCCTAATGGTAACTGGTCTTGAGGTTTCACCAACGTAGGATTCGCTGCAGTCTCATTCTATCTGTTGGACAACAGATGACACTTGGGTCATCGCTAAGGCAGGCGTACGAGAGGATCTCCGCCGTCCTGCCTCAGGTGGTTGTACCTGAGCTTGAGCCTGACCCAAGAGAAGGCGAATATACTCTGTTCCCATGTCCAGTCGTTGCTGGACAAGGCAGCCATCGAGATGGTTCCAAATGGTCAGGAAAACGAGAGATTATTTTCCGCTCACTTCTAGCGACAAGAAGGACGGAGAGTTCAGACCCATTGCAAACCAAGAAAGGTTGAACAACATGATAAAGGTGCTGTCTATCAGGATGGAGACACTGTGCGCAGTGATCTCGAGGTAGGGAATTGGCTCACATTAATGGACCTCAAAGACACTTACCTTCATGTTCCAATGCACCCCGATTTCAAGAAGTTTGTCTGGTTCTCCTTCTACAGGCAGTGCTACCAGTATTGTGTGCTCCCCTTCGGCATCTCCACAGTGTTCACCAAACTTATACTGATTCCAGCTCGGTTGGCCAGACCTCAGGATCAGTTTTGTTACCTGTACCTAGACGACTGGCCTCTCATGGCTCTAGGCCAACAGTTGAGTCGAGATACCACACATTTGCTGATGGATATTCTCATGAAACTGGGCTGGATCATCAGTCTCGAGAAATCAGAACTCATTCCGACATAGGATCTGATATTCTTGGGTGTAAGGTTCAATTCAGAGTGGGGTCTGATTTCCATCTTTCACATTGTCAAACTTCAGAGGGCAGTTTCGCAGTTCCTTGAGTCCCCATAGCTTCAGCATTGACGTGGGTCCATTTGCTTGGCAACATGGCAGCGACGGTGGATGTAGTTTGGTGTTTGCGTCTGGGGATGAGGCCTATACAGCAGGCACTGGGCTACAAAAGCTACGAGAGGTTTCTCAATCTGCAAGAGTTGTTAATTCCTCACCTGAAGTGGTGGACGGACAGAGAGCTCCCTCTGGAGTCTCCAACGCCGACGCCCTCGATTCAAACTGACGCATCCCTCTCGGGTTGGGGCGGTGTTCTGGGCGACCTGTCAGTCTCAGGCCTTTGGCCGGAGAACAAGGCCAGTCTGCACATCAATGTGCTGGAATTAAGAGCACAATGGTGCTCATGGGGCAGGTTTGAGGCCAGGTGGTTCGTCCAGAGATAAACCCAGATGGCTATGGTGTGACCAGTTCAACATTCGGATGATGCCTGATTATCTCCCGGGGGTAGACAAAGTTCAAGCAGATGTGCACTCTCGACATATACTAGCAACTCACGAGTGGATGCTCGATTGGGGCATATTCGGGATTATCTCCCAGTTGTATTGGTGGTGATTAGTAGGCCTATCTGGCACAGAGTGAATTGCAATTGGCAAATCTAAACGACCATGCCGTTTTGGAAGTGATTTTAAACCAGAAGTGTATATTCAACACCTAAGCCTGGAAGACAGAAATCCAGATATCCGGATATTCAGTTATCCGGATGATTTACTCAAAAATGAATGTGTCCGGATATCCGAGGTCTCACTGTATAGCAGGAAATTTTAATAGACATATGCTTATAAGTACCCCAAGTACCTCTACAGGTTTGTTTGAATTTCTTCAAGAGGTTAGGATCTGCCTTCCAATATGGCCCCCAGAGCTGCTGCCTTATGCAGCGGGTAAGAGATCTCTTTTATTCCCAGCTTTATCATTTTCTGGTCCTATTGGTGGTAGCTAGCTCAGCACTGATGTTGTCTAACTGTATAACGTTTTATTCCTTTAGAAATAATTGTTCCAAGAATTTTTTTTATGCATGAAAATATATTATTCTTTTAAAACAAGATGGCATGTGGAAGGATTCTTTTTTGTGCTGTGACATGAGTATAAAGCTGTCCACCCTTTTCTTTAGCAATAGTAGTTATGACTACTGTAACTCCAACGTGGAATGCAGACTAAATTATTATGCCCCGCCGCGTGTTTAGCGCAAAGCAGGGGATATAGTATTTTATTACCCACGTGGTCAACGTATGGGTAGTTGCATACTGATATCGTACGTCACACGAGTGTCGTATTGCCTTGACCTGTGTCGTAACGACTTGACCTGAGATTTGATTGGTTAACAGATGACCTCTCAATTAGGTCACATTCTGACGTAACTAATTTTTCATTCATAACAAACACGCAAATTCATTCATTCTACAACTTAAATGCATTGTGGGAATGTAAACATTGCGAATGTTGCCGTGCCACTATTTAATTGTGATTTGAACTGAGACATTATATCCGTCGAAAAACATAAGCGCAATGTTTCCTACAGTGATGTTAGCCGAATGAAGCAACTGCAAACCAAGAAACGCGGTGCTACGGAGTAGTTTACTGTAGGAGGCTGTACGAGGCGATGACAACTGACATGCATCGTGACGTCGGTTACCAAGGCAGTGACGTCATTACAGTGTGACGTCATGCAAATATTGTACTACAGTACAAAACTCTTCCGCAACCTCGTTATGTAATCGGTTTCGGTTTGAAACCAAAATATGAAAAAAAATACGCTATTTTGTCAGTTTAATGTATGTAAGACGTGGGTAATAAATAAAAATACCACACTCAGTCTCATTACATACGAATTATACGAAACTCGTGACCTTCCTATGTTATCAGACCTTGCTTTCGCTCGGTCAGATACCATAGGAAGGACACTCGTTTCGTATAATTTGTATGTAATGAGACCTTGTGTGGTATTCTCTATAGGCTCCGTACGTATATCACGTATGTCCGTACGTACGAATTGGAATATCTTAAGAACCTTTGACTGGATTCTCTTCATATTTGGTACCTAGGTTCATCACAGTACAAGAAAGGTCCCAGTCAGGTTTGGTGACCCTGACCTTCATTTCAAGGTCACAAGGGGACTTTAACGTTTTACCCTTGTCAGCGAGATATCTCAAGAACCGTTCACTGGATTTTCTTCATATTCAAGACCAAGCTTTCTTTATCTAGGGAAGGCGCAGGTCCCAGTCGATTTTGGTGACCTTCACCTAATTTTCAAGGTCATGGTGACACTGAAGACTTCAACATGTTAAGCTGCATGTTAACTTGTCAGCGAGATACCTCAAGAACCGTTAACTGGATTTTCTTCACATCAAGCTTCATTGAGGGAAGGCGCAGGGCCCAGTTGATTTAGGTGATCTTCCTTAATTTTCAAGGTCACAGCAACACTTTAAAGATTTCAGCATGTTAACCTGCATGTAAAGATTGTCAGCGAGATATCTCAAGAACCATTCACTGAACTTTCTTCATATTTGACACCAAGCAAGGCCCAGTCGATTTTGGTGACCTTCACTTAATTTTCAAGGTCACAGCAACACTTTAAAGATTTCAGCATGTTAACCTGCATGTAAAGATTGTCAGCAAAATATATCAAGAACTATTCACTGAACTTTCTTCATATTTGTACCAAGCTTCATCTAGGGAAGGTGCAAGTTCCAGTCGATTTTGGTGACCTTCACATAGTTTTCAAGGTCACGGCGGCACTTTGAAGATTTCAGCATCTTAAACTGTGTGTTAAGATTGTCAGCAAGATATCTCAAGAACAGTTCACTGGATTTTCTTCATAGACTATCAAGACTTCCCTTGAATGTTTTTCAATAAGCAATTTCTTTATTACTATTTTTGCATATTTCATACACTAACACATTCATGTCAAGGTCAAAGTGAGTCTTGAAAATATTTGTGCGTTTGAACAACTACAGAGCAAGATATCAAGAGAGGTTGACTGGTCATGTTTTTGTTTACATTTAACTTCATCTTAAATTATGACCTTCACTTTCATTACTTTTTAAGTTTGATTTGATAAATTGCGGCGGGGGATTATGTCACCTTAGTGACAATGCATGTTGAGTTTACAAACAAATTTGAAAACTTTTACTAGTTGCTAGTTGCACATCCCTTCTCATTTCCGAAAGGTAGTGGAAACTCCAGTGCCAGTGTTCCCCAAGAACAGAAAAGACATCTCACCCAAACACAACCCAGCCCTGCAGCCACACTGGAAGCTTGTTGCTCTCTCATTTTCACAGCAATAGGGTTGTTATGGAAATTTTGTAGTGCCATCATTATCCAAGCCATCTTTCAAAAGAAACCCTTTTTTATAAAATGTTTGCTTGGATTACAGTCTGCAAACATTTATTCATCATGCCCTGGATTTATTTTTCATGCTTGGCTTAAAAGTTTTTCACAGATTTTATCTTAAGTTGGATTTAGTTTTTTTCTTGATAAAAAGGGACACCTGCCTGAAGCTCTTGGAAGTCACCCTGGTGGGGCAGTAAATGATGTCATCTACCAGAAGGTCTGAGCAGTTAAAGTTGCAGAAGTCCAGCACCTGCATGAAGCCCTCGACCTCCACAATACCCCCAGCATTGTTGGACCTGTCACAGGCTGCTCAAGCTGCTGGAACAAATAGTACTCCCTCCACCTAACACCAGAGTTTCCAGCAGGTCAAAGGTTTTTTCACAGGCCATGGCATTCAAGCAGCCTTCATCATTTATGCACGATATACCACCACGAACACAGACTTTCCCATGCGGTCGCACAAACTGCCTACTATCAACTGACTAACATGCCTCCACCATCAAATGGTTTTGTCACCAACATTACTCCAAAAGCGATACTGGCAATGCAGCAGGAGAGCTCTATGAACTCCCCAGTATCGGCTGCATCTACATCTTGCATGAAGATATGTCACAGAACTGTCAACATTCAGCTACAGCAACGAACCCTCACAGCATCTTTCTACTGCAGGATGATGAGGATTTTTAACCTTCAGCAGCTGATGTAAGCTCTCATCATCAAGGGCCAACATTTATTTACGGTGATCAAGAATTACTTACATGGATTGCAGATGGGTTACCTATTGCCTCTCCATCGAAGGATCATTCTCTGTCAGATACTTATAGTATTTCTGGTGATAATGTGGAGTCTCTCACCTTACCACCAACATTACAAGTAGTTATCCATCACCAAGGCTATTAGGTCCCATGGTATCCCTACGCCTCATATCAACATTAAAAAGTTTCCATTGCATGGTATGTCTCCGACCAGATCAGCTCAGCATCAGCAAGACTCCTTCCTTTGGAGATACGGGCTATTATCAAATTGTATGGCAAACCACCACTGTGTCAACCATGGGACTCCCCACGATCTTAGATGATCAGATAAGGGAGATCAATAAAGAAGTGGTCCAGGACTCTAAGGACCAGATGCTCATCAAATCAGTCCAGATGATGAATTCGATGTTGAGGCAGTACTGCTCGAGATCTAGTTTTAAAAGTAGATTCTCTGGTATCCAGAAGGCAAAGGATATGAAATACTCTGTCAAGAAACAGCCCTTGTGGAAGCTGTATGAAAAACCAAGACGGATCTTCCTGTGGCCAGGGGCCAGGGAAAAAGGACACTCGATCTGGGGTTTTCCTCTCCAATTTTTCTAGTGTCCAAGAAAAATTCATAACAGTTCAGACTAACCTGCAACATGAAGAAATTCAACCAGAGATGTTAAGGGAGCGAAAGACCCTGAACTGATTGCATTATTATGCTCATTTAGACCAGAATATCAACAGAGCAAGAGCGCTTCCTGAATCCACAGAATCAAATTGATTCACTCTATTGCGTTAGGAGGTGGTGACCCTTGGATGGAGAACAAGTTTCCATGGGGTTATGTAGAACAGATCGTCAGGCGGAGAAATGGTGGATCCTACCACCTCACTGTGGGATTCAAGCATATAGTATGAGTCAGGATAAGGTAAAATATGTATTTTTGGGGAATAACAATATAACTTATACTTATCCTGACTAATACACTATAGTCCCCACCCAGCCGTCCCTGCTGTACAGTTTTGGACTGATGTGGGTAAGCTGATATGAGAGAGTGGCAAGCATGGCTGTTGTCACATGCTTCCGGTGTGGCTGCGAGGCTGGGTTGTGTTCAGGTGATTTGTTTTTCTGTTCTTGGTGAACACTGGCACTGGAGTTTCCACTACATTTTAGAAATGAGAAGAGATAAGCAACTAGTATGAATCAGGATAAGTATTTATGATATTTTTATCCAAAAAATACATTTATGGTCAAACATCAACTGTTAGGAATCAAACCATGCTGGTGTCACAGGACACTGCGCAACTTACTTCTTATTGAAAGTTTTATTCAGTTTTTGAGTTTGATTCAGATTTTTCATACATGCTAAAAGTTGTTATCTATTGTTTTTGTCAACTCTCAAGCAGGGATGAGAGAGCCAGAGTCTCTTCTCGACATGAAGCACTGCAGATTACACGAGGCAGGACCTCCTCCCCAATGAGAGAACCTCAAGTTCGGTAAGTTACTCACTCACAAAACCATTTCAAGTGGAGGTGTTTGGAGATTTATTGCCTGCAGCAGAAGAACAAACCTCTGACAGCTACCAGTATATCACAGTTTATTTGCAGTCTGCATGATCTAGCTTCCGTCTTCAGGGTAGTCTTTCTGTTACTTATCTAGTAGCAGCATTGTGACGTCACGGCCAGAGTTAACAGTTACTGTTCAGTTTACCTGATGATGGGGCCAGAACAAGCCCTGAAACGTTGTACTCGAGAATAAAAAGAAGATGTAACCCAGAAAAAATCTCTATGTTTATCTAGTAGCTGTTAACTCTTTTTTGACTGTTCCAAGATACCATAACTGTAGGCTATGTTTGACCTTCAGTCTGGGATTTGAACGTCATGCCACAGCACTTAAGTTTATGAATATATATTCTTGACTACAATGACATCAGTTAAGAACTGGTGTATTTTGTATTATATTCAGTGAAACAATGACAACATACAAATTTTTTACATAGTTTGACCATGTTGACAGTGTTAATGTCTGACACTGCCTACATTATTGTCATATTAGATAAATATAAGAATGTTGACTAATTTCTTGCATACATTCTATCTTGAAACACAGAGTTGGCTTCATACAAATTGGGAAGATAAATATTTACAGTATCTCAGCTGAACAAGAAGGGTCTTTTATTAGTAAAGACAACTTCTTTATTGCAATGGATGTGATGTTTCGGTGTAGATACTAACACCATTATCAAGCAAGTGATAAAACATTATGGACTAGGAGAATATATACATGAAAAATGTTTGAGTTTATACCATTAAAGAGGTAGATGTACTGTGTGATGACATTAATAATAGTTGTTGCAATAATAGATAATGGATACGAAGCCAGATGGACAAAGTGTAGGACGGCTTAATCTTAATTGGCCTTGATTAGATGATGGTAAGCTGTTGGGATCTAATACTAGTAACCTCTATTGATTGTCAGGTTGAGTCATTTGATGTTGATTGCCTCTAAGAGTTTTCTTATCTTGTAGTCTGACCGGTTGGCTTCAAGGATGTTGATGTTGTTCCAAACGATGGTATGAATTGGATGGGCTTAGGTGTGGTCGGAGTACAATGATGACAGTGTTCAATGTTGATAATGGTGTTAGCTTCAGGCTGTTCTCGATATCCCAAAATTTTGGACTGTAGAACAACGCAGGCATTAAGTGGCAGATGGATCCTATTATTGCAAAAGGGGTGGCAGATTTCCCTTTGTTGGGCATCTTTCAAGTTGCGATACTTTCGCTTTCTGGGATGTACAGCACTACCATGTTGAAGTTGAAGGGTTGTTGCTTCAGTGTAGCCTTGCCATGTCTTGAAAAACTCCAAGTAGTAGATACAATGATTGTCTGGGACCAAGTCCAACAAAAAGCCTCTGCAAAGCCTTATTTCACAAATAAAGCTTTTGTTAGGCCCTTAGATCTCACCAACCATTGTCTACTACTTTTGAACCCCCAGTTAACTTCTCGGCCACACGTGGCACTACTGTGCCGCTATGACTGCTATAGAAAGATAGAAAGGTTCTAAAAAGTAGTAAAATGTCCCCGGCAGCCACAATTCCCCAAGGGTGAAATCGAAAGATGATGTTGCGCTTCTCCCAAGGGGAATTGCGTCAGCTGCCTTTCTCTCACCATGAGAGTGCCCCACTCAGCGAAGTCCTTTTCAGCGACCCAACTGATATGATCTTGATTCCTTACCGAAACACCTCACATCACACAAAGTTGCAAGGAATCTCCACTGAGGCAACAGCGGGATACGAACCCACATGTATAGCTCGCGCAAACTATACATAATGAGCCGCACCACTCAACCGATTGAGCTACCGGTGACTTAGCTGAATAATCTCGGTTTAACGGGTCTATCCTGAGATAGCGAACTAGCACTTTCCTGATCATGTGACATGTCGTGTTGACCTCGAGGAAACAGTTTAATGTGATACAGGATACTATTGGGATTACTCAACAGTAAGTGTTAAATATTTTGCTTGCGTGGCAACATTGTGCCGTACGGTATGACTAATAATTCCTCTCTAACGAAAGCTCTCCCTGGCCCATCTCTCAAGTAGTACAAGTTCGGCTCGTCGGCTTTGATGTCCACTTTATCTATGTTGTAAGTTTTGACTGACCATATCGGATCTGTGGCTCGCTTACGACTATTACCCTCGTGTTCCCCCGGCTGGTATAGGTACCTCACGAGGGCCCTATCTGGTATCTGTTTGTCTTTCCCACGCAATGGCGCAGCCGACTCTGCCACTATTGATTTTAGTTTGATAGCGTCGGCTGGTTTCTTGCCGGTGAGACGGGTGATTTCATGGTTGATGGCAGACACCACCTGAGGTAGCCGCGCTACCCATTCAGTCGATCGTTTCCCCGGGTTGGTCATCTCTCTCGCATACTGATGCCCAAATAAGCGTTCTGCCAAAGTCCGATTGAATCTCTCAACTATGGCTCGGCTGCGATGAGCCCCGGCACCACGCCTGACCTTGGTATCGTGTTTGTCTAGCAGGTGTGACACGGCACCCATGAACTCCCGCCCGGGGTCGACTTGCAGCTCTGTGGGCCACGCCAGCGGACTGCGTTTGTACATGCCTGAATCCGCGCTGGCTACCTGGGCCGAAGTCTTTCGCGGTCAAGGGTTGGCTTCCTTGTCGCGACTGGCAACGCCCACGACGGTTAAGGCATACTTGTACCTCTTGTCGTGGGGTAGGAATAGGAGGTCAGCCTGGTGAAAGCTATTGGGTATGTTAATACCGAACTTCCTTCTAGGCACGTAGCGTGGTGCTGGTAAATAGATCTGCCACAGGGCTTGTTTTTCAAGCCACGCTTTGGCCTCGTTTGGGGGTACTCGCGCCATTTTTGCCAGCTTATGTACAGCGCTAACTCCTTTCCAGTACCCACGCTGGCTGTAGTAAATAGCCTCAAACTTTCTCATGACATCCCGATATATATACACCTATGTTCTTGATTCAATTTTCTCATGCCCGTGACGCTGCACGTTTATCTCATCAATAGCTATCCAACGCTTTAGTGTCCATCGGCGACAAGGACGTCTTGTTTATCATCAGTCCGTATATCCTATGCCCATCACTTCTAAGCGTGTTCATTTTATGTCTAAAGGTACGGGTCTTGAACAGGGCTTCCTTGAATCTGGCGTGTTTGATGTGTTGTTTCACCACGTACTTCTTAACACCCTTCGCCTTCCGGATCTCACCATTGTCGGCCTTCAGGATGGAGTACATCTTGGGTCTCAAGCCTATGTACTCGGCTATGGGCGTGCCAGCACACTCGTCCTTCATCTTACCGAGGACCTTTTTATTTACCGTGCAGTGTATGGCATGGTCCTTGGGGTAGTCGCTGGTGTCGTACAAATCGAGGCGTTTTTTCATGTCCTCGTACACGTCCTCGGTTCGAATCTCCATCAGCAGGGAATCCGTGTCAGTGTACAGCACTTCACACCTGTCGCCCTACTGTTTCTTCAGTTCGTTGTAGTAAAAGTCGTACATCAGGTGTTTGGATCAATCGAGGATGCTCATCCCCACATAAACAGGTCGGTTGAATTTGATGTGGCTTTTCTTCATGTGTAGGGCAACCAGGTCGTCGGTGAATATCTTGCTCCGGTTGAATGCCGGGCTGGCTATCAGTCTCCTGAGCTTGTCTTCCTCATTCGACCGAACCAGCTTCACGGTCACGCGTTTCCTCAGGTTTTCCATAGTCTTACCGAACACCGAGTTGTTCATGAGCTTGTAGAGATTTTTCTCAAAGTCACTGGTGGCCAGCTTTCGCAGGTCTGTGTTCATTCTGATGTATGGCTCCATCCAGGGGCTCTGGTTGAACACGAGCACCCTGTGTATTTTGGTCAGCCTCATACCCAACGACAGGTACAGCTGTAGGTTGCGATAGTGAACGATGTACTTGGTCTTATTCATTAAGTTGGGCACTAGTTTTTCAACGTCTGCCACCCGCCCACCTAACAAGTTATGTTGGTACTCAGACATCCAGTCTGGGTTAACACTCATACGTTCGGGGGCCAGGGGGTAGCTGTTGTGTGATGTGTGTGATGCCTTGGGGTATTCTAAGTCCACCTCGAGGATATAGCCTTTGTTCGAATCGTCCACGATGCTCATAACATCGATCTCGGACGATACACTGCGATGCCCATTCGAATCCCCCTGTGGGTAGATACTGGCTCATGGCCCAGCCGTACAGGTTGTTGGCGTCGAGGTAGAGAATATGATTGGTTGGCTTGCTCGGGTCGTAGCCCTTCACGTATTGATTATTTGCTTTCGCGTATCGTTTGGTAGCCATGGAAATCCCACCTCGCAAGCCTTTCTCAATGAATAGGTGCATGTCGTAATCGGTGAGCAATTCCAACTTAATTCCGGTCTTTTTCAACAATGCATCCCAAGACAGACCTGGGCTGGTGTAGTACCATGCGAGGTCGAGTTGATACTGCTTGAAACACGTCCGCCTAAACGTCTCAAACACGTCGGCTAGCAGCTGTACATCTGTCCTCAAGTACAGGTCGTGGTAGTCACCCAGATTCTTACAGCCCAGTTTATTCCATACGTTAATCGCGTGCGAGTAATCGTCTTGGGATATTGTCGAGTCGGTCAGGTTGCTGTAAAATTCTCTGATGGGGGGTAGTCGGGTCTCGGCGAACTTGGCCCAGCCATCCATGTACTCGTAGGGGTACACACCCTTCCTCATCATGTGTTAAGCCCATTTCTGGTGTCCCCCGCCAGGATATTGCTGGAATATTGCTAAAAGCGGCGTAAAACTAAACTCAGTCAGTCAGTCAGTCCTCATCAGTAGGGGTCGAGTCTCGGCGTCGGTATATCGATCAGTGATGGGGAAGGTATCGTTGGCCTTGACCAGATTGTCGAGTGACGACAGGAGGAACTGAACCGAGTCAATGAACCTCAGGCCATTCAAGCTGAAGGAGATGTATCTCTCCATGTTGTTGGGGATGCACGTCAGGTTGCCGTCGACTTTCGCGATGGCCTGCATGATCAAGTGAGAGTCGTACCCTCTCAAGTTGTGGAAGACCCCGGGGATGTTTATTGTCTTGGGGGTGATTCTAAGTTTGAGGTTGCACGCGTTGTGAGCGGCGCCTCTATACTTACCAGTGACGTGGCAGTGATCTCTCACCGAATCACCGTTCAGTGGTGAGTCACACACATGGCAGTGAGTGCTGCAGTCGTGAGCTAGCCAGTCGGCTTGAGTCATACGCATGGGAGCGACTGTATACAGTGCATTCCTAATACTTTTCTCTTCCTGCTGCAAATACTTTAGAACCTTTTCAGCCGCGTCGGGACCCCTATACACCACTGGAGCTTTCGTTTCCCCATCACATCGGACGACCACGTATCCAAACCCACAGGCCTCATGCTCCTGTGTTTTTTGTGTGGCTGGGGTACCCCCAACATCAACGGGTTTGACCAAAGCTTCAAAGTCGGCGTAGATGACGGACATTTGGTTCTTGTGGTTGTCGAATTTTAGGATATTGTCACCTTCCTTAGGCATGTCGACTCGTATGGCAGTCTGCCCCACACCTTGGCAATCCTCCCGGTGGGATTCTAATAAATCAGCTCGTGTGAAACCGTGTAGGCATCGTATGCAAAACGTGTTTCAACTGGTCGTGCAACAGCCTGCTAAGGTGTTTTATCCACGTGTAGTGATACTTATCGCCTCGCTGGGTCATGAATATATTGATCACGCGGCGAGGGGGGTTCCCCCCCTGTTCCCACAACAGTTGGGGTCCCCCCAACATTGGACTGACCCTGTGCACTATTGTTGTGTTACCTTTGTGCCCTAAGACGTTTATGGCTATATTATTCTGTTTTTCTACTTTAGTGATCTGGGATATGGGGGTGGGTTCATCTATACCAGATGAGCCCATCATCTTGGGGATAGCTGGAAAGCCTGTCCGAATGAGTGTCAGCTGGAAACAAGGCTGACCTGATAGCTAACCTCAGGCAATCGTCTCCTCTATTCTTGACGTTGACCATGGCCTGTTTTGCTTTGTAGTAGGGGGGCAAGTCTATGTACGACCCGCCTCTGAATGGCACGTAGTTAGCTATGTCTAGATAAACATTATCGATTTTATCCACGACCCACCCGGACCCCATGTGTGTGTAGCGTTCTAGGTATTCTCGTATCTGCTGAAAACTGATATCGATTGACTCGTCTATAGTCTCAGTATGAGTCACGACTTCTTGTTTACCCCGGAAGTAAGGCTGAACGTACTCAGTGACCCCAGCAGTGGGGTTTCCCCCCACGTTCTGCTGTTTATCGAGTGACATTTTCACTGTGATTTGAAACTTTATACTTCCCAAATCGTTGAGTTCCTCATTGACTTTATCAGCGATTAGAGGCTTGATATCGGCGATGTCTATGTTCCTATCAACATGCATGCGCCAGCCTCTCAAATAGTTACCTACAGCGCGCTCAGTGCGCATGAACTGTAGGTCAATAGCTCTATTCTGCCGTAATAGTTCTACAAGCTGTGGTTTCCTCATACGGGAATAACCTACTAAACCCAAATCGCGTGCCTCTTGTTCAATTGTTTTACAGTGGGGAGCTGAAGGCGACCGCTCAGCCGCCACGGGTCGTAATAATAATGCGACTAACCCGCTCTCCCAGGCGGGAATAACCCGTCAACCCTAGCTCTTTTGCTCGGAGTTTTAGTTGTTTTACCGTGGGAGGGGGTTGTATGTTAAGTAATCTCAACAATGCTGGCTTGGTCATTCGAGAATAACCAATTACACCTCGTTGCCTGGCGATCTGCTTGAGCTCCCGAGTAGTAGACATTGTGTACACACCTAAGTATATCAATCTCTAATTGGGCCGCCGGCAAGGGAGGTAACTCTTCCAACCTTGATAAAAAATAGTGAGGCGCCCATAAAATCATTTAGTAAATATCTAGATAGACCTTATCGATTATACCCTCGACCCACCCGGAACATGCGCAGCATAGTAGGGTGTTTTGTATTATTTGCAACGAGTCGTCAACAAGTATATCTATCTCCCCATGCATCTCTACTCGCCCACCATCAAAGTAATTCCAAGTGTGCCCAGCCCACGGTACATCAAACCCTACTTTCACCATGATTGTAAATGAGCACCCCTTATATAGTTCGCTAACAATCATGGGTTTGAGGGCACTGATATCTATACTTTCCCCCACATCCATCTGCCAGCTTCTCAGGCAACGACTTTCCCTGGGCTCAACTTCCACGAACATTGTTAAACCTAGGTGTGCACAGTCTCTAATTGGGTCACTGGCAAAGGGACCAGCCTTACACTGCTATCCTGTGGAGGCGCCTACGTTCTTTTCTGTAGTCTTTTTTCTTCTCATTGATAAGATGATGTCTGACTACGTTTGCTCCGTGAGCTTTGCATAGGCAGTAGTGACCTTTCACCCCGACACCACACACAGAACATGTGTAGTTGATACTATTTATATGAAAACAACAGCACCCCTCAGTCCTGCAGTTTCTACCACGGGCCTCGGTCTTCCCCATAAGTATGTATTCGCATTGGTACGGGGCGGGTCTCATCTTTGGTATACTTATATGAGCACTTAGTCTAATTGTTTTGCAACCAGCGCAGTCGCTGCTAGACCCAGCGCGATAAAGATCAATTCTCGGTCCATTTGCCCCGGGGATGGTGTGTAGTACTGAGCGAGTGTGGGCTTATGGAGTGGTTCTAGCTGTTTACCGGTTAGTAGGTAGTATTCTCTCGCCAAGCGTCGCCGACATCATGGAATGTTTTAACGGCATGGTTCTCACGCCTGAGTTGTTCGTTAATGTAATCGATCCTCTGTACGTTTTTCGCGTACTCAGATTGCGCTGCTTGTAATTTTTCAACAGCGAAGTCGTGGCGCTTACGCTCAGTTTGTATCTCACTTGGTGTGATTCCCGTAGTTTCGAAGAGGAAATTACTCCCCGAAAATGCCAGGGCGCTTACTAACGCCTCACACCATCATGGCGCATCGTGAGCGTGGCCCCTATATATAGTTACATTTACTTCAAAATATTTTCCGGTAGGATCCCTTGTTTTACTAGGATGTGGCCATCGCCATACCCAGGTTCATTATGAACATACCCATATCCTGCAGGTTGAAATCTAGCTTGATAGTCGGTTGTTTAAGCACCATTTTGGTCAACCTAGCGTACCCTACAGCTAGACTGGCGACCACGGTGGCGTGGTATGTGTCGTTGACAAACGTTTTCCCCTCAGACATTATGTATATTATATAAAAAAATATATATTTATAACATGATATGTGGGTTGACCTCTAATTTTTGGGGAGGGTTTCCCTCCCGTGGTTGTTTATTATATAACCATGAGATAGCCACGACAGCAGTTGCGCCTGCAATCAACAGGAGTGGAGCCCGGCTCCACGTGTTACTTTTACGTTGGTTAGACCACCTTTTTATCCCACCGGCATATAATGCGGTGGGATATAGTCGTCGCCTCGTCCGTCTGTCCGTCCGTTCACCGTCCGTCTCGTCCTTCCGTCCGCCCGTCCGTAATCATTTTGTTTCCGGACCGTAACTCAAAGACCGTTCGATATTTTTTAACCAAAATTGGTAGATATGTCAAACATAACCTAAGGTGGTGCCTTTTGCTATTTACAGATAATTGTCATTTTTATTTTTCTCGGTTTCCATGGAAACGTTTTGGACTTAGTCTTAAAGAAGGGTGGGCTTCGTTTCCGGAGCATAACTCAAGAACCATTCAATATTTTTCAACAAAACTTAGTAGATATATCAAACAGATCCTAAAGTTGTGCCTTTTGCTATTTGCAGATTTTTGACATTTTTATTTTTCCCGGTTTCCATGGAAACATTATGGACTTAGTCTCAAAAAGTAAGGATTGCTTTCGTTTCCGGAGCATAACTCAAGAACCGTTCAATATTTTTCAACACAACTTGGTAGATATATCAAACAGATCCTAAAGTTGTGCCTTTTGCTATTTGCAGATTTTTGGCATTTTTATTTTTCCCGGTTTCCATGGAAACATTTTGGACTTAGTCTCAAAAAGTAAGGATTGCTTTCGTTTCCGGAGCATAACTCAAGAACCGTTCAATATTTTTCAACAAAACTTGGTAGATATATCAAACAGATCCTAAAGTTGTGCCTTTTGCTATTTGCAGATTTTTGGCATTTTTATTTTTCCCGGTTTCCATGGAAACGATTTGGACTTAGTCCCAAAAGTGAGGGGTGGGCCTCGTTTCCGGAGCACAACTCGAAAACTTCTCAATATCTTTCAGCAAAACTTGGCAGATATGTGAGGCAGATCCCAAAGTGGTGCCTTTTGCTATTTGCAGATATTTGTGATTTATTATTTTCTCGGTTTCCATGGAAATGATTCTGACTTAGTCTCAAAAGTGAGGGGTGGGTTTCGTTTCCGGAGCACAACTGGAAAACTTCTTAATATCTTTCAGCAAAACTTGGCAGATATGTGAGTCAGATCTTGAAGTGGTGCCTTTTGCTATTTGCAGATTTTTGTCATTTATTTTTTTCATAATTTCCATGGAAACGATTTGCACTTAGTCTAAAATCAAGCTGGACTTTAAGTAACTGTCAGATGATTTGTTCTTTCAAAGATGTGGGGGCCGGGGGGATATGTCATCTTCTGATGACTCTTGTTTTTACCGGCAGCTACTCTCTTAGGGTTCTTCTGCTTGGTGACTGTAGGGGGTTGGGGTTTCCTCTGACGGGGTTTGGGGTTCCCCCAACGTGTGGGTCTCCTCCTGTGTCATTTCTTGGGCAGCATCCATCTTGTATACTATTATTATTATTTTTCCCCTCCTTAAATTGGCAATGCTTTGCTGTGATAATCGCCGCCGTCACCGGGGCTAGAAACATACCGTATTTGTGGTACAGCACGCAGCTGATAGAGCTCAAGGCGTGTTCAATAAAAGGGTCTTTCTCGAGGTCCTCCCACAGGTAAAGTCGACGTTCCTGGGGAATGGGAAGGAAGTACGACGCAATACCAGTGTATATCTGGGTCATAGCCGATCCTATAGTCTTTGTCATCTCGGCCCCGAGTCTAGCCTCGTATCTAGCGTACAGCTTATCGATTTCGATTTTGTGAATTTTATCGGGAGTGTAGTCCCCAAAGTAATGTTTGGCTTTGCCACCAACAGCCAACGCTACCAGTCTCTCTCGCTTATCATCGTCCCCTCGCTTATCATCGTCCCCTCGCTTATCCCCCTCCAACAGTTGTTCTGGCAATTCATCACACTCCATCTTATAATGTAATAAGTAAGTTTTAGTTTTAATAATATAATACCCGATGCAGGTTAAACACAGCGAAATGAAGGTTAAGTTGCACATGCCGACGAGCACTTCAAAAACAACCATAACTATAACTATAACTGATAAGTGCTAAACGCTAAGCATTGCTAAGCTAAAACACCCTATAGGCCACAGGTTGGTCGGTCTTGAGCACGAGCTTAGCATGCTTAGTTTCAGCGAGCTGTTTCTTCACACGTTCCCGTTCTAGTTTGCTCATCACATCGTTCTCTCTCAAACACTCCTAGAAAGAATCCCTGTCCTTGCAGTGGAATAAGGCCACCCATCGCGTCTGCTCCCTGAGGTCTTTCAACACCGCGTTGAACTTCTGCGTTAGTACCCAGACGCTGTGCTTTGCGTGCCGGCCGGAGAAGGCCAGGTACGATAGCATGTCTCTCTTTTTGTTATCTCCCGATTAGCTGCAGTCGCCCAGGATAAACAGCGCCGACTGAATTTGTTGTGATAAGCCTTCAACCAGTCCTGCAGACGTGTTCCCGGGTCGACTCTGTGTACGTCCGGGTCCGTCATCACCCAAGGTCTTTCCGTGTACGTTCTATTCATGTGCAGAGTAGGGCACATGATAACGATGTTATCGAACACATCCCAACATATCCAGCACGAAAACAGTCTTCCCACAGCCCGTCTGCCCGCACACTATGGCGCAGTGCGGGTCGCGGGGCAAATCAATAGATGGCTTGCTGGCAGGCAAATCAGTAGATGGCTTGCACGAATCTCCCATTCTCTATATTAAGTTGCGCGTCCATAATAACGTACAGATATAATTTCAACTTGCCCGCGGGTTGAGCCTTCTTGGTAATCTGGATTGTAATCCCCTCACTGCTGTTGTCTATGCGGCGACCGCTACCGTGCAGTTTATCGTCATCCGTGGATCGCATGTCCAACCATAGCGCGTACTTGGTGGTCAGGTATTCACCGATCTGCACGGAGGATAGGTCCAGGTCCTTGATGACATGTTGGTGCCGGGTCGGTAGTTTCATTATCTCGTCCCACTGCTGGTGTGCCCTCATACCGGCGCTGAACAGCTGGTTGGGCACACCCTCGATGGTCACTTCCACCTTTTCAATTGCGGGGTTGAAAAACTTCTCGCTGTCCCTTCGGAATGGCTCGTAATCCTCCATGGGGACGATCAGGATACCTTTCATCGATCGCGCCAGCACGTTTAGGTTGATGTTCCACAGAGTGTTGCTCTTATCCCGTACAATCGCTCTATGCCGCAGGACCCTATCGTACAGGATGGCCACCTTCCCCGAGTACTGGTTTCGAACCTGCCTGGCCAGCTCCGGGCTAGTGACCATGTCGAACTCCAGAGAGATGTTGTCTATGGTGTAACTGGCCTCATCACCGTTCGGTGTACGCACTACTTTGCTGTAGTCGTTAAACGTAAGATCGTATTCAAGCCTATCACCCAGCGCGGCCTGGTAAAACGGCGAGTGTCCCGTGAGCAACTCGAAGTCGAGCGGCATGCAGAACCTGTTCCCGTACGCTTGGGCGATGGCCTTTTCGCCGTCCGAGATCTTGTCTAGCTGGTCTGCCGCGGAAGCCGCACTCCCACGCGCTAACCGAAGTCGATTTGCTGATACCTTGGTACATGTCATTGATGTGTTCTCCCTCGCTTTTCCAGAGGTCCCCATAGCAATAAAACACGTCGCTGTCGTCTATACTCAGCACCTCGTTACCGCTGATCTTGATAGTGTTTTTCTTGATGATGGCTCGACCTACGCTCCGCACGAGATCACGTTTGTCGATGTCGGAGGTCATCGTGAGGTTGAACGTCAGTCGAACCGTGCCTGGTACGATGAGGTCATTCTCACCCAGGATTGGGAATCTAACCAGCAGCGTTTGGTTCTGGTCTATCTTGCTGGATTGTTGGTGATGGTCACCGACTGGCGCACGGCTCTGACGCCTAGAGGCTCTCTTGATCTTCGGAAAGGATCTAGTTTCCTGCCATACATTGTTATATAGATAAAATATAAAAGTTTAATATAAATAATGGCTGAAGGCGGTCATGAGTACATCCCGATGGATGATATGTGGGATGATAGTGTGTGGGAGGATGACACCAGACACCACATTCACGAACAACCCCTTAAGTGCTGAACTTGTACAGCCGGCCGTCGATGATTATTACGCCGCAGTTGAAAAGAGAGACAACATCAAGCCGTTGGTACGAGACTATACCAAGTTTACCATCGATAAGAAGGGCACGCTGCGATTGAAGGCTCACCCGGGGGTCGATATCATGAAAAAAGACGGGAAAGGACCGTATGCTTTGTCAACACTCACCAGTCGCCCTGGTGGGAGTCAACTGATCCGTGATGAACTAGGCTTCATAGATTACGGGGCGCACGGCCTAAGCTTCCCCCGAGGGTCGTCCAAGATCTGCAAGCAGCCAGGGCCGAACTCAGCGGTTAAAGGTGATATACCCCAACGTGCTAAAGAAACGTCGGACAGCGTCGAAAAAATATTGGCCACGTATCATACCATCCCCTTGACGGGCCTCGAATTTACCCTGAGGACACTGCGAGGCCTAGACGAAGCCTTGAAACATGTACACGGAGAACTCGTGAACAACATGGGGAAACTGAACGAAATTGATGAGCACATCGCTCGCGAGAAAATGAAACTCACCGAATCGGACGGTGATATGAAACGTCGTATCGAGGAGAGAATAAAAAACTTGGAAGACGAGAGACGGACTCAATTGGAATCCGCTTCCTCGAACCGGGAAGCCCTCCAATCCCAGATCAGTCGTGTACGGGAAACCATCGATCGAGTCCTAAATGAGGACACCACGCTAGCTGACAGGATCCGAATCCTCTTCCGAGAGCAAGGGATTACTATCGCCAGCCTTCTGACTGCATTGGGCTTGATCATATCAACCCTAGTCTTGTCATTGACGCCTGCCGGCGGCAGTGGTACACCAACACCAACACCCCCAAGTGGTGGTGGCGTCAGAGACTGGATTAAAAAACACCTGAAATCCCTCGGGGAGGCCCTGGCTAAACTGGCTGGTAAGGCCGTCGAAGCCCTGCCCTGCATCCTGGGTAGCATCGTCTCGTGGCTGCTGAGCGCTCTGACTAAAACTGCCACGTGGCTCGGTCAAAACCTGTGGGCAGCCATCGTCGCCATGGCGGGTCTGGTGTACGTAGCGGCTAAGGAATTTTTAACCAAATAAGCCCCACCCCGACCGCTACCCTGCCAACCACCAGGGCTGTTTTACGGTCGATGTGCTGCTGATTGGACGCCTGCTGTTGGGGCTGTGGGGGTGTGGGTTGAACCCTAGGCTCTGGGGGTGGCGCCACTATACCCATCGCACCAGTATGTGTGGGTGGCGGGACTTGGGGGGTGTTAACATCGGGGTTGACGCCCAACTTTTGGTCTGCCGTGGCTATGACTATTTCTTTGTTGTAGCCCACCACTTTTTTTACTCTCAGTTGCATATCGCTCGGAGCCATGTACAGTCCCACGTCGAACACGTAGTCGACTTTCGACCGGGCGTATTCCAACACGTCTTGGTAGCGTTTGATGGCACTCGGTGGAGCTTTGATAGCATCCTCAACGTTAACAACGAACTGTTTCTGAGCGCGTAGCAGTCCCCTTTACCGAGGATGTTGGAACGCTTTTGCGCTGGCGCGCTAATCCAACAGCCACACGTATGTTTGAATCGAAGTCGTTCAAGCGCTCGTGCCGCACGAGTAAACCCTTTCGACGTGTCCAGCATGAACATTTTCCAGTCATCCGCGGGCCCCTGCTCGAACCTCCAGACTCGGTAATCCTTGCTGTTGTCGAAAGCCATGTAACGGTCATCCCACTCGTTTGTTGTGAGGTGATGATACGACTTGTACCCCCATTCTTTCATCTTCTCGCTGGCATCCACGATAGGCATGTTGTGAACGATGGGGATACCCAACCCATTGTTCGGCCCCGGCAAACGCCAATCCGTCTTCAGGTCTAGTTTGAATTTGTTGCAAACGCGTTCGTAGGCCCGTCTATCGTACTGGTTGTTTACTGCGTCCCATGCTTTGTCCTGCGGAGTGCTGATCTCTTTGAGGATACGCCTGACCTGGTAGTACATGTGGAACGTGAACACAGACTGACTCAGCGGTCCCCGCCGAGTGTCGGTCAATGTCACACCACACCCCGTTGTAGCGCACCACACAGCGAAGTTGAGTTGATTCTGCCAGAACTGCATCGGGTTGTTGAACCAAGCATGAACTACCTTAGCGTTAGTCACCGAAAACCTATACCTAGCAAATACATCTATAAACTGGGCGTCGAAATACAACCCAGCAGCGCAATTAACGATCTTGTGTGGGAAATCTATGTCCAGTTTAGGGTAAAACACTCCCGCTTGTACATTTTAAAGTATTATATAATGGATATATATACTCTAACATGTACGTAACACTTCCAGGAATAACGAGCGCGCAGGCCGCTCAGCTGATGCACGATCGATAACACGCCGGGTCAACTCAAGTCGCGACTCTGCGATATCACCTACCTACCGCGATGGACTAACATCAATGTCAACAACAACAAGCTGTTCGTCAGTGGCGCCCGCAATCAGATAACTGACGGCTACTACAGCGTGTGCTCGCTAAGCGACGAGGTCTTCAAACCCTTGGGAGCCGAACTCAAGATGAACGACTCAAACGGCACAGTGGTGTTAATCAACAACGGAAGAAACCCCTTGAGGCTCGGTCGACCATTGGCGAGGACACTCGGTATGCCACCGGACGAGATAAAACCAACAACTACCGTCACAGGCACGAAGTTACCCGACCAAGTGCCGTACTGAGAGCTGTGCATTCATCTCAGTCAGCTGAGCACAACGGACAACATTCAAGGGGGTCACCCTTCCACGATACTGAGAGCCGTACCGGTGAGAACGGAGAAATACAACGACGGCAGAACAGAGTCGTTTTCACCGCGGCAGTATAAGAGGTTAACTCGGGGCAACATCCCGGAGCTGATAATATCGGTGTTAGATATAAATCATAATCCTGTGAAAATAGGATACCTCAGCATAACGCTGCACATAAAATGACTAGCGCACAAGGTCGCGGGATGAAGTTGAAAAAATGCATCAATGCGGGGATCTCCGACCTCGGTGACACACGCGGATTCGACGACCAGGAGTAGATGGTAAATTGTACGCCTTGCAACTGAAAAACAACATTTACAAACGCGTTGAAGTCCCCTCCATCGGTGGTACTAGAAACCTAAGTGATATAGTAGATACCTCAGGAGCGACCGTCAACACTCGGTACACCCTAGTCCGCACCGGTGATGATAAATGGATGGTATACCCATCGTTCGGAGGCAAACTGTTCGACTTAGAAGATGTTGAGAGAACGGCCGTCGCCCGAAACAAGCCATATACGCTCGTCTTCACCGACGATGACAAGTGGGTGTTGTTACCCGCTAAAGGCGACTGGTTTCTCAATATTAGGCTCGGTTCCCCCTACGTGTTCACGGAGAACAAAGACAACTACCTAAACAAAGTCGTGAACAACGGAACCCTGCTCGTGGCTTACGTCCCGGCTCAGAGACGTAGCGTAGTCATCAGCCCAGTCGCCAGTATGGCAGCCCACATGCTATCGAGTAAACCGGGAGTGCAAGATGGGGCATTGCAGTTGGTGTCTGATTTCACTGGCGTGGTCAACGTCCTGGCGAGTCTACCGGAGAATGCTACTCTGATCATCAAAGTCTACCTAGGGGAACCATCGACGGATGAAGTCGAAATAGTGAAGGGGGTTAAACTCGGGTGGGTGAAACAGCACCAGTATCAGGTTTGCACTGTTTACGTGCGGGTGGGTGTCGACTCCCACACCAGTCTGCAGGGGGTCATCGTGACCGTGGAAGACACGATATCACTCACCAAGATCTTCCTACCCGACAACATACACTTCATGGGGGTGAAGTGCACCCCTGAGAAATTATCAGAAAAACAATTGGAAACTATCTCGTAATAGTAATATAGCAATGGCCAATCATCGGCCCAACACCACACTTAACGATCTAGGAGACACGGAGGGATTCGATCAGCCTGGTGAGGAAGACACCTTATACATCCTGCACTTGAAAGACAACGGTATAGGCGGGTGTCGTTATCAGATTTTAAAGAGCCTGCATGGTTGATCAACATGACCCTCACCACACCTTATATATCTTTTAAAAGAGATAATTATGTCTCCGAAATTAAGAACAACGGTTTACTCCTCGGGTCTTTCGTTCCGGGGCCTGTTGTAAAAGTTCGGGTAGCACCAGATTCCAATAGCAACATGTTATTTGCATCCGGGAAGAGTAAGTTAAAGTTTGACTTCTACGAGCAACAAACTACTACTGTGGAGCCAGGCTCAACACTCATTATAGAAGCCTATCTCTGGACAACTTCTAATAGTATAGAACAACTTTTACCTGGGGTAACAATACACTTTGGCACCGTGAAACGACTAAGGCGTTTCCGTGATCGCCATACAACCAGACCCCTCCACAGGTTATATAGATCCCTTAGTAAGCCAATGGGGGCCTCGTGTGGACGCAGAGTTACCTATTAATCTCTCACCTATTTCCATTCATGAGGATCTACATCTTGCAAGCTTCAAGTACATTGATCGACTATTAAATGAAACCCAATTAAAAAATGTTTCATAAGATATATTATACACACAGTATGGGTCTGTACCCAGTCGTAGAGGAAGTCGCGAAGACCCTAGAAACCGTAGACAGGTTCCGCTTGAGACAGTTATGTGATGTAAAACGCCAACTAGAACAAGACCGCGACACGCGAAAAGCACTATATAAGAAATACCATAGAGCTTTCAATATCGTGGACGGGACTGATACTGCCCTTATGGCAACCAGCATGGGACTAGGGGCGGCAGGTGTTGGGTTGTTAGCCACCATCGTGGCCGCACCTATAGTGCTAGGCATTGAAATAACAGCTGGGGTGGTAGGGGTGGCAGGGTTGGTGTTTAAGTTTGCATCCTGCAGACTGCATCGTAAAGCGTTAAAACACGACGAGATCAGGGTTCTAGCCGAAGCAAAGCTGAACACGGTAAGTGAGCGTATTTCCACGGCACTCACTGACAGTAAGATCTCAGAGGAGGAATTTCGTTCAATCCTCTCTGAACTCGACAAGTACCGTAAGCTGAAACAAGAAATCCGGTCCAAGTCTCGTAAGTCTGCTATCAGCGTAAGACGAGAAAAAAAAGTACATAGAACAGGGGGTACGAAAAGCCCAGCAAGCCTTTATTACGAACACCAAAGAGATCATAGGCGATTCACATTAAACTGTTTCATCGAGGTCAACGTGACATAGCGGCACAGTAGTGCCACGTGGGGTCGGGAAGTTAACTGGGGGTTCAAAAGTAGTAGACAATGGTTGGTGAGATCTAAGGGCCTAACAAAAGCTGTATTTGTGAAATAAGGCTTTGCAGAGGCTTTTGTTGGACTTGGTCCCGGACAATCATTGTATCTACTACTCTCCATGATCTTGTAGCGGTTGAGATGAGGCGAGACCATGATCTTTCTCAACTTATTGTGCCAACCCTCTACATGGTTGCTGCTTCTAAGGCCAATGGTGTCATGATGGTTCCACGTTTGTCGATAGCATTTGTGACTGATGAACGAACGAAATTAATAGTTTAACGTCGGCTTTTAGCATAGCCAATGTCGCCGACGGGGTAGGTGGGGTTGATATAAATTAATTAATAATGTGTTAATAGGAATAAACCACCATACCCAAAAAAATGTAAATTTGGGGGATTAAACTTAACTAATTTTAGAATAAAACAGTTATAAATATAATATAAATAAAATAAAAAGCTGAAATTATAAAGAGAGAGAGAGAAAAATAAAGCAGTTGTTAATAATAGAGTTTGAATGAGTATAGCATAAAGTTTGTGGTGGGGTGCTGGTTAATTTGTATAGCATATTTGGGCTTAATTGGTAATGGTGCAGTTAAGCTGTACTAGTTAGAAATAGGGCACCTAATAAAGAAAGAAAAACTGGTTTGTAACGGGGGGGTGGGGTAGGGGCAAAGAAGGCGGTAAGTGTCTCCGAGGGAGGCTGTGGATGGTAGTTAGGGCGATTGGTGCCTAGTTTAGTTTAAGGTGTGGCAGATGAGTAAAATTTGGGAATGGGGAGAGGTGGACGGTAGAAAAGTTGCTTGGGTATATAGGATTTGGTGTGGGTTGTGGCGGTAATAGACTGGTTGAGAGGGTGGGTGGCAGGGGTGTTATGTAATGTGTTGGCTGTGAGCGGAGAGGGTTGAGCGTGCTTGGTGGGTGGTTGGGGTAGTTTAGGTTGATGTGGGTTTGGATGAGGTTTGTTTTGGTGTGAGTGTCAGTGTTTTTAGGGAGATTTTGAAGTGTTTCTGCTAGGGTAGTATCTGTAGAGGGTGGAGGTTTGTCATGAATGTAGCTTGTTATGGGAGGTGTGTGCTGGATGGTATTTAGGTGTTGTGAATGAAGCAGATTGTTGAGGTGAGTGTGTAGAGGGGCTTTGTTTGGGTTGTTTTTTAAATTTTTAATAGTGGATTTTTTAGTGTTGGTGTATTTAGTTGAAATAAGTTTGTATATTGGGTTGTGTTGGGCCCCAGCCCAGTAATTGAGTGCAGTTTGGTTTATTACGTGTTTTGATTGAAGGGATGCCTGTAAGTAGGAGAAGAGTGTTGTGGGAGGTGCCAGTCCTAGTGCCAAGGGCTTGCTTAAGGGCTTTATACTGTATAGAATTAAGTTTTTGTAGGTTGGATGGGGAGATGGAGTGGAGGACCGGAGCAGCGTAATCCAGTCTAGACTGTATAAGAGTTTTGTATATGTTAATAAGTGTGTGTTTGTCGGCTCCCCAGTTTGTACCACTGATAGCTCGCATGAGATTTAAGTCTTTTTGACATGAGTTGACCAAATTATTAATGTGGGGAGTCCATGTCATGTGTTGGTCAAACGTTACACCTAGAAATTTTGCCTCTTTTTCGAACTTGATTTCCTGGTTATTAAGGCGGAGTTTGGGTGTATAATTTTGCATTCTTTGCTTTTTGAATAAGATGCCCACGGTTTTTTTGACGTTAATGTGGAACCCCCAATTTTGGGCCCAGTTTTGGATGTGATTTAGCATTCTTTGAGTTTTGATTGTGGCTTGGTTTCCTGAAGTGGATGATATCCAAAAAGAAATGTCATCAGCAAATTTTGCAGTAGAAATTTCTGGCCACTTGTCTGGGAATATGTCGTTAATCATGAAATTGAATAATGTTGGGGATATTATGCTCCCCTGGGGGGGTTCCATTTTCTAGTGGAAAAGGATCCGAGTCGGTGTTGTGGGATTTGACGATTATTTGTCTGTTGTTAAGGAATGCCTGTATGAAATTTAGAATACGCCCGTGTATGGCATTTTCCTGTAATTTTTGGATAAGGCCGTAGTGCCAGATCATGTCGAAAGCTTTGCTAAAGTCAATAAAAATGGCCAGCGTGTATTGTTTTTGTGCTTGAGCTACCTTTATATCATGCTCCAAATGTAAAATATGATCTTAAGTTTGCCTATTTGGAGTGAAGCCACTCTGGTCCTGCTTGATTAAGTTATGGGTTAGAATTTGGTGTTTTAGTCTATTATTTACTATAGACTCAAGTGATTTACATAGATGTGAAGTGAGTGATATAGGTCGAAATGAATCTGGGGAGTTGATGGGTTTCCCTGGCTTTAGGATTGGCACCACCTTAGCTGTTTTCCAAGAAGATGGGATGTTTCCTGTGGTCCAGATTGGTTAAATGACTGACTGAATTCCATTAACCTTATATATATCATCCTTTGAATTACATTGATGATTAATATGATCTCTGAAAATTGATGAATATTGTTCTGAAGTATCATATAATGATTGACAATGATTGGTGAACTGGATATGATTGGTGAACATGTATGACACTGATAAGGGAAATAAGTGTGAGCAACAGTGAGAGACAGCTCACCAGAACAGTTTACCTGGGACCGCTACCCACTGTGATAGGTGAGTTGATATCAGGACCGGACTCACGTACCTGACACCCTTAAAGTTGGAATGCCCCAACTAATCCTCCTATTGTTCTCTGCCTGACTCAACTTGTTGTTTTAAGAAATGTTGGGAAACCGGGGGTAAAGTGTTAGCATCTATACCGTAATGTCACATCCACTGCAATAAAGAAGTTGTCTATACAACTGTTCCTGTTCATCGTGCCAGCTTCTAAATGCCACTCAAAGAAGTATCACAGCTGTTTAATGTCAGTTTCATGAAGGAGAAATGATGGGCAAATGTTCTCTTCATAAAACCAGACCATGACAAAAGGTTGATATTCTTGTGTATACTCTATCTCTTTTACATCACTGCCATATATCCTGTTATATCTTTGCTATTATGCCATATTTGGGTTTTATTTTTGGTTTTTGCAATGATTGTTTGATTTATTTTTTCTCACATAGACTGGATCCCCGTCCAGACCCAAGATATGAAGCAAAGTACAGAGCAAATGAAGAAAGAATATCATATAAGAGACTGGAACGTGTTAATGAGAATCCTAATGATCTTCGTCATAGTCTTCATCGCAAACTTCAAGACACAATGGGAGAAACAAGGTAAAGTTTTTATTGGTGTTATGTGGCAGTGTAAACATTGTTATACATTTAGTAGACATTCATAACAATCTGTTTCAACCATAGTTTGTCACAAATGAGTTGCTATCTCATGCGAGCAGTGATGTGGAAGTTGCTATGTTGGGAAGCTTTTAGGAGCAATTGTGGTCTTGAATCTTTTGGAACTTTAAAGGGAGCCAAGGGATATAGGAAGAGATTTCGTCCTTCTGCCTTTCCATTCACCTGTCCTGACGTTTTATCAGTCTGATTCTCAATGGAGACATATTTTCTATAAAATACTATCATTTTTCCTTATCCTGACTCATCCGTTATTGCTTTATCTTCCGAGGTACAGTGGAAACCTCTTCCCCAAATGAACAGTCTAAAAATAGCTCACCCCAGATGGGCCTCTCTGGTTCCTGAGCCAGCGTCCCACGTGATTACTGGCTATGTGTACCGGACAGTTGGATGGATTCCTCTAGTCCTTATACAAGCTACCGTTCCTATATTTCGGCCTATAAATCAAAATTACTGCTTGTATATGTTTCTTATGTCCTTTTGACATCATATTCATGGTTTATATTTATGTATTAGCATCTAATTTATTGGATTTTTCTCATTGTTTTCAGAGCGGTGTTTACTTATGAAAACGTGTTGTGTATGCAGATAAGGCTATCTAGTTACGATCCACATCTTGCATGCTGTTCATGCCGTTCTTCTACCTGCAGCCTTAGCCCATTTATTTATTATAGAATTTGATAATTATTGATTATCTTTGTTGAGGAAAAGGATGGACAAGAAAAGGGGAAAGTACGAGATCAGCAGTTTGCAAATCTCAAAAACAACCTGAACATGAGTTTGTTACATTACTTTCCCCCTGGATGAAATTATACCTTTGAATATTAATTCAGCTTCATTCCAGTCCTCTATGGCGATTCCCTCACAGGATTCTCAAGATATAGTAGCTAACCCCGAGAACCCAGTCATCCCGTGCTAAGAGGAAGTTTCCTTCGGGGGCAGGGTCCATTCTCCTTAAGCTGGCGAAATTGAAGAGATCATCCCATAAGAAATTGTCGGAGAAGGCCTCCTCTTAGACACCTTCAAGAGATCCTCGGTCTTCTCACATCAGCGCAGGCTCTTACCCGGAAAGAGGCCCATTCAGAGGTTCCTGAGACCACACCAAGATCGTCAGAATGTAGCATTACCTCTATACCTGAAAAAATACCTGCAGTGGTGGGTGGTCAGATTGAAAGGTTTGCGGAGGCACCTATTTGCAAGAGGCGGTCTACAATCTACATCTCTACCTAGACGCCTCACTCCAAGGCTGGGGAGCTCACCTCAGCACAGAAGTAACTGCAGGGAACTGATCCAGAGATCTTCACATCAACCAGCTGGAATTCAAGGCAGTCAGAGGCATCTATCACTGGTCCCATCTCCTTTAGAAACCAATTCCTGATGATACGAACAGACAACGTAGCAGTAGCATTTTACATTAACCTGCAAGGCACGCCAAGGTCAGTGCCCATGCCAGAACTGATCTTCCGCCTCTTCAAGCTCACAGACAATCTCAACTTGGAAGTATAGGCCAGACACATCCCAGATGCTGTCAACGTCCTAACAGACGCGTTGTTCAGACCCATCAAGCCATCTTCCAACAGAATGGATGCTGCATCCAAAGGCATTTTAACTACTGGTGCAAAATCAGGGCTGCCAACTTGTAGACCTCTTTGTGACAAGGTTCAACAAGCACATAAAGACTTTCGTCTCACCGGTTCCAGATCCACTAGCCTGGTCCCTAGCCATGTTTTGGAAAGGTGTCCATGCCTATGCATTCCTGCCTCCCTTACTACTACCATGAGTCATAATGAAGATGACCAAGACGAAGATACTGCGACTGATTTTGGTAGTGCCCTACTGGCCATCCAGAACATGGTTTCTAGACCTCATCAGACTTCTCGGAGAGCCAAGTGTACTAATTCCGAAATGGCCCAATCTACTGATTCATCCACACACAAGACAGGCTCATGCCAATCCTGAGGGCTTCCAGTTTCACAGATGGAACATATTACTAACTGCCTCTCAAGAAGAGGGTACTCTTCTAGAGTAGCCAAGGCCGTTACCCTAACTCTCAAACGCTCTACCCGAAATCTCTGTGATGACAAGTGGAAGAGCTTTGACCAGTAAGCAGCTCTTAAGGGGTTCTCAGCAGCTAGGGCTACGTATCCTCAAGTGGCGGAATACTTGTGTCATATGAGAGCTACCAGACATTTGAAAGGTTCTACCCTGTCTATGTACCTAGCGTCCATCAGCTCAATCCCCACCATAAACTCGGGAGTGAAACTCACCAAAGTCCCAGAGCTCATCGCACTGCTGAGATCCTTCATGCTAGAAGACCAGCAGAGGAAGTTTAAGGTGCCAGCATGGGACTTGAACATAGTCCTTCAACACCTAACCAGCGACCATTATGAGCCATTGCTTCAAGCAGACTTTGAGTTGCTAACTCACAGGACGCTGTTCCTCCTCACACTTGCTACAGGTGCCAGGATGTCAGAAATCCATGTTCCAGACTACAGTCGAACTAGGTTCAATATTGGTGACCATCCAGCAGTTCTTCTTGGGCTTAGATGGGACTTCATCGCAAAGAACCAGCTACCAGGACAACCAGATTACAGTTCCACATCCCTGTGTTATCATCCATCCTCAGATCGGACGACACTTGGTACTTGGAGTTATGCCCAGTTAGAACTTTGAAAATCTACTTGCAGAGAACTGATGTGAGGAGAAGAAGATTCAAAGACTCTTCATCCCATTATCACCTGGGCTTACAAAACAGCAGGACTGGATCCACCTAGAGCCTCCAATCCTCATAAAGTAAGAGCCATTGTGTCAACACTAGCTCTACACAGCAACTGCTCCATCTCGTCCATTATAGAAGTTTGCTTCTGGAGATCGGAATCTGTCCTCACCAACCACTATGTTAGGGACATTGCCACAGAAGATGTATCTGTTATCCATCAGTTCGGCCGGTTAGAGGCGGCACAGCAGTTGACAGTCCCAACTAGGCATTAAATACTCACCCATAATCACATAGACTCGTAGACATTAGGTTACTGTTCCATAACCACTGACAGAGAGTCCATGCCCCCTGTTTTACAAGATAAAGCAGCGCATGGGTGATACGATTCAGTTAAGTTTACAACCTATTCTTAACATATGGATCGACAAACGGGAATCTAATTCCCTGTGAGTCTTACAAAATCCTCAAAACGTATTATTTATGGGGTTTTTTAATTAAAAGAAGGTAGTCCCCCATCTTATAGCCGCAGTATCAGAAGATTGAAGAGTTCTCATGGGGTGGATCTAACAGTATCTGAGTCCAAATAAATAGACCCACCACCTATCCGTTGGATTCAAGCAATAACGTATGAGTCAGGATAAGGAAAAATATATTATTTTTATGATAAAGTTGATATTTTTTACTTACCCTGACTCATAGTCTAAGGGCCCTCCCAACCATCCCCTCTCATACACTATTTGGCTTCGGTCAATATAGTTGGGCATTATAATGGTACACATAGCCAGTAGTCACGTGGGACGCTGGCTCGGGAACAAGAGAGGCCCATTTGGGGTGAGCTATTTTTAGACTGTTCATTAGAGAACAATAAGACAGAGGTTTCCACTGTACCTCGGAGGAAAGGGAGATAAAGCAACAACGTATAGTTAGGATAAGTATTTAATATCAATTTTATCCTAAAAATTACATCAAGTTGGAAAATTCACATTAGCACTTTGACTGGTCACTATGTGAAATAAGTTTAGAAAATTGGTGTCTTCAATATATATTTCATAGAGGTTTGGACCTTGCTCCATGCTTTTTATCTTAATGCAAACTTCATGAAATAGGGTCAAGTTTTCTTAGAAAATACTAAAGATACATGAATAAAAGATTGCATGGTTTTCTTGGAGACACTTGTCTAGTCAGAATAAGAAAATCAGTGACAAATTATTTTTTGGTACAGTTATGCCCTTGTTATATAATGTACTGTTGTCAATGGGGACATGTTAGCTCAGAAAGTACTGAAGTTGTGATTACAGCATCCAGTAAGCATCTAGTCAGATGGATACTAAGCGCTATATAAATTTATTATTATTATCATATTATATTATTACATGAACAAGACATTCTCAGTAACAGGACCAACAACATGTGTTTATGACTACTACTCACCTACTGCCCACATCTAGTGGGGCCACACCCATTATTGTTGCGCTGCTGAAATTAGTTTATGATGGCTCCCTGTAGCACCACACTACCATGACACTACTACTCCTGTCATCCCCCTGTACTCCTGTAACATCTCAGCAGCTGTCAAATGTTGAATCACTTGAATTGGGTAAACTGGCTTTTCATGATGTCCAGTAGTGTTAGCAGTTCTTCCCATTGCCTGTCTCAAGCAATCATTGACTTACTGACAACAGATAAGCCAGGCTTGACAAGTAATGGTCACAGAAAGTTGGCCTGGTCTCAGTTGGTCAAATATCCCAGCTTTCTGTTGACCTGGTTGGAGTTGATTTGTGGTTCTTGGTGGCTGCAGAAGTTTCACTGCAGTTTGTGTTGAACTGACGAGCAGCATCCCCAAAGCTTATGTCTCTCTGTGCAGTAATGTCAACTGCAGCACAACTCAGAACAATAGTCTCTTTATCATGCCTCACTGACTGCTGGGAGCTGTGCAGTGATCGTCATGAAACCCCATCCAGCTTCCCATCTGGTGGTTATACACCAATAATTACAGCTTAATGGGTTTGAACTGATGTAATAAGCTAAACAACCAAATGTGGTTCTGAATGCCTTCTCAAAGACGTGCTATCTGAGCCTCAAGACTCTTAAATTCATGCTTTTGAATGTTTAAGAACAGATATGTGGCAAGGTAGTGTGTCCTGGACCCAGTTGTGTCAAAGCTTCATTATCTAATGGGTTCATCATAGAGCTGTGTATCATGGCCTAAGTGGCTAGACGATATATCCCGATACCAGTTTAATGAGGAGAGACAATATATCATGAAAGTATTGGCAAGGAACCTGCGAGACAATTATCATCACGATACAATGGTGGAGATACAATACGTATCCCGATACTTTACAATTTCTAATAACAGAACAGATATGGTAGATAAGATGACTGTAACTTTACTTGTTACCTGGATCTAATATATATACATTTGAAAGTGAAGTTTCCCTTGGGAAGTTGCTTTCACAAACAACTTAATGTAATTTATATGAGAATTCAGAATCATTGAAAAAATCTCTTAAGTCTGCTTTCTAAATTTTATCTTCTCTTTGTTCCCTTTCTTAACAGAGCTAAGACATCCTTCATAGTTGTTAATAAATGGTGTTATTTGTCAAACAACTAAAACATATCTGCATATTTCAATTACTTGAAGACAAGTATTCTACAGTTCACAGAGTTTGTAAAATGTTCACACTCTTTGACCTATACACCAATTCCTTTGTTCATGTAACACTGAAGTGGGTTGCACAAAGCCGTCATTAAACCATCATAAACTAATGATACAATAAGTGTCAAATTTCTCTTCCAGTTCAGGGACCAAACATTTTATGTCATCTGCCAAGTTTAGTTTGCCTGTTAGAATTTGAGAAAACTGAACTAAAGATCTCAGTGAATGGTGGTTAACCCCCTGTGGATGTTCATATTTTTCCATAAGATCTGAAAAGTGAACATTGAGTGAAATGTAAAATTACACAAAAATGTGAGAATATTAAATTTCTTATCCGATGGTGTTGACTCAAGTGCAAATACTTAGGTAGTTTGAAAAAAAGACTCTGCTAAGTGTTGTCGGGAATTGTGTTATGCATTGAAAAACAGTAAATGTCTCTGCTCTTTATCGTACACGATAAAAGCGCTGTTATTTGGCATCTTGACAGTAAGTTTGAGCCAATAAAATACTGCCTGATACCTGAACAAAATAGGTATAACTGAAATGGGTGGTTATGTATAATGTTATGCTTTCAGTATATGTAATGGCTTGCAATAAATTACAAAATTGGATTTTCCTCTATGACATCAAACAGCTACAGAGAGATCCCACATGTGTAAAGATAAGGGGGCATAACTACGCTATGCTCAATACTAGGTCATTGTAACTCAGGTCACTTGGAGAGAATTTGCTGTGAATATGGACACTATATTTTCGTAATGTTTTGATTTTAAAATGTATGATCAGTTCAGTGGTGTATTCAGTGAGTGAGTGAGTGAGTTTTGTTTTACGGTGCACTCCGCAATATTCCAGCTATATGACGGCAGTCTGTAAATAATCAGATCTGGACCAAACAATCCAGGGATCAACAGAATGAACATTAATCTACTTAATTGGGATATGATGACATGTGTCAACCCAGTCAGCGAGCCTGACCACCCGATCCCATTAGTCGCCTCTTATGACAAGCATGGGTTACTTCACGGGTCTGGCATGCTTGTCACAGAAGGCGACTATGCTTGTCGTAAGAGGCGACTAACGGGATCGGGTGGTCAGGCTCGCTGACTTGGTTGACACATGTCATCGGTTCCCAATTGCGCAGATCGATGTTCATGATGTTGATCACTGGATTGTCTGGTCCACACTCGATTAGTTACAGACTGCCGCCATATAGCTGGAATATTGCTGAGTGCGGCATAAAACTAAACTCACTCACTTCACGGGTCTGGTGTATTCAGTGTGTGAAATATATGTGATGTAATAGGGGTCTCATGACCAGCCTACGCTTCGACATTTAATTTTGAAAGGTCATTTTCAGAACTTTTGCTTTGTCTAAGATTATAGTGGAAATCAAGAAATAGGACATTTCCCGCTGATTTCAAAACTGTGAAGTGTATTTGTGTGCGTGATACATTTTATATATTTTTCCTTATCCTGACTCATGCTTAATTGCTTGTCTCCTTCCTCTTGCGAACTATAGTGGAACACTTGAATCCCCTTTTGAAGCTCCCTTCAAAAAAGCGGACGTAAAATCACTCACCCCACGAGTAGCCTCCCTTTGCTATTTGGCGCCAAAAACCGTCACATGATCAGACATGCTCTTCACTCTCTCCTTCTTCGCCCTAGAAGACGGTTGTGAGAGCGCCTGGGTCCCCTGTACGGCATTATATCCTTTTATTTTTGGCTTTGACTACTAAATTAGCTGTATATGGTCTTTAGCAAGGATATACCAGCAATATGGTTTGAAATTTGTACCAAATTTTCCGTTTATTCACGTTGTTGACATGATGTTTCATCTTGTTTACATTTGATGAAATCTTGCATTCGTTGCAGGTTTCGTTTATCGGCTGCTGATCCGCATTCATTATGTCCTAACTGCACTTCTACATGTTCTTCCAGCCTCCGCTGTAAACTTTGTCAGCATTTTTCTGAAATTGAATTTACTAATTATTTATATTCCATTCTTAGACGTGCCAAGGACAGGTCTAGACGACTTACCGTGTATTATTGCCTGCTGAGATTCACCATCCAGTGATTTGCCCGGTGGCTTCTACGGAGCTGTTGACTGTGGCAGATGGCAGCTCTGGGTCCAGGACGAGATTGTCATCGTCTCAACTACCCTCGTCGCAGTCTAAGAAGACCAAGACATCGTCTTCTCTGAAGAAGAAATCGTCTACAGATAAGACTTCATCGAAGTCGTCCCTTTGGGCAGCAAAGAAGACGAGGTCCTTCGCCTTCGGACGAAGCAGACGTATACAATGAACCACCCATCCTGATTCCTGAAGTAACACAGTTAGGAAGAAGACAAGGTCTTCTTCTACAGTGACGTCAGCAGCCATATCAACGCAGTCAGACGTCTTATCAACGCAGACTTAAGAGACAAGAGACGACAGGCAGTCTTTGGAAGGAGCCTCAGCACTCTCAGATGCGTCGTCATCCTTACAGCAGCAGCAGTTGTCAGCGCAGACCTTCAACCCGGGTATCTTCATGCAGCAGTTTACTCAGCAGATGATGGACCTGATGGAACGGAGGTTCGCGCAGAAGGCTGCGGTGAAGACAACATCTACGATGAACCTGCACGAAGGACAAGCAGCCTGCAGATCGTATCCGAGTGAAGATGGCAGCCTGGAAGGGAACGTTCGTGAAGGATCACATACTCGACAGTCATCCACGACAACTTCCAGAGAACCTGTCAACCTGGACAACGATGAGCCTGCAGTAGAAGAGGAGCATTCGCAAGGAGAACCAGACGTTCACCGGAGCATCGCAGATCATCCTCGACCTCTGACTCGGACAATCATCACGGACCTGCGCGAACGAACTTCACATCCCACGGAAGAGAATCTTCACCTTCACGAAGGCGCAGGAATACGTCTCAAGACTCCAGGGAGGATCTTTATACGGATCGATCACCTTCGCGCAGGTCTTCAGGAAGATCTTCACGTTCATTGCCACGCTGATCTTCACGCACATATAGGTCGCCACGCAGGTCTCCACACTCATCTCCACGAAGGCATTCGTGAATGTCTCCACGTAGATCACCACGTAGATCTCCACTCAGGGAGCAAGCACAACGGCAACGGTCTTCAGAACAAGATGCATCCAAATCTGAAGATGATGGTGGAATCATATTTTTTTCGATACAGAGATCAAGTCTTGGATGGCTAATGGATTGGAGCTTGCATCACCTTCTAAAGAGGATAATGAAGCATTCATGTACATGATGTCAAACGACGAATTTGATACGCTCACCCTTCCATCCATAGACCCTGTGTTGAATGTACCAGAGAACCTCAGTACAGCCTTCAGGAAGGCAACAAAGTTCAAGAGTCAACGTATACCACTGTTCAATGCCAAGAAGTTCTCTCTACACCATATGGAACCCTTCATGAAGGCCCCTGAGATAGACGAGAACTACAAAATTATCAACGACGCCCGTACCAGGACTTATAAAGGGGACGATAAGAAGCTAGCACAACTAGACACAACTACCAGGCGTACCTTCTTTGGTCTAGCCAGATCAAGAGCCATCAATGAAACCCTCATTGCGAAGTTTAGAAACTCCACCTCGGAAGAAGATCGTATGATCTACTCGGCATTGTTGACCCAGAAGAAAGACCAGCAGTTTATATCGGAGCATCTGGCATCTACATCAGCAGGGTTGACGCTACTGAGAAGACAAGGGTTACTCTCTTCCTGTAATTCGAGTGAGAAGTTCACCAAGACTTTGTACAGAGCTCCATGGTCAGCATCAGCTATCTTCGCAGGGGAAATTGAAGACGTGGCCAAAGAAGTTACGAAGGAGTCTAGGGAGGTCATGATGATCAAGTCCATCGATACACTGGCCAGTGTTATCCGACAGACATCTCAATGCTACTCTGGCAAATCGAAGTTTGCGGGGATACAGAGAGCTAGAGAGAAGAAATACGGCACTTCCAGAGGAGGCAAGGATTCTTTTCGTCGCCCAACCGGAGCTCCAAGAGGTAACCCCGGAAGAGGGAGAGGATTCAGAGGTGCCAGGAATGCTAGACGTTGATGGACGGGTTCGGAACGACTGGAGTCTTCCATCCCCAGCCGTTCCCATACAACCTTCAACAGTGGGTGGATGTCTACAACACTACTGGGAGAATTGGGAATTCTTCAGGACAACTACGTATCCCAGATACTACGCAGAGGATGCAAGATACAACTACAAGCAGTTCAACCATTGACAAGCACTCCTCGGACGTACAACTATGTTACCGACCAGAGGGAGAAACTACTCGACGCCATCACAACTCCTCTCAAGAAGGAGGCAGTCGAAGAAATAAAACAGGAACTCATCACGCCCGGTTTTTACTCCCAAATCTTCTTAGTACCAAAGAAAAATTCCAAGGAAAAGTTCCGACTAATCTACAACATGAGGAAATTCAACCAGGATTATCTACGCAGACCCGCAAAGTTCAGGATGATACACCTTCCTCAACTACGACAAGTCGTCCGTCCGTTAGACTACCTCGCCAGCATAGATCTACAGGATGCGTATCTTCACATCCCAATACACCCGGACTCAAGGAGATACCTTCGATTCCTCTTCAACGGACGTCATTACCAATGGAAGGTGCTACCTTTTGGAATATCATCGGTCCCCTGGTTGTTTACTCGAGTGACAAAGCCCATCATCACATACCAACATCATCGAGGTCTACGCAGTGCATTTTACCTGGACGTCGGGATTTAAGCTCATCAAGATCCCAGTCAACTCAGACTGCAACTAGACTTCACAATCAGGCTGCTCACTCAACTAGGATGGCTAGTAAATCTCCTCAAATCGAAACTAGAACCTACACAGGATCTTCAATTCCTAGGTATACGACTCATCACATCAGCGAATCGCAGTCTTTCCAGAGGAACGTTGGGTCAAGATACAACAGATGATATCTCAAGCACTACTCTCTCCATTACCACTATGAAATTGGCAGAGCCTACTCGGTCTCCTCACGTCAACACAAGACATGACACGCAGAGGAAGACTACAACTGCGCCCACTACAAGTGTTTGTGAACGGTCATCTAGACAGTCTGGATTCCTTCGAACTACTGGACGAACTGGAACCATACCTACTATGGTGGACTCGGAAGTCGAATGTTTGCGGATGAACCTACTTATCAGAGCTGGAGTCCAACACTCATCTCTGCGCAGATGCATCTCTTCAGCGATGGGGAGCTCACCTCAACAACGAAGTGGCAGCGGGAAAATGGTCGAGTCAGGAACAAAGTCTGCACATCAACATGCTTGAAATGAACGCCTTACTACACTGGTCCAGCATACTAAGGAACGCACAGCTGATGATCCATACGGACAACTCCACAGTGGCGTTCTACATCAACAGACAAGGATCAACAAGGTCAATGAATCTGTTAGACCTCAGCTTTCAGCTATTCAGTATAATAGACAACCTGAACATCGACATAAAAGTATGCCACATTCCCGGAGCCAAAAATGTGATAGCAGACGCCCTATCTCGTCCAACGCAACCATCCCCGACAGAGTGGATGTTACATCCAGAGGCGTTCAGATGCATCATTCAGACGATAGGATCTCCACTGATAGACCTGTTTGCGACAAAGTTCAACAAACAACTACCAACATTCGTCTCTCCGATTCGAGATCCACAAGCATGGGCAACAGATGCTTTAAGCATATCTTGGGAAGGACTAAACGATTACGCGTTCCCTCCTCCAGCTCTAATACCGAAGGTGTTGCAGAAAATCAAGGAGACGAAGAAGCTGTAACTGATTTTGGTCGCGCCCTACTGGCCAGCGAGAGTGTGGTTTACCATTCTCATACAAGAACTCGGAAATCCAACCCTGCAACTCCCAGAGTGGCCAAACCTACTAGTTCATCCGCACACCAAGGAAGCACACGGAAATCCAACAGTATTTCAGCTACACGCATGGAACGTATCACGACTTGCTTGAAGAAAAGAGGATATCCGCCAGAGCAGCAAACGCAGTCACATTAGCTCTACGTAGATCAACCCGCAACTTGTACGACAACAAGTGGCAGAGTTTTGAGAAATATGCATTGAGTAAGGGTTTCACGGCGATGAAAGCAACACATCCTCAAGTGGCGGAATACCTTTGTCATCTAAGACCATCAAGGCGGCTAAAAGGGTCAACACTCTCTACATACCTAGCAGCCCTCAGCACAGTTATCACCATGAAGACCATGAAGCTTACCAAAGTACCAGAGATACTGGCATTACTACACTCCTTTAAGTTGGAAGACTAACCAAAGAAGTTTAAGGCGCGCCTGCTTGGGATCTCAACATGGTCTTGCAGCATCTCACCAGTGACGCTTACGAACCACTAGAAAGGACATCATATGAGAGGTTAACTCATAAAACTCTGTTCCTGATCGCCTTGGCAACAGCAGAAATACATGCTCTGGACTGAACGAACACAATTTGACGCACATCGTGATTCTGTACATCTGGGATTGAGATGGGACTTTATAGCAAAGAACCAACTGCCCGGTCAACCAGACAGACAGTTCCATATCCGAGCACTCTCGTCAATCCTAGGGCCACAGGATACTCAAGATTTATCCCTATGCCCAGTCAGAGCATTGAAAGTCTACCTACAAAGGTCGAAAATGAGGAGACGAAAATTCAAGCGCGCCTTTTCATCCCTCTATCTACGGAGACGCCTACAGAGGTCTCACATACAACAATATCAATATGGATGAGAGCCGTCATATTGAGAGCCTACAAAGCAGCAGGACTTTAGCCTCCACGAGCCTCCAATCCTCATGAAGTCTGGCGTCGACACTCGCTCTGCATGGGAACTGCTCCATCTCGACAATAATGGAGGGCTGCTTTTGGAAGTCGAAGACGGTGTTTGCCAACCACTACCTCAGAGACATGCCTACCGAGGACGTCTCCGTCATTCACCAGTTTGGGCCTCTTGTTGTAGCACAACAATTGACGGTTCCTCAAAGACGCTGAGATGAATCTCACCCTATTTATCATATGACTTGTAAAAGCCAACACTCGGAAGAGTTAGAGCTTTAGAGTCCATGCACACGTCTAGGACAGGCTAGCATGAGTGACAGACCCTGTACTTGTAAGGACTTACTTGTACATGAAGAAGGGTCGCTTCTCCAATTGATGCGAGCATCAAGATATGGAGTTGCATAAATCCACACATAATGTCAAGAGAAGACGATTCCAGAGAGTTGTGGTCCCCCCAGACTCATCAGAGGAAGCTGGAAGAAAGGACACAGTGCCATTAGAAGTTCCCTAGGGGGGTATGCAGGACGTAAATCAGCAGCTATGAATCCAGAGTGGCTTGACCCACCACTGGTTCCGTCGGATTCTACAAGCATTTAAGCATGAGTCAGGATAAGGAAAAATATGTATTTTTCTGATTATTTTATACTTATCCTGACTCATGAGGTCAGCCCTCCCAACCTCCCCTCATGGCACTCTGGATTTCCCTGTAGATCCGGGTGTCAGGCTCATATTCGGAGAGAGTGAAGAGCATGTCTGATCATGTGACGGTTTTTGTCGCCAAATAGCAAAGGGAGGCTACTCGTGGGGTGAGTGATTTTACGTCCGCTTTTTTGAAGGGAGCTTCAAAAGGGGATTCAAGTGTTCCACTATAGTTCGCAAGAGGAAGGAGACAAGCAATTAAGCATGAGTCAGGATAAGTATAAAATATCAATTTTAATCAGAAAATTACATTGTATTCAACTTCACAGTGAAGGTTGAAGAGGAGGGACATATTTAAAACAGAGTAACATTAAAATGTAAAGAGGTGGAATCACATGTAATAATCCAATAAATAAACGTAGTCATAGTACTAAGGTTGCTTTTGTACAGTGGTGCTCTGACTGTACAGTTGTCATAGTACTAAGGTTGCTTTTGTACAGTGGTGCTCTGACTGTACAGTTGTCATAGTACTAAGGTTGCTTTTGTACAGTGGTGCTCTGACTGTACAGTTGCATCATACAGTGCCTCTATTTTGCATCAAATATTTATCTCATTATCTGACAATTTGAACTTTTGACTGTAAGGAATTTGAAATGTCATAATTGTTATATAGATTTATGTAGACAAGCTGTGTTTGATAGCAAGAAAAACTTCAGATTCAGATCACAAGTTTGGCACAGTCCACTTTAAATCCAAAAGGACAACTGTTTCTATTATTATAACTGTTCCAGATATAAAACAGAAGCCATGCATCCAGATGGACATCAGAAAGATGAAAAACCGGGTCATGGTCGTGATGCATGGGAAGTGGCTAACGAGTACCAGCGAGATAGACCACACTCAGGTAAGTCATCCCACAATATCCATTGTTTATGTGTAATCTACTGTCACCTTCAAAGTTTGGTTATTGGCCCTACATGGTCAGGAACAGATAGGGGTGATGGTTGTACATGTCTTCCTACTTCGTGTCTTACTATCGTGGTTTGGTAATTAGATGATACGAGGGACAGTCAAAAAGTAGTGAGCCTGACCTAGTAAATGATACAAATGCAGCTGTTTTTATGTTTTATTTTTCTACATATTATCTGTCAACCTCAAGCAAATTGGTTTTGCTACGTTCCAGCCTTACGATCCCCATTTTGTTTGAAATTTTATTTTGGTACCCCCCAAAAGCGCAAAATCTGCAATAAATGCACCACAAACTTCAGGTAACAAAATATGCAAGAAACATTTTTTGTGTTTGAGATAGGTAGACGTCCGCTAGAATCAAACTTAGATATTAAAGTGGATAAAAAAGCAATTTGAAAGTACAATCGCTTGTTAAAGTGATTCCCCTTTCATGTTTACTGAAACAGCTTGTTTTGGAGACACTACCCACCCCCGTTCAGACGACGAATTCATAAGGACATAACTTATTCTAATATTTTCACTTTTTCACACATGATGCTAAAGGTTCAAAGTAAATACTGAATGGTCACACAAGTGTCAACTCTCAGTATATTGTAAACAGGGCCAGCTTGAATATCTGGCCAGCTTGAATATCTGGACACAATGTTTTTGAAAGACTAAAATGGGTGTGTCCTTAAAAAAACAGCCCTGTCTAAACATAAATCAAGCAATCCAAATCTTTGAATGTTGATTATGACGGGAAGTCATCCAATACTATACTAACATATTTTATATGACATTATCTGAGGGCATACCATTATCCAAGAGGTACTAAATGACGGATCGTTTTTCATTTTCTGCATTTTTTCTAGAAATATTATACCCCAATGTGTTGTGATGACTAATATCTCGTTAATCACATTACCCACATATGTGAAATTTTTTATACGACTTTGCTAATGATTCCTACAAACTAAAATGGAAGCTTTTCAAACATTGGACATCGAGAATATAGTTAGGCTACATACTTTTTGACCGACCCTCGTACTTTCTAATATCAATTGATTTTGCCATATTTTAACCTTGACATTTTTTTGTTAACATCTTTGCCAGTTGCATACCCGGTACAAGCTTTCTCTACCACCGGTCTTGAATTGTCCACCAATATCAATTAAAATTCTTCCTTTTAATCGTCTTGTATTCTATGAATTGTGCTGATTGTAAGTGTTCATTTCATTGGTTTTCCATAATTCACTAACAACCAATGGCTGTTTATGCCTGCGTCACATGATACTCATAATGCACAGCAACCTGAACCCAAGGTGGCAAAGTTGCCACGTCTCATAGTCCTAATAGTCTTGTCGTGCTAGTAAGTAAATTAGTAATACATGAAATACCCATGAAACTAAATCAATCAATATCATTTTGAGTATGCACAATCAAGCGCATGGTTTTTATTAATTTTTCCTTATCCTGGCTCATGATATTTTGCTTATCTCCTTCTTCTATGCGAATGTTAGTGGAACACTTGAATCCCTTGTAGTTCCCTAAAGCAGACGTAAAAGGTCTCTCACCCACGAGTTGCCTCCCTTTTCCCGCGCAAACAGTCATGTGATGTGCCATACTTGTCACTCTCTCCTTCATCGCCCAAGCGGATGGTTGGGCGAGCACTGGAGTCCCGTATATGGCACCATCTCCTTTAATATTTAGATCCTTTTATCCAAATTACACTGTGTATAGTTTTTGGTTATATTTACCTTGCATTGTATGTCAAAATTTTGAAGAAATTATTCGTATTTTGTGACATATTTCATCACAATGTAGTTTGTTTACAGTTTTTGAAATCTTGCAGTGTTTGCAGGTACCTGCAATAAGTGGCTGATCCTCACCCCCAATGCTAATCGTGAACGCTTCGTCCGCACCGCATCAGTTCCAGCCTACAACGCAGAACTTCGAGCCTGGCGACTTCATGAGGCAGTTTACAACGCGGATGATGGCCATGATGGAGCGTTGGTTAGCCGAAGCAACGGCACGGCAGAACCCTACGATGGCAGACAACGTTCGCAGAACTTCGGACCGTCGCGAACCTGAGACAGCTACATCCATGCCCCACAGGTTACAACTGAAGACGACGTTCGCAAACGTTTACGTTCGCGAAGATCTTCACGCTCCGAAGACTCAATCATCATGGGGGAAGATGAAGGTTCCGCGTAACGACCCTGAAACTACGAGAGATATGTCTGCGAACCCTATATGTTCGAGAATGTCAAGAAGGTCCTCTCCGAGATCCAGTCGCTCCACATCTAGATCCCGCAGCTCCCACAAACGTTAGACAATTCATGCGCCTATTCATCCCCTTGTCAACGGAGACATGTGTAGAGGTCTCAAGAACGACAATATCGTTTTGGATGAGAGCCGTTATACTGAGGGCCTACAAAGCAGCAGGATTAGAACCTCCAAGAGCTTCCAACCCACATGAAGTCAGAGCACTAGCGTCTACACTCGCTCTGCACGGAAACTGCTCAATATCATCTATAATGGAGGGCTGCTTTTGGAAGTTAGATACAGTGTTTGCCAACCACTACCTCCGAGATATAGCCACCGATGACGTCTCCGGCATTCACCAGTTTGGGCCACTTGTTGTAGCACAACAGCTAACGGTTCCACAAAGGTGCTGAGTTGGAAATCTGACCCTTTATCACGTTGACTTGTTGATAACCTTCACTCTGAAGAGTTTTGGTTGAGAGTCCATGCGCACTGTCTAAGACCAGACTAGCATGAGTGATTAAGACTTTGTACGGGTAACAATCTCACCTGTACGTTAAGGGATCGCAACTCATTTATTTGTTACGATCTTATCATAATCTATGGGTTGTTTATAGGTACTGTAAACATACTTTTTTTCGCTTGGTGCAAATTTCGCGGAATTGACAGTTTAGACTACATCGCGTGGTCAATTATTCGCGCAGTCAGTAATTGCCGGAACTGCCAGCTGTCTTAGGCCGCCACTAATAGCAATGAAAACAACCAGAGTGGCTTAACCTATCAGGCGGCGTGTATTGCTACCTACCCCCTACCCCCAAGACACCTGGACTTCCAGATCCAAATGATTGCAAAGATGACACTGAGGCCGAAGTCGTAATCACGTAATTTCAAACAAGCCGGGTTTTTGTGAATGTGATGATTGATGTGTTAATTGACTATCAAGGAAATGAACTTCTACCGTATATGAAGCTTTTTGTGATTTCATTTAGTGATATGCAGGAATAAATATAAATAAAATCTTAATGAATAAATAAAATACCCTTATGTTACCCCATTCCATGTGCGTACAACTTACCACGTTCATGAGGGTCCGTATAACGTAAGTGTTGATTATATATATTTTACATTTATAGAGCAAAAACTGTAATTAAAATTATGACAATGCTAGTATATATTTTGTAAGGTTAAAATTTTTCCTTATCCTGACTCATGCTCTTTTTGCTTGTCTTCTTCTTCTTGCGAACATAGTGGAACACTTGTATCTCCCTAATTGAAGCTCCCTTCAATTTAAAATCACTAATTAGTATTCACCACGAGTTACCTCCTTTCCACAAGCGCGGGAACGAGGGCGCCACCTCTACCCATGTGCCTCACTCTCTCCTTCTTCGCCCAGTGAGCTGGACGTGAGAGCGCCTGTGTCTCCCGACACACTATATCCTTTGAATTATATTTAGTTAGTTACCTCGTATAGACATCTATAGAGGTTTAGCTAGTATCCTTCAACGATTATATATTGATATTTAGTCGTTTTCTACAGTTTATTCACGGGGCCGTGTTTGTTTCAGTGGATTACGTTGATGAAAATTCTGTACTATTGCAGATTACGTTTTTATGCTGCTGCTGATCCGCCTTTAATATGATATGCGGTAGCCATGTTTATTATATTCACATTGCAGTTCGCGGTACTAATTTATCAATTCTACCTTTTATTAATATTTACTTTGCGTTTGGCTTGCGCACAGCAGATAGATGCGTCGTATGCAGAGTCTAGTATGACTGATACACGGAACCCTAAGCCAGTCTACTGCTGTTGGCCGACTCCCCTCCCGTGTGGTGTTCGCTAGAGTGGTGGAGAGGTGTGGGGCGTAGTCCGCCATCTCAAGAAGCATCCTGCTTCCCCAGACATCCCATCGTCGCAGCAGAAGACTAGAGGGTTTTTCTACTACATCTCAACAGCGAGACCGTTCCCATCGAAGTTTTGGGCCTGTATGATGATCAGCCGGTCATCATGCGGATGTACATCAAAGATTGACCCGATGTCGGCACAGATCAGCATGCAGCCTGATGTACCAGCGCAGATATCGCGATGATCGTCCTGAGGGTCCCATCATTACCAACACTCAGCGCAGGCGTCGCGCACCCAGGGCAGCGTCGACCTCTGAGGGAAAATCAGCGAAGTCTACTAGGACTTTCTCAGCGAGATTGTTCCAGCCGATGACCTGGACCTCTACGATGATCAGCTGATCATCATCCCGGCGATGCATACAAGAAGCGACCCGGGGACAGCTACAACGACATCAGCAGAGATCACCATGCAGCCTGATGCCTCTACACTGATGTCGGACGATTTTCGGTGGACCCCTCCATTAACACCGCAGATAAAGCACCGGCGACCTCGTCGCCAGACCATCCCAGAAGACATGATGCGACAAATTATGAACATCATGGAGGACCAATATCTCGCGGTAGCAGGGTCGAACCTTCCGCGAAGGCTCCAAGCGTGAACAGCACCCCAGAGGCACCCCCGTCAGCGTAGCAGCCAGGGCGATGTCACCTTAGCGAAGGAAGTCGCGGACCACCTTGGCCGAAGGACCTAGATGTACAGCCCAGCGAAGGCCTTGGCGCGGCGGAAAGGACCTAGATGTACAGCCAGCGAAGGCGGAAAGAACCTAGATGTACAGCCAGCGAAGGACTTAGCGAAGGCAGGATAAATCATCACCTTATGCGGTTTCATCCCTAGATGTGGACTCGGACCATCAGACATCACGGAAGCCTTAGCGAAGGTCATATCGTCGTTCCCCGGACGGACGCAGAGGAAGCAGCGAAGGCATGCCGTGAGGACACCTGAATCCAGATCATCATCATCTAGAAGGACATCGAGGGACTATACAAGAGCCCAGCGAAACTATCAACGTTCCCCTCACAAGTCTCGAGAAGATCAACCCATAGACAAGTTGATCATCGATATCAAGTATAAGAACTACAATCGTATATTGGTTCTGTTGAATCCATGGCGAGGCGTATGTTAAGCTGGCCTAAATAGATCTAGAGCGATCAATTAGACACTTATCACCAGACCGTAACCGCGACTTCTGAATATGATAAGATGATCCATGCGGCCCTACTTAGGCAAAGCCGCCCGATCCACATCCTGTTAAACACAGAGGCTGTTCCGCGAAGCAAGCTCATATATATATTTATATATATATATATATACTAATCGGGCTTTGACTTCGACACCTTAGCGATGGTCGCGAAGGCTAAAGTAACTCAAGTCTACTTCACCCAGAAGATCTAGAAGGGATGCCGAGAACCCAGCGAAGTCTCGGCGTTCACCGAGGAAGTCTCCTCCAAGGTTTCCATATACTAGCCACTTTCGTCATATATAGCTACTCGTCAGTCCGTTCAAGGCGTCGCATAAGTTGATTATCAACTGTATGCCAGATGCCGATCTATAAGCCTCTGCGAAGATAATTGCTCAGGCTATTTACAACACAGAACGTCGCTGTATTATTAGTCAGCGACATTTCATAGATCTTCACAGAAATCAACTATTCCGTATAAATTGCTAATATACAATCCCGGACGACGATACGATTATCTACATGCGTGACCATTGCATATCTGCAGACAATTCAATATCGAAATTGAACAGCAGCCTTGTTACAGCGAGTATAACTCTTAATCGTCAAAGTTTCTGAGAAGAAATATGTACAACAAGTTCAGCGTTAATTCTACAATTATGGCGATACATTCATGTATACAGTCTACAAGCTCACAACTTGCAAGTTGTTTATACCCCTTATATATAAGGAAGTGAATTATATTCAAAACTGAAATTACTTTCCGCGACAACCAGGAAAATAACCTACCCAGCATATAATTACAGGAGCGAGATATTTCGGCGGCGGAGGTTTTAGCGGTTACCATTAACCCTCGAAACACGTGGTCACTTTCGGATAACCGGGAAGCTACGGTGAAGACCGGCGTTTATGCTAATATCAGCGGCGACAAGAATTTATTCAAGGTGGGTTTTCCGCTACACGGTGACATCACAGCGGGTATTATACAGAATCAAAATGCCTTGTTCTGATTGGACCCGCGAGGGACAACGACCTACACAGAGGTCGATCTCTATTCACAGTTCAAGACTTACGTCACAAGTGACAACTATATATCAGTGAGCGAGCAAGCCTCATTACAGTCCAGTTAACCTGAACATTCATGATTAGACTGCCTTTCTTCAAGTTAGAGACCTCCCCTGTCAAGTATAGGCGAGGGATCGGCAGTCAGGCGATTTTACATAAAGTTCAGCGAGGACAGACACACCTGGTTGTGCACCTACATCGTCAAAGGACTTAGCAGCGAATTACCTAGGCGAAGATACAAGTGGATCTAAATCCACAGCGTTTCAGACTACAGCTGAATTTCATCAAGCGACTAACACAACTAGATGGTTAGTAAACCTACTAAACTTCTGTTTGGAGAATAAAGCGGAAATTTCCGCCCAACCTGGGGATATGAATATAGTGCTCCAACACCTCACAAGTGAGGTTTATGAACACGCCTGGATGACATACTTGGACCCCATGATACGATGATTCTATCAAGATGGCCAGCAAGAGCACTGTAAATTTATCTCCACCAAACCAAACAGGAGGAAAAATGCAACAGATTATTTCCTCTATCATCAACTTTACATGCAGAGTGAAGTCTCATGTACTATATCTCCATTTGGATCAGAACTGTCATACTACGTGCATATGCGGATGGACCTATTCCGACCCTCCATGAGCTTAATACTCATGATATTATAAGCTAACTTCTACAATTGTTCTACACAAATGTGATTGAAATAATGGAGGGTTTATTTCTGGAAATCCGATATGGTGGTTGCAAACCATTATCTGAGAGATATCACCACCGAGGGCGTCTCAGGTATACACCAATTCGATCCCATGGTCCTCGCACAACAGCTGACAGTTCCTCGGAGAAGATAAGTCAATCTAACAGTTTTTTACTTATCTTATAACAATACTAAATAGCTTCATGCTATATATAATTTACTTAAGTTCCTTTTATCATCACAGTACTATGATTATTACATCATACTATATATAAGTTAACAACTCTACAGAGTTTGTTATTATATATATTTACCTTAAGTTATTCATATCTTAAGAGTAATACTATGGTTACATGATAAATGCATTAGCTAACAAACTCTACAGAGTTTTTGGCTATTTTATACATAGCTTAAGTAATTAAGCTAACAAACTCTACGGAGTTTTACTATTATATAGGTAACTTAAGCTAATTATACCTTAAGCATAGTACTATACTCATATTATTAAAATATATTGGCTAACAAACTCTAAGGAGTTTTGATATTATATAGGTAGCTTAAGCTTATTCATATCTTAAGCTTAGTACTATGTTTATATCATATAAGTAGATTAGCTAACAAACTCTAAAGAGTTTTTGCTATTTGGCTTAAGTATCATCATATTTCTAAGCAATATGGTTATATTATAACATGTATTAGCTAACAAACTCTACAGAGTTTTAGCTATTATATATGTAACTTAAGCTTATTCATATCTTAAAAAGCAGTACTATGTTTATATCATATAGGTATATTAGCTATCAAAACTCTAAAAGAGGGTTTTGCTATTATATACTTCGGCTTAAGTTTCATCATATTTTAAGCTTTATGGTTACATTATAACATGTATTAGCTAACAAACTCTCACGGAGTTCTTGCTATTATATATGTAGCTTAAGTTTTCCTTCATAAGCTCAATACTAGGTTTATATCATAGCTAACAAACTCTAAAGGGTTGTTTTAAGCTATTATACAATTAGCTTAAGTTTTCATCATATCTTAAGCAGTATGTTTACATTATAAAGGTATTAGCTAACAAAACTTCGATGGAGTTTTGTTATTATATATATATAGCTTAAGTTTCATCATAACTTAAGCTCAGTACTATGTTTTTAACATAAAAGTATATTAGTTAATAAACTCTAAGGAGTTTATTTTGCTATATACATTTAGCTTAAGTCTAATCTTATCTTAAGCTTAGTACTATGGTTACACTATAAACATATTAGCTAATAAACTCTACAGAGTTTTTGGCTATTATATATGTAGCTTAAGTTAATAATATCTTAAGCACAATACTATACTCATATTGTAAAATATATTAGCTAACAAACTCTCACTGGAGTTCTGCTATTATATATGTAGCTTAAGTTCATTATATCTTAAGCACACTACTATACTCATATTGTAAAATATATTAGCTAACAAACTCTCTGGAGTTTTGCTATTATATATGTAGCTTAAGTTAATTATATCTTAAGCACACTACTATACTCATATTGTAAAAATATATTAGCTAACAAAACCCTACAGAGTTTTGCTATATATATGTAGCTTAAGTTAATTATATCTTAAGCTCAGTACTATACTAATATTATAAATATATATTAGCTAACAAACTCTACAGAGTTTGGCTATTATATATGTAGCTTAAGTTAATTATAGCTTAAGCACAGTACTATACTCATATTATAAAAATATATTAGCTAACAAACTCTACAGAGTTTGGCTATTATATATGTAGCTAAAGCTTATTCATATCTTAAGCTCAGCATTATATCTATATCATATAAGTATATTAACTAACAAACTCTAAAGAGTTTGCTATTATATAATTAGCTTAAGTTTAATCATATCTTAAGCTTAGTACTATGTTATATCTTAAAGTATTTTAGCTAACAAACTCTAAGGAGTTTATACTAGCATATTAACAAGCTTAAGTCTATTAGTCTTAAGCATTGTATTAATGTTATATATACTTTATCATAATAAGTACATGGTAATAACCTTTTATATGGCAGCTGATAAGTTAGCAGCAGGAATTCATCAGTTCAGTGCCTTTATGAAGTTCCCATAGGGTTATTACAATCATCACAGTTCAAATCACTAATTATTAAAAATCCAAAGTATTAGATATTCCCACCTCCGTAGGGTAGGATGCTACAAGCAAAAAGAGCATGAGTCAGGATAAGGGAAAATATGTAATTTTGGAGTAAAATTGATATTTTATACTTATCCTGACTCATGAGGTCAGCCCTCCCATCCTCCCAAATAACACTTTGGATTTCCTGTAAATTCAAATGTTGGGCTCAGTATATGAGGAGAGAGTGAGGCACATGGGTAGAGGTGGCGCCCTCGTTCCCGAGCTTGTGGAAAGGAGGTAACTCGTGGTGAATACTAATTAGTGATTTTAAATTGAAGGGAGCTTCAATTAGGGAGATACAAGTGTTCCACTATGTTCGCAAGAAGAAGAAGACAAGCAAAAAGAGCATGAGTCAGGATAAGTATAAAATATCAATTTTACTCCAAAAATTACATTAATAGTATTTTGTATTTTATTTTACTGATGACTGCGTCAGAATTCGTCCCGTTATATTATTGTGCATGTTTGAACTTGATCTCGGGGATACGCTTGCACAGCTGATTGCTATTTCCGGCTCAAATACACACGGTGATCTTAATCCCTGCAAATATGACAATGAATGAATGAAAGGTTTCTCCGCTGTGTATAAATTTTCACAGTAAAAAGTTTTGCACAAAAATAAAACCTGCGCGATATATAATACGCTTACAGTAACTAGTAAGAAGAAAATACTAGTATATCTTAAATCCACATGAATCTAAAGATTCACTTGTCTTAGAGAAGTATGAGAAGATTGTGGTCCCCCTGAGTTGATAACGGAAGTTGGAAGTATAGGATCTAGGAAGTGCCGTTAAGCAGTCCCTATGGGGTGATACAGGACAGCTGATGAATCCACGAAGTGACTTGACCCACCACCAATCCGTCGGATTCTATAACCAAAAGATCATGAGTCAGGATAAGGAAAAATATGTAATTTTTTAAGTAAAATTGATATTTTATACTTATCCTGACTCATGAGATCAAGCTCTCCCAACCTCCCCGCTGAAGACACTTTGGGTTTCACAGTAAACTCAGGTGCATGGGGTAATTTAGGAGAGAGTGGCAAGTATGGCAGGTCACATGACTGTTTGCGTGGGAAAAGGGAGGCAACTCATGGGTGAGAGACCTTTTACGTCTGCTTTAGGGAACTACAAGGGATTCAAGTGTTCCACTAACATTCGCATAGAAGAAGGAGATAAGCAAAATATCATGAGTCAGGATAAGTATAAAATATCCATTTTACTTTAAAAAATACATTTTTGTAGTTTTTGGTTTTACATTATTATAACAATGGAAAATGTAAGTCACATGACAATATCAAGTCAGAATGAATTAAGTGTTAACTTGCATGATCGGAACACATTTCATGCCTTAAACTGTAATGGTTTAACAACATGTATGTGTATTACTAAGTTACCAACTTCAATATTGTTGAAACCATCATCATATTGTGTTATATCATGCCAGTTACGCTATGGTTTGCTTGATAGGTATGAATTTCGAGTACTCAGGTCCGAGTCTAGTCTGACCTCGAGTATTCCAGTCCAAGAAAATGGACTCGTTGAAACACTACTCCATTTGTTTCTTTTGTAGGAGCCAGTGAATCACATGAGACTAGTGCCTACAGAGGCAAGCTTCCAGATTTCTCAAAGAGAGTTGGTGAGTTGATACTGTGACGGGAGAGTTTGAGTCATCAGACTAGCTGATGGTGTGCTTAATGATTCATTCATCCATACAGATAATGCTGTCCAGATTATGAAAGAGAAATGTTTCATCCAGTTTGTTTTGTTAAAATCAAAGAGATGTTATTGTAAGGTTCTTTTTGCTCAAGTGACTCAAAGTAGTTGCGACTGGGACTGAACACACATGGTCTCATTTTTGTGATGCTTTAACTTTGGACCTTTACTTGACCTTTGACCATCCTCCTATGTCCTTCATAATATACTCTGGTGTCCCCCGCCATGATATTGCTGGAATAATGCTAAAAGTGGCGTAAAACTAAACTCAGTCAGTCATAATATACTGTTTCCCTTACTCTTACTCTTACTGCTGTATATTACCATACAGAAGCCGAACTTTGAGGACCACAGAAAGCAGTCTGTAGAAGGGGGTAGGCTTATCTACACTTTTGTGAAACTTTTTTTCAGGGAAGCTAAAGCACGGTGTAAGTCATATTTGCAGGAAATGTATAGTAATAACATGGACTTCAGATGTTGTAAAAGATTGTCAAAACACTTATTTCGAACAAATTATGAAGTATTTTTTTAAACAGATCAGTATTGGGCTGGCTATCAGATGCCATTTGACATCATCAGAGAACCTAAAAGTGATTAGGTTGAAAAATTATTAAATCATCAACCTCATGTATCAGATGACCCCCTTCAAACCCGACTAATTCTAGGTAAAAAAAACTCACCAAGTACATGGTGATTTACAGTACTATCTTCCTGCCCAAAGGCTTCTGTGTATGAGTAAAGTGGGTAACCTCACTTCTGTTCAATGTATGCTTGCAAAAACATCTGAGTTTTACTTAGCTTATTTTGGTAGTTTGTCATACTGAAGTCCGAGTACTAGTCACTGTTTGTACCTTATTTATATCTAATTCATTCTAAGTTCTGGTCAAGTAAGTTGTATGGGGTGGTGTATTGTGTAGGACAGAGATGGAGTCTTTGTACTTGCTAGCTGCCTGCAGAGAGGTACAAGACTGTTGAGGATCCACACACCTTCTAAACGTGCTGTCCCGTTCCAGTTAAGTGTTTCCTAAGGTGTCTATCAGGCAGTTGCACAAGTAGACTCAATTGCATCCCTGGCCAAGTTGGGACAGATGGACTTAGGGTCTGTGGTCACATTCCACAACAAAATTGAGTTCACCTCCATAGTGGGTCAGTGATTAAAATGTTCAATTCAGAGATTCAGTTTTATTGATTAGTATAATGAAGTGGGAAGCCCATTTATGGTGTCCACCACTGTGATATAGCAGGAATATTATTTAAAGTCACCTCCATGGACACTGGTCATGCCACACGTTCCCTACATGGACAGTCGCCATATGCAGGCTCCATACAAGCTATTATTGGCATTAGAAAATGCTACTCATGAAACTCTTGGTACCACATGGAACCATGACTGACATGGCTGATATTGACTCACATCAAAGGATTGATAGCCCTTTTCATTCCCCTATACTATAGGAGTATCTCAGAGGACTCACCAGTCACTAGGCTGACGGATCAATTTGATTTAATCCATATCCGTTTGGACCTGAAGATGCAGGAAGATGTCCGTCTTCCCAATTTCAGATGTTATGGTTTCAGAAAATACATCAGAATAAAGCAGTGTTGGAACAGTCCTGAAGATTTGTCCTCTAACCCCGAACTGTCATGCTGCAACACTTCTTAATGGAAGCTGAACTATTTTGGGGGGGAAATTTTATGAGAATACCACACAAAAGTTTCAGCATTCCACCATCAACTTAGCAGTTTTACTATTTCGCCAAATGATACTCAAATGTCATCCTGCATGCTTCACTGAAATGCTTGTCCACCATTTCATCAAACGTCCTTATGCCATCCTGTATGCTCCACTGAAATGAATAAAAATATTGAAAAAAAACAACAAAAAAACCAAAAAACTTAGCAGTTAACACTCAGTCTGACACCAAGATTTGAAGATGGATCACAAGGGTGGATCCAGAGGGAGGTGCACAGGTTTTACATGGATATTGTATTTAATGTAGAGCATTGTGTATGATTTGTTTCAAACATACAGATTATCATGTTAACTTTCAAGTTAAGTACAAGGCTGTCACAAAGATTACTTTCAATTTATCTTGAAGTTGGTCAAGGAGTACTTATTGGTTCAAGGCACTTAATCTGGGAATTACATGGTCTTCATCTAACAGTGTAAATATTTTATTGCTTTTTATGGGCTTTTATTGTTAATTTCAGAAAAGTTTTCTTATGAAGAATGGAAAGACAAACCAGAAATGGTCCCAAAAGGGAGCAGCTACTATGAAGTAAGTCCTACACTTAGATCGGTAACATTCTTTCTTTTCTTTAGCCACAATATATATTTGCCAAATACATTTTGGCATGAATACTTAATCTTATGATGATATCATATACAGCAGTGACAACCTAGGCACAATGTGGTCTGGGAGATGCAGTTGCAGTTTTCATCATTTCTGCCAAAAGAGAATGGCTGTGTTGAAAGAGTTGTGCAAGAACAACAAATTTGCAGGCTTTATGGGATTTCGGCGGAGAATGCGGCCATCAAAACAGGGAATATAACAATCCAGCAAGTAGCTTCTCATGCAGTAGGACTGAGAGAGAGGAAGCAAGTACCTTGGCCCAGTGCATTAGATGCACAGCATCTGCTTTGTTAGAATTAGTCCGTTTCAGAGTAGGAGCCTGCCAAAATCCAAGGAGACTCAACCTATTAGCAGACAATCTGTCATGTCAGGGGCGATTACAGAGATAGGACACAACATTCCCCATTGGTTCTCCCTTTCTCCTAGTGACATTGTATATTCCCACAGACAAATTCTGACCTTCATAACCCAAGGTTGTTTTAGCTTGGCTAATCAACATGTTTGCCAGATAAGGTACACTGGATGTCAGAATGATATAATAGCATCCAATCAAATACAGACTCTTCATTATTCATATATTCAGTGAAGGGGCTTCTAATGCATTTGAACAAGTCAGGATTTGTTTCCACTCGGAAGATCCAGTTTTCAGTTCGTAGCAAATATGGATGACTGCTGTAAGACAGAATTCTGTCAGTTGTGGACCTTATCCATCTGAATTTAGAGAGGATGACTGCATCAGCTCTTCTGAACCTTCGTTCTAGTATTGTTAAAAGATTTAAATGCATAAGTTATATGTTTGTATGTCACTTACTTGGCACTAAGAGTTTTAGAATTGCATACTGCTATGGTTGAATCAACATTTACACATCCTTGGGACTGGACAACTGTTGTATGTAAGACCTTACCAGAATTTGTAGCAAAGAGGCAGAGTGTCGGCTGTGTCAATGCAGGCGTGACAATAGCATTATCATTATGTCTCTCTCTCTTCATAAATTATGTGATGAGAATATTTCTCATTCACTTAACTTTCAAATTTCACCATGCGTGAGTTCATAGGAGTATGAACCAGTATTCATACCATTTGGTCCTCACTTTTGGTAACCCTAGCTGGTGTTTCAAAGGATGTATGCACAAAGAATGTGGTATACATGTATGGGCCTGAAAATCATACAGCCAGAAAACTTTTTAATAAGTGATAATATGAGCTTATTTGTAGTCAAAATGCCCAACAGGAACATCCTTTAGAGTAGCTTTGTTACAACAATTTGATTTGAATATCATTGTTAGATTAGCAATGTCTTTTCAGAGCTATTTACTGTAAGTAAGTCAGTCGCAGTGCATCATTATACATTACACTTGACATCAAAATGGTCAGTATGATCCACAAATGAGATTTATGTTCCTCATGGATTTAGAATGTTTGTCAGTTAATTTTTAATCTTTTTTTATAAACTGGCTGATAATGTAGGACGAGTCAAATGAATTAGCGTTGAAGTTAACAGACTGCTAAAAAATGTCTGTCACTAATATTCTTCTCTTCAAAACTTTAGACTCACTTAAAACACTCACTATATGTTATGTATATATATGGTTACATCGAATAGAGATTTCTCCACTAACTTGGGGGAACCAACTGCAAACTTTATGCAGATGCATTGCACGAGGATCATGCATCAAATTGCTGAAAAGCATGTGCAGATATCGTGCATGTGAACAGCTGCATTGTGATGTAAAGTTTTGTTAAGAATTCACCAATTTCCACTGATATGTATCATTTATTGAACACATGACAATAATTTTTTCAATGTTACGAATTTGTTTTACAATTTATAAGTTCATGTGTAAACAGTACCTTTAAACAGTATGGAATATTTTGCAAACTTTAGTTTAGAACAGTTGGCTGAAGTAAGTGGCTATATTTACATCAGTGAGTCTAAGCTTTTGATGAGAAGTATAGAAGGTTGTAGTATGAATTTCTTTAATTTCTTAACTAGGATGGATTGTAGTGAGAATATTCTATCATGTCATGCATCAAGCATTCTGTATTTTCCAATGTATGCAAAATCAGGTGTTTGAGAATAAAAACTTGTCTTTCTTGTTGTCATGTTTATCATCACTCTTTTATTAGTTCTACAATATAGAGTAAAATCATCATCACCTCATGTCTTTCATCTGGGACAGTTAGTTTCAGTATATCTATCTCGCACTTCTTGTGCTGTTTCTCTTCAGTTCCCACTCTTCTAATGTATATTCACTGTGAATATAAAGTCAACAACTCACCTTCCCTTACCCATATATGGCCATATCTAACATACGCACAAAGAAATAGGGGTGGTGGGGTAGCCTAGTGGTTAAAGCGTTCGCTCATCATGCCAAAGACCAGGGTTCGATTGCCCACATGGATACAATGTGTGAAGCCCATTTCTGGTGTCCCCCGCCGTGATATTGCTGGAATATTGTTGAAAGTGGCATGAAACTAAACTATGCCTTCGTTTAATGCAAAAAGATACTAGCATGATTTCTGGTGTTTTCCTTAATCACTGTTTAACTGTTGACAAGATCATATAGAAATCTGTATGTGGCACCCTCTTGAAGTGATGTGTCAAAAGTCAATATACAAATTCAGTATCGTTTGTGTGTCCGCCATTAGGGTTGATGCAAGCTTGACACCGACAACGTAAAATGACACTAAGCGACTGAAGAAAGCTTGGGGAATGTTGTTCCATATCTGAACCAACGTTTGTACCAATTCAGCTAACGTCAATGGTTGATTCTGGGCTTGATATAAACGTTGCTCCATTTCATCCAAAGCGTGTTCATAAGGGACAGATGCAGAGAAATAGATGGCCAGGGGAATACCAGAATGTTCTGCTGTCTCTGTCCTTGAATGAATGGCACATGAGTCCTAATGATCTCATTCCTGTATAGCACACCTGTCATATTGCCATTGACAATGACAAGTTGTTTGTGATCCTGAGATATTATGCCTCCCCATACCGTAACGTTTCCATCACCGAACTGCCAACGTTGAACAATGCACGGATCAGCATACAGTTCACCTCGCCGTCTGTACACCCTTGCCCTGCTATCTGAGCTGTCCAGATGAAATCTCGACTCGTCAGTGAACAAAACACCATGCCAATCTTGTCTCCTCTACCACAGATGCTCTCCGCACCATCAAGACGTGCCTGTCTGTAACGTGGGAGCAAAATTGGACGTATTGCAGGCCATCAGGGCTGGATGTTGTGCTCCCTCAGTCAGTTCTGTACAGTTCTGGAACTGATTGGATGTAAGCCAAGAATGGTCCGAACAGTCAAACGGGCTGTCTGGACTCAATTCCTCAGATGGGTCAGCCAAATGTGGTGGTCTTGCTGACTTGACGTCACGCATGGATGGCCGGTCCAAGGTCCATGGTGTTTGAATGGACACCAAAATGTCTGACAACTTAATTTTGGGCCATTCCAGTCTCCAGCATACCCATTTTCTGTAAGCTATGGCATGGCGTTCACACAGTTTAGGTTGAAATTAAAATGTTTTCCACTTTCAAAGGCTAGAGAATAATGAACCGTTCTTCATTCTTTTTCAGAGAGATCGTCCTTGGGGTACATATATGCATTTTCTGCGGCTGAAAATGTCCTGTGACAGTTGTATCAATGTTTTAATAAAAATATTGTACAATAAATAAAAATCTTTTTATCTATTATACGGCCCCCACCACGTGGAGTTACCTCCCTGCTACGCATGCGCAGCCAACCAGGTAAGCACCTAGGCCCGTATCATCATTCCTTCTGCTGTCACTCAAAGCGTTCACACGTGTTTCGAGTATCCTAGCTGAATTACTTCTCTTGAGAGATAAAGAATGTCTGAGACTCCAACAACTCTATGTATGGTCTTTGCAGTCTATTATTTCTCATTTATGTGACTTTGTATTAAACTTTACGCTAGCTTTCCCATGGTTTACGCACGTGTTGCTTTTCCATGGCGGGAAGTTTAGCGTGCCACGTGGTTGCCATATTGCGTTATTAACCAAGTATTTCTCCCCGTGGTCGCATTCGCGTAATTTTCAATGTTTTGTACGTGTATAATTATGCTGCTGGTTCCGCTGTTAGCTACATGCTTGCGTGTTTGCTTTCAGGTGTTTACTGGGTGTTCTCTCTGCGGGCTGAACCTTCCGCAAGCCGATAAGCACGAGAAGTGCTTGTGCTGCCTTGAAAAGGTAATCCGACCTGGTACCCACCCCTCTTGTCTCCTTGTCGCCCGACCGGATCACCAGAGTACGTTCCTCTCCCAACCCCAGGCACCAGCGCGGACTTGGCTCCGTCTACTGGGTCATATGGCGGCAACTATCTCTGTAGTGTGGCGGGCGCGGTTGAGGATGGGCCCTATACAGCAAGCTTTGGCGAGACTCGGAGGATCTGGAGCAGTGTCTCACAGTCCCCGGGTGGTTGTCTCCTCACCTTCAGTGGTGGACCAATGTCGGGAATCTCTCCAAGGGGATCCCTTTGGAACTCCCGAGTGGATGCTCGATCGGCAGATATTCGGAGTTATCTCCCAGTTGTACAGATCGTTCCAGGTGGATCTGTTTGCGTCCGGCGGGACGAATCAGATACCCGTGTTCTGCTCTCAAATACCGGACCAGAGGGCGTTGGCTGGATTGGACGGGCAAAGTGCTCTGGGCGTTCCCGGCGCTACCACTCATTCCCCGGGTCCTCTCCCAGCTGTCCACCCAGCCAGCTCGGCTACTTGTGCTACTGGCACCGCTATGGCCGTCACAGAGCTGGTTTCCGGTAATTCTCAGGTTTCTGGCTCAGCCTCCTGTTCTATTACCTTTGTGACCAGACATTCTCACTCAGAACGGCGTGCCATACCCCATCCAAGGATTCAGTGGGTGGCTTGGCCTCTGTCAGGTCTAGCCTCGAAGCACGCGGAATTCCTGCAGCAGTTGCAGACACCATTCTGGCTTCGAGGAGGAATTCGACAAACATTCAATATGAGGATAGGTGGTCCCGCTATGCGCGCTGGTGTTCAGATAAGGGGATTGCAGATCCCTTTTCTGCAGATTTAGTCTGAGTATTGGAGTTTTTGCAAGCTCGTTTGGAAGAAAGCTTGGCGGCTTCGACCATTCGTGGCTACTCCACCGCTATTTCCACTTTTCACACCCCTGTCGATGGTGCCCTTCTGGGGCAGCACCCTCTTATGCAGCACTTTTTAGCTGGCGTGGATCGGGTTCGACAATTTGTCAATTGTGTTAGATTGGCTGTCCGGTCCTACGTTCTCACGTCTATCGGCTATTTCCATTCAGTTGTTAACATGGAAGGCTGAATTTCTGGTGGCGGTAACATCTGGGCGTAGGTTCGGCGACTTACACGCTATGTCCATCCAGATCTTGTCAGTATTTGCCTCCCGGATACTCACCATCCGAAGATCGATCACGCTTTCCATGTGACAGCTCCTATCAAACTTCCTACTCTTACCCAGCCTTCCACATCGGGGACCTCTGCTACGAGTACTCACCCGTTGGATGTCGGAAAGACTCTCAAGGTCTATATCAAACGACCACAAGGGATCCGTACGGGTACCCATCTGTTCTGCTGTTACGGTGGCGGGAAGGTTGGGGTGCCGGCGAGCGAACAGACCCTGTCTTGCTGGCTTGTATCGGTCATATGTGCTGCTTATAAGGCTAAGGGCAAGCTTCCCCCCTGAGGGGTTGAAGGCTCACTCGGTCAGGGCAGTAGCCATGTCAAAGGCTATTGCATCGGCACTACCCATTGAAGAGATATGCTCTGCCACTATTTGGAGCAGGCCTAGCACTTTTATCAGGCACTATCAGCTCGATACACATTCACGTGATCGTGCGCGTTTTGGACGTTCTGTTCTCTCCAGTGGACAGTGTCCTGCCACCCTGACCGAGTGAGTCTTGGTTATCTGGTCACTTCACGCTACTTTCAGTTGTGTTTTATTGATATATCCGCTGTTGTGTGATCTAACTCCTTTCGATTCTCTCCGGAGATTATGGTCGGTTGTGAGTTGGTTTTTCCCCCCTTACGGTGCTCTCTAATAGATCATGATGTGGGCGGGTTTGTTTTATTTTTCGCACTGTGTGCGAATTGCTATGCTTAACCTATGAGGTCGGATCTAAGTACTTATCCTCCCTGTCGGTTACCCTCCAATAATGCCTCTCGCGGATGCTTCGGGACACGTGACAGGTGAGTGTTGTGGCGTCTGTTACATTCTTCCTAACGATCGCTATTCATGTGTACTTTTACAGAATTCCCTCCTCCCTGGCCTCCGGTCTTTGGGAGTCTGAGTTAATGCATATATGTACCCCAAGGACGATCTCTCTGAAAAAAATTTAACTCCCCGCAATTCTGTTCACTGATTTATTCAGCAGAAGGAATGATGATGCGGGCCTAGGTGCTTACCTGGTTGGCTGCGCATGTGTAGCAGGGAGGTAACTCCACGTGGTGGGGGCCGTATAATAGATAAAAAGATTTTTATTAATTGTACAATATTTTATTAAAACATTGATACAACTGTCACAGGACATTTTCAGCCGCAGAAAATGCATATATGTACCCCAAGGACGACTCTCTTCAAAGAATTGGAAACCTCTGCAGGTTTAGTTAAATTTTCAATTTCAGGCGTCTGAACTTCAAGTGTAAAAGGGGCGGTGGGGTAGCCTAATGGTTAAAGGTTCAGCTCGTCAGGCCGAAGACCCGGGTTCGAATCCCCACATGGGCACAATGTGTGAAGCCCATTTCTGGTGTCCCCCGCCGTGATGTTGCTGGAATATTGCTAAAAGCGGCATAAAACCAAACTCAGTCAGTCAGTCAGTCAAGTGTAAAAAGCATGCAAAAAGTAAGTTCATTGTTCACAAAGTGCAAAGTGCTTTGCTACATGTTTATTTAGAGATATTTTTATAACTTTTCAAATAACTTATATTTTATGCAATTGTATGTTATGCACACTTTTGCTGTTATTATATATGTTGTACGTGCATATGTCTGCATCCTGCAGAAAGCAATAGTTGTTACTTGTAACCAAACAGGCAGATTGTTCACAATAGCCCATTACAACAGGAAGATTTAGTAGAATGTTAAATATGCCAATGGTCTATAGAAACCCTTGTCCTCATATTCATACTGCTGTACCTGGACCCACAGCACTCTAAGACAGTATTATCGGGGGACTTTTCCCACAGTAAATGTACTGGTAGGTGAATTAACTTAAACTTTTGAACCAAGGATGACATTGTTCAAGCAGGTAGTAGACACTTCTGGTTAATTTTAGCCTTGTTTCCCTGGCTATATCGTTATGCTCAGAAACAACTTAACAAGTAGTAGTAGAAGTAATGGTATGAGATCACTTTCAAGAAAGGTCGCTGTAAAGCTTTATTTCATTAATAAAGCTTTGTCAGGCCCTTAGATCTCGCCCCCATCGTGTCTACTACTTTTGAATCCCCAGTTAACTTCCCGACCCCACGTGATCACGTGATAGCTCTATGCCGCGTTGACCTCGATGAAACAGTTTAATGTGAATCGCCTATGATCTCTTTGGTGTTCGTAATAAAGGCTTGCTGGGCTTTTCATACCCCCTGTTCTATGTACTTTTTTTTCTTGTCTTCGCTGATATCAGACTTACGAGACTTGGACCGGGATTTCTTGTTTCATCTTACGGTACTTGTCGAGTTCAGAGAGGATTGAACGAAATTCCTCCTCTGACATCTTACTGTCAGTGAGTGCCGTGGAAATACGCTCACTTACCGTGTTCAGCTTTGCTTCGGCCAGAACCCTGATCTCGTCGTGTTTCAATGCCTTGCGATGCAGTCTGCGGGATGCAAACTTAAACACCAACCCTGCCACCCCTACCACCCCAGCTGTTATTTCAATGCCTAGCACTATAGGTGCGGCCACGATGGTGGCTAACAACCCAACACCTGCCGCCCCTAGTCCCATGCTGGCTGCCATAAGGGCAGTATCAGTCCCGTCCACGATATTGAAAGCTCTATGGTATTTCTTATATAGTGCTTTCCGCGTGTCGCGGTCTTGTTCTAGTTGGCGTTTTACATCACATAACTGTCTCAATCGGAATCCGTCTACAGTTTCCAGTGTCTTCGCGACTTCCTCTACGACTGGGTACAGCCCCATCCTGTGTGCATATAATATATCCTATTAGATATTTTTTAATTGGGCTTCAGTTAATAGCCGATCAATGTACTTGAGGCTTATAACGCTTAGATTCTCGTATGTGGAGATACGGGAAGGATCAATAGGTAAACTCTGAAGTATACTAACATTCAAGTCGTCTATTAAGGGGGGCAGTAATCTCAGTGGCTGGTCCCCCAATCGTATAACGATACGGCAACGTATGGGGATGTGTGTGAAGGTATACCAACTTATTTTCACCCCATCTAAAAGTCGCAGCTCTGGGTTCAGGCCTGAATCATCAAACTCACCCTTATAAGCGACTTCTATGATGAGTGTGGAGCCTGGGGCCATAGTCCTAACCCCTGCTATGGCATCGTATCTGTTGGCTTTTAACTGTGACCACCCGGATGAAACTAACACGTTGCCCGAGTAAAATGGTATTTTAGAAACTATCATCTTTTCGCGAGTTGGAATGAAAGACGTGAGGATGAAGCCGTTGTTCTTAATTTCAGAGACATAGCCATCTTTGTCTAATGAGATATAAGGTGCGGTGAGGGTTATGCTGATCAACCATTCGGGTTCTTTATAGTCTGCTAGGGACACCCGCCTATACACGTTGTCTTTCAAGTAGGACGTACAAGGCGTCTTCCTCGCCGGGCTGGTCGAATCCCTCCGCGTCTCCTAGATCGTTAAGTGTGACGTTGGGGCGATGATCGACTATTGCTCCCCGCCTATACACGTTGTCTTTCAAGCGTAGGGAATACAAGGCGTCTTCCTCGCCGGGCAGATCGAATCCCTCCGTGTCCCCTAGATCGTTAAGCGTGGCATTGGGCCGATGCCGATTGGCCATTGCTATAATACTATTACGATATAGTTTCCAATTGTTTTTCTGATAATAGTTCAGGGGTGCACTTCACCCCCATGAAGTGTATGTTGTCGGGTAGGAAGATCTTGGTTAGCGATATCGTGGCTTCCACGGTCACGGTGACCCCCTGCAGACTGGTGTGGGAGTCGACACCCACCCGAACGTAAACAGTGCAAACGTGATACTGGTGTTGTTTCCCCCAACGGAGTTTGATCCCCTTTACGATTTTGACTTCATCCGGCGATGGTTCTCCTAGGTAGACTTTGATGACCAGCGTGGAGTTCGCCGGTAGGCTCGCCAGGATGTTGACCACGCCAGCGAATTCAGATACCAACTGCAATGTCACGTCCTGCACTCCCTGTTTACTTTATAGCATGTGGGCTGCCATACTGGCGACTAGACTGATGACTACGCTACGTCTCTGAGCCACGAGCAGGGTTCCGTTGTTCACGACTTTGTTTAGGTAGTTGTCTTTGTTCTCCGTGAACACGTAAGGGGAGCCAAGCCTAACGTTGAGAAACCAGTCGACTTTAGCGGACAACAACACCCACTTGTCGTCGTCGGTGAAGACGAGCGTATATGGTTTGTTTCGGGCGACGGTCGTGCTATCAACATCTTCTAAGTCGAACAGTTTGCCTCCGAACGATTGGGATACCGCCCATCTATCATCACCGATACAGACTAGGTCGAACCGAGAGTTGAGGGCCGCTCCTGAGACATCTACTATGTCACCTAGGGTTCTACCAATGGAGGGGACTTCAACGCGTTTGTAAATGTTGTTTTTCAGTTGCAAGGAGTACAGTTTACCATCTACTCCGGGTAGTGTTTCCCCCAGGATTATGAAAGGGCAGGGTAGACTCAGAGAAAAAAGGGCACATTAAAATTCAAAAGGGCAGTCAGCAAACAAAAAAGGCACAACAATTAAGGGTTCAATAATTTACTGTGGAAGACATAATTTGGGTCTGTTTGGCATGCTTTGATGCAAAGTTCATAAAATTATTCGTTCATATTCTCCTCTTCTTTCGTGCCAAGAACTTGGCCACACACTTCCTCAAGTCAATGTCAGTAGAAGACTTAGCATTCATGCAGACCATAAGTAGCTTGGTGCAGTTATTTACTTTCAGCCTGTTCCTATGGTCTGTCACAATGAGTTGGAGAAGACTCTCTCAACCTCTGATGTCGAAAGGATCACAGTAGCATGGATACTCAGGAGCTTCACAATGTTTGGGTAGAGGTCTCCCAGTTGGGGCTTGAGGCTTGTCAGAGTCTTCAGGATATTGGATGGTGAACAGGTGTCAACTTCCTCAGCAAAGAGTTCCTTGACCTGACTCCACTCAAGCTGTGTTGTATCAACATCAAGGCCTGCCAAGTGTTCTGCCAGTTCTGTAATCTTTAATTTGAATAGTATGTCAATATATGAAAATGTGACATCCACCTTGTGTCCAAACAATGGATCCATTTCGTCCTTTCATATTCCACTTGGTGCAAAGAGAACAAAACATCATGGAGCTTGTTTCACCCTCCTCGTTTGCATCCTCAACGTATTTTAGCCAGGGGCGACCTTGTTTCCAAGACAAGCTTGTGACCTGCATCTTTCTTCTTCTGAGTTGTTTGAGGAGCTGGGCCACTGGATGACAACCACTTGTCAATGTCATAGCAAACAAGTTCTGAATCTTCTACATCGGGTCTGAAATACACATACAAGTCAGTTTTATTTCCAGCAAAAATTTATTGTATTTGTAATTTGGTAATAAGAAAACATCCTTTGAATATTAAGAAAATAAGAATAGTAAAAATACCTTGTACTAATGAAAGTACTTTTTCACACACAGAAAAAACAGTTCACTCTTTTATTACATTTCAGTTGAGGATAAATTAGGGTAAAATATCAGATAAATATACACAAAAGTTTGGAACAATTATTTTTAATTTTGAAAATCTTTAAGACTAGATATGGAGACAGGTAAAAATTGTCTTTGTTCATTGCAGACACCTTATCCACCACAAAATCTACTAACTTCAAATTAAGTATATATAGAAAAATTAATTTAGTATTTCTACAGATATTTTAGAATATGAAAAACTACATGTATGCAGTGCAACAAATAAACTTAGATACGTTCAGAAATAGACATGTTTGATGTGGCTTTGATTCCTGCGTCTATTTCGTGTGGAATTATTACTTCGGTAATTCATATTAGACGGGGGAACATACGCATCACACCACACTACCCTTAAAAAATTCTAACAAAAGGTTTCTCAGTGGTTTTCACTTCTACTTGGTATGGTTATCAACAGAAAAAAAGTCTACCAAAATCCCACTGTGCAAAAGGGGTTAAAATCGGTTATTTCTATAACATGGTATCAAGCAGCAGCCAACTACAAGCGATACAGATGAAGAACAAGTTTTTAGGTGAGTAGTATCCACTGCTTGTTTACATTGGAGACAACACATTTCCCAGCATATTTACATGAAGTCTTCTTCCAGCCCATAATGTCAATTTAATGGAAATGGTAATTATTGAGATATGAATTTTGTTGAGTTAGAATATACATCAGCTTAAACTACTCCAAAAAAATGGTGTATGATATTAAATGTATAAGTAAATCCATCTCAATGAATGTGCTGTCTGATATGATGTCAATATGACCATCAGAAGCATATCTACATCGAATAAAAGGTAATCCATAATAAAACTTATGATAATAGTTGTTAAATACCAAACAAACAAGATTCACAACAATGTTCATTGAGGAAATTGCAATATAAAGCTTAATTTCAAAGAAAAGTGCAGCAAATTTACAACACCTCCAGCCCCTCTGCTTGGAGCCAAGCTCCTCTGCAGTGTGTTTCAACTTCTCTGCATGGAGTTTGACCTATATAAAAATAAGCTGGTTCCGGCTCCCTTTCTTGCGCGCTAACGTTCGACAAAGCGATATGCGAGACAGGGCCCAGCTTATATAAAAAACTGTTTTCTTGATGCCTTATCATACATTCTTAAATACCCAGATGAATTTTTAAATATGATTTTTTTTTTTAGCAGTACCTACTTTTTTAATCATAATTTCCTATAAAGTTACATGTGAACCATTTTAAACAATTAGTTTTTATATTGATTGATATAATTTCCACAAACATAAAACACTTAAGTGCCCTGAATAAGAAAATGAATCTGAATTTTAATGTTTTTCAAATAAAATATAATGCAAAAATCCTATTTTGATCATGATATTTTAGATTTATAGTAATGAATGAACATGAAATATTTAAGTGCTTTGCCTAATAAAATTCAATTGCATGAATATAAGATCTTGCTATTTAATTTGGATTTTTTGAACAAATAACTATCTAAAGCATTGACATATGAATAGGTATGAAAATGTTATTTTCTCTCTACATATATTTTTTGGTTATAATAAAACTTAAGTTTAATGTTGTCTTATGATGTTCCAATATATTAGCAAAAAACTTTGAAATCGAGGAAAAATAAAAATGTTTTATAGGCAATAAATATTACCATCTTTTCTCTATATAAATGCCAGTGTGAATTGTACCACTGTTTCATCATTTGTTTCAGACCACAGTTGGAGAACACTTATTCAAGTGTCAGTTATGTCTGAAAAAAAGACTTGACAATGGCCGTGACATTGTGAAAATTCGTCAGAAGGGAGCCGATGGTATCAGCGCTGCTAGTGCTCAGAGAGGTGATGACATTAGTGTGGAAGCAGGATGCAAGGTACACTTGCACTGTCGCAAACAGTATATCAATCAGCATGATATTGAAAATCAGAAGAAGAAACAAGAGACACAAAAAACCTTTGAAGCGAAGTTCTCGTGTGTTTTGAAGGATACTTTCAATAGTAATTCCGACTGTATATTTTGTGGTAACACAGTTTCTTTCGCGTAGTCCAGATTTCAGCTACGTTAAGACTTTCAACTTTGCAAAATCAATACTAGATTGTTGCGAAAAAAGATGTGATGATTGGTCTCTTGCAGTGAAAGGGCGTATTCAGTACTATGGAGGAGATCTGCATGCAGCCGATTGCATCTATCATCATCAGTGCAGTGTACACTTCCGTAATGGCAGTGATGTACCAGTCAAATTCGTGATGTCCCTAGAACTAAAACACCTGAAGTCCTAAAGACAGTTATCAAGAGCAGGCTTTTGCCAAAATGTGTTTGTATCTCGAGGACAATGATGAGGAACAGATGACTATTACATACCTTCGGAAAGAATGAGGAAGTATCTGATGGGTGAAAATTCTCTCCCTACACCAACTCCCATTTGAAGAACAAACTGAAGGCAGCTATGGGGACTCTATCTATATAGCTGACAGAGAAGGACTAAGTGACATTATCACATTCAGGAGAAAACATCTAATATCCTCCAAGCATATTACAAAATGCAGAAAGTGAAGGTGGCGAGGAAACACAAAGAAGGCCATAATTGAGACCGCTGCAAGATTGATCAAGAGTGACATTAAAACAGATGTACCAACTTCTACTGATTGCTATCCAAAGTCAGAAGAACTTGGACTTGATTCTGCACTGTCATTCCTTCCAGATACACTACAGAACTTGCTCAACTGTCTGTTTGTTGGAAAGAACAAATCAAGAAAAGTTGCTGCTATTGGCCAAGCCATAATACAGGCAGTCAGACCAAGGGCTGTTATTGCACCACTCCAGATTGGCCTCGGGGTACAAGTGCATCACCTTTATCGCTCAAAATTCCTTGTGGAAACATTGTCTTGCATGGGGTACAGTTCATCATACAGGGAAGTATTACGCTTTGAAAAAAATGCTGCAAGTTGTGTCACACCCCGACTTGCTGCTTGAAGAGCAGGATGTGCCAGACATATCAGTATTGTTTGCCTGTGACAATGTTGATCACAACACCATTACCATTGATGGGAAAGGTACCTTTCATGGAATGGGCATGATAGCTGCAATGACTCCAGGTGGAAAATCATGTCATCTGGTAACAAGGCAAAGAACATCAGAACTGAACATTGCAAGAATGTCAAAAATTGATATTAAAGAATACAGATTCACCAGCCATGTTCTTCACAAGGTTAAGTTCAAACACCTCCCTTGTTTTCAGGCCTGTGACAGAATGGTCGATATTTTATGGGAACTATCCTTCAGTTTCAAGCAGACAGTTCCCGAATTGGCAGGGGATGATGCACATCCTTCATCAAAAACAGAAACATCCCGGTGTGTCCTCTATAGTCTATCTGCCTATGATTGATATGTATCCAGGTGACAAGTCATGCATTCTGTCAACGTTGGAATACCTGACCAGCCTATCCTTCAGACACAATATCTTTCCAGTGGTAACATTCGACCAGCCCTTGTATTGGAAAGCATCCGAGGTCATTCAAGCTGCACCAGAGTATCATACTGTGAAGAGTATCATACTTAGGCTAGGTACTTTCCACATGTTCATGAATCTACTTGCAATAGGTCAGGTCTGAAAAACATTCTGGAAATAGTGTATGGTGGGCACCTTCTAGTAGACAAATGTCTCCACCAAATGATCTTGAAATCGGCAGTGGAAGATAACCCAGATCTTGCAAACCATGTGCTTGAAATTGAGAAAATTTATTCCTCCTTGTTAAAGGGAGACAAACAAATTGAAGAACTCAGACAATCAGTGTCCTTCATTCAAGTGATCAATGAACTTGACAAAAATAGGTCCAAACTTAGTGCAGACTCCAAAACAAGCCAGTTGTGGATAGGATATCAGAAGATGCTTGTCACGGCTCGAGAACTGATCAAAGCTGATCGCACTGGATCCTGGGATGATCATCTCTGTGCTATAGCTAATGCATTGCCAATATTTGCTGCAGCTGGACATTACAACTACCTAAAATCGGCTTACCTCTATAGCCAAGATATGGCAGAGCTGGACACCAAAAACCCAGAAGTTTTTAAGAAGTTTCAAGATGGTTTCCATGTGATCCGAAGAACAAACCAGTTTTGGGCAGGCCTCAGTAGTGATCTAGTCATCGAACAAACACTAATGAGATCAATAAAAAGCACAGGAGGCTTGACCCATGGCAGTAAGATGACAGAAGAACAGCGAACACTATGGACAATGTCAGCACCCATTACCTCTGAGTTGAACATTGCCATGCAAGACTTCAATGAACTCACATACTCCACGAGTGAGCAACATAAAGAAGCCAGTGTAAGCCAGGATTGAGAGAGGACGCTTCTGATCTGTTGAAGATACATTCCAAACTCTCTTCTTGCTCTCCTTTCACCTCAGACCCAGCATTGAGAAATATCATAAATGGTATCGTTGCAAAGCGAGGATGCAAATGTTCATGAATATGACTCAATAGGGAAAAATATTATTGACAAAATGGTTGGACAGCCTGTATATTCTTTCTCCATCAAAAGGAAAAGAAAGAAGACCTTGGGACATTCTACTGCTGTCCAGGTTGCTCCTGACAGAACAATGGATCCTAGTTTGCTGTTTCAACGATTCCTGGTGGTGTCAAGAACAGGGATTTGGCATTTGAAGAAGTGCTGAAATATGAGTTAAGTCCATACCCACCATCTCTGTTTGAGGACAATAAGATTATGAGAAAGGCAGACAAACCTCAACTAGCTGAAGCTGTCAATGATCACTGTAAAAAGATAGCAAGATGTGATCACACATCAGATGTCATCCCACAGACTGAAAAGTATGTGCTAGATGGAGGCTCCTTGCTACACAAGCTAAAGTGGAACAACGGTGACACTTACGGGAAAATTGCGAAAGAAATATGCAGATTTCACAACTAAGCACTATGGGATGGCAACTATTGTTTTTGATGGGTATGGGACTGGCCCTTCAATAAAGGATAACACACACCAAGCGGCGGGGACAAAAACAGCTTCGGACTGTTAACTTTACACATGAAACTGAATTTGAAGGGAAGAAGGAAGAGTTCCTATCCATAGACAAAACAAACAAGGTTTAATCAACTTGATAAGTGAGAAACTTAAGGAAGCTGGATGTAAAGTCATTCGGGCACATGGAGATGCAGATGTTGACATCGCATAAAGACTGCAGTAAACAGTGCAAAGACCCATTCTACCACACTGATCGGAGAGGACACTGACTTATTGATTCTTCTGCTGCATTACTGTATGGCAGGTGGGAATTCACTCTATTTCAGATCAGACAATTCTTCAAAAGTCAGTCTGAAAGTGTACAACATCAACTGGATGAAGCAACTTCTTGGCAATAAGCTGTGCACCCAACTGTTATTTCTGCACTCATTTACAGGCTGTGATTCCACGTCTCGGATTTATGGCATTGGGAAAAAATCAGTGTTCCAGAAACTTGGCAAAGGTGATCAAGCCTTCCAGCTATGTGCAGATACTTTCACTGCAAAAGACGTCGAACAAGCAAAGATAGAGGAAACCGGTCGCCAGGCCATGGTGATCCTATTTGGTGGAGAGAGAACATGTTCCCTGGCTGCATTGCGTTACAGTGTATTCGCAAAGAAGGTTGTGGCTGCTAAATCTTTTGTTACACCTGAACGCCTTCCCCCAACGGAATCAGCCACCAAGTTTCACTGTCTGCGTGCCTATTATCAGGTCATGGTTTGGATGGATATGGAAAAAAACCTCGATCCATTGCAATGGGGTTGGAAACTTGAAGACAACCACTTTGTTCCCATCATGACATCACTAAATGCTGCTCCAGACAGTCTTATCAAGATCATACATTGTAACTGCACAACTAGTTGCAGTTCCGCACGCTGCAGCTGCAGAAAGAATGGACTTCAATGCACGACTGCCTGTGGACTGTGCCAAGTGACATGTTGTGACAATCCAGTCAATGAACCCTCAAAAGAAGAAGTGGAGGATAGTGATGAGGACAATAATGACAATGATGAGGACAAAGATGAGGACTAAATAGTGTCCTTGGTAAAAACCTTGTTATGGAACATTATCCTAAAATTGTTTTTTTAGATGATATTCTTCTACTTAAAATGTATACCAATGGCAACATTCCTATGGATAATACTGACTTTCAGATTTCCACAAGTCAAATCCTAAATATTTTGTCACCAGTTGTTTGGTCAACCTTCAAAACCATAGATAACAACCAAAAACTATGCTTTGGACTCAATTATTGACAAAGGTATAGTGATTCTGGTGATTGGAAAGTCCCAACGGCGGCCATCTTGGAAATACCCGGTTTTACCCATAATGCACGGTTGGATTTTGGTAGACTTTTTTTCTGTTATAAAGCATACCTGGTAGGAGACAATGTCACCAAGAAACCTTTTGTTATAATTTTTTTTAGGTTACCTGCCATATTCACCCGACTATATATTCACAAAGAGTATTTAAAATTTCAACACATATACCCAGTGCAAATATTAACTATAGCAAAGGAGAGGGTTTTGTGTATATCTAGAAAATCGAAATGAATATTAACTATAGCAAAGGAGAGGGTTTTGTGTATATCTAGAAAATCGAAATGAGAAATACGTGCTTCCGGAAGATTTCTTTCAGAGCGAGGTCGACTGAACAAGGAGAAATTAAAAGTAAAAAAAACATATTAGAATCTATTCACAATCGTAATATTAGAGAGGATAACAATCACCGGTGTGTTTTAAATACTTGAGACAAGCATTGAAAAGGATCTATAAAGGAAAAGGAAAAGAAAAATATTCGGAATAATCTGAAGTGATCATGTCCGATATGGCTTCCCTTTGTTTCATTCGTTTTTATTTTCTACTCACAAAAAGACTAAAATAAGATATGGACGTAAAAAATTTACAGCAAAGATTCTTAAACATAACAGAGACGGAATGGGCATGTTTTATTAGCTACAAAGAGATCACATGAACCTAGATTATGTCTGGAAATGTTTTCTAATTTTGCCGCTATCGGTTCAAAATGGCGGAAGTCATTGTCAAGTCGTACCTGTTTGGCGTGAAGAAATCCACGAGTCGACGACACTTCCTTGCTTCAGCCTTCACAGCTTCTTCTCTTTTCCTCTTTATTCTTTCTTTGGTTGACATTGTGAGTCAGAATGAAAACGAACAAAGCCGAAATCGCCATGACTTAAATAGGTAGTTTTATTGAACGACAACAAAATCCGGGAAGGGAGCTAACTCCTGCCTTTGTTAAAATCCGGAAAATATTGGATTTTTCAAAGGGCAGATAATGCGGTGATTCAAAAGGGCACAGCGCTAAATGAAAAGGGCAGGGCGCTAAATAAAAAGGGCAGGGCGCTGAATTAAAAGGGCAGGGCGCTGCGCCCTGCCAAATATGCCTGGGGGAAACACTAACTCCGGCGTCGTCGAATCCGCGTGTGTCCCCGAGGTCGGAGATCCCCGCATTGATGCATTTTTTCAACCTCATCCCGGGGTCTTGTGCGCTAGTCATTTTATGTGCAGCGTTATGCTGAGGTATCCTATATTCACAGGGTTATGATTTATATCTAACACCGATATTATCAGCTCTGGGATGTTACCCCGGGTTAACCTCTTATACTGACGCGGTGAAAACGCCTCGGTTCTGCCGTCGTTGTATTTCTCTGTTTTCACCGGTATGGCTCTCAGTATCATGGAAGGGTGACCCCCTTGAATGTTGTCCGTTGTGCTCAGCTGGCCGAGATGAATGCACAGCTCTCGATCGCACGATACTAGGTCGGGTAACCGTGCCTGTGGACGGTAGTTGTTGGTTTTATCTCGTCAGGCGACATACCGAGTGTCCTCGCCAATGGTCGACCGAGCCTCAAGGAGTTTCTTCCGTTGTTGATTAACACCACTGTGCCGTTTGAGTCGTTCATCTTGAGTTCGGCTCCCAGGGGCTTGAAGACCTCGTCGCTTAGCGAGCACACGCTGTAGTAGCTGTCAGTTATCTGATTGCGGGCGCCACTGACGAACAGCTTGTTGTTGTTGACGTTGATGTTAGTCCATCGTGGTAGGTAGGTGATATCGCAGAGTGCGACTTCGAGTTGACCCGACGTGTTATCGATCGCGTGCATCAGCTGAACGGCCTCGCCGCTCGTTTTTCCTGGAAGTGTTACGTACATGTTAGAGTATATATACTCATTATATAATACTTTTAAAATGTACTCCCCAGGAGTGTTTTACCCTAAACTGGACATAGATTTCCCACACAAGATCGTGGTCACTGCTGGGATGTATTTCGACACCCAGTTTATAGATGTGTTCGACCGGTATAAGCTTTCGGTGACTAACGTCAAGGCAGTCCACGCTTGGTTCAACAACCCGATGCAGTTCTGGCAGAACCAACTCAACTTCGCCGTGTGGTGCGCTACAACGGGGTGTGGTGTGACATTGACCGACACTCGGCGGGGACCGCTGAGTCAGTCTGTGTTCACGTTCCACATGTACTACCAGGTCAGGCGTATCCTCAAAGAGATCAGCGCCCCGCTCCCACAGGACAAAGCATGGGACGCAGTAAACAACCAGTACGATAGACGGGCCTATGAACGTATTTGCAACGAATTCGAACTAAACCCGAGGACGGATTGGCGTTTGCCGGGGCCGAACCACGGGCTGGGTATCCCCATTGTTCACAACATGCCCCTTGTTGAAGCCAGCGAGAAGATGAAAGAATGGGGGTACAATTCGTATCATCACCTCACAACAAACGAGTGGGATGACCGTTACATGGCTTTCGACAACAGCAAGGATTACCAAGTCTGGAGGTTTGAGCAGGGGGCAGCGGATGACTGGAAAAAGTTCATGCTGGACACGTCGAAAGGGTTCACTCGTGCCGGTGTAATCAGATTGAACAACTCGATTCGAACGTACGTGTGGGCTGTGTTTGCGCGCAGGCGCAAACCGTTCCAACATCCTCGGTCAGGGGACTGCTTACGGCGGCTCAGAAACAGTTCGTTGTTAAGCGTTGAGGATGCTATCAATGCTCCAGTTGATCTACCGAGTGCCATCAAACGCTACCAAGACGTGTTGGAATACGCCCGGTCGAAAGTCGACTACGTGTTCGACGTGGGACTGTACATGGCTCCGGGCGATATGCAACTGAGAGTAAAAAAAGTGGTGGGCTACAACAAAGAAATAGTCATAGCCAGCGGCGGGCCAAAAGTTTGGCGTCAACCCGATGTTAACACCCCAAGTCCGCCACCCACGACCGGTGAAATGGGTATAGTGGCGCCACCCCCAGAGCCTAGGGTTCAACCCACACCCCCACAGCCCCAACAGCAGGCGTCCAATCAGCAGCACATCGATCGTAAAACAGCCCTGGTGGTTGGCGGGGTCGAGGCCGGGTCTGGACTCATTTGGCTAAAAATTCCTTAGCCGCTACGTACACCAGACCCGCAACGGCGACGATGGCTGCCCATAGGTTTTGGCCAAGCCACGTGGCAGTTTTAGCCAGAGCGCTCAGCAGCCACGAGACGATGCTACCCAGGATGCCGGGCAGGGCTTCGGCGGCCTTACCAGCCAGTTTAGCCAGGGCCTCCCCGAGGGATTTCAGGTGTTTTTTTATCCAGTTACCACCACTTGGGGGTGTTGGTGTGGGGGTACCACTGCCGGCGGCAGGCGTCAATGACACGACCAGGGTTGATATGATGAAGCCCAATGCAGTCAGAATGCTGGCGATGGTGATCCCTTGCTCTCGGAAGAGGATTCGGATCCTGTTGGCCAACGTGGTGTCCTCATTTAGGACTCGATTGATGGTTTCCCGTACACGACTGATCTTTGATCGGAGGGCTTCCCAGTTCGAGGAAGCGGATTCCAACCGAGTCCGTCTCTCGTCTTCCAAGTTTTTTATTCTCTCCTCGATACGACGTTTCATTTCACCGTCCGATTCGGTGAGTTTTATTTTCTCGCGAGCGATGTGCTCGTCGACTTCGTTCAGTTTCCCCATGTTGTTCACGAGTTCTCTGCGTACATGTTTCAAGGCTTCGTCTAGGCCTCGCAGTTCCCTCAGGGTAAATTCGAGGCCCGTCAAGGGGTTGTCATGGTACGTGGCCAATATTTTTTCAAGACTGTCTGATGTTTCTTTAGCACGTTGGGGTACGTCCCCGGTATTACTGAGTTCGGGCCTGGCGGCTTGCAGATCTTGGACGACCTTCGGGGGAAGCTTAGGCCGTGAGCCCCCGTAATCTATGAAGCCTAGTTCATCACGGATCAGTTGACTCCCACCAGAGGCGACTGGTGAGTGTTGACAAAGCATACGGTCCTTTCCGTCTTTTTCATGATATCGACCCGGGTGAGCCTTCAATCGCGAAGCGTGCCCTTTTATCGATGGTAAACTTGGAATAGTCTCGCACCAACGGCTTGATGTTGTCTCTCTTTTCAACTGCGGCGTAATAATCATCGACGGCCGGCTGTACAAGTTCAGCACTTAAGGGGTTGTTCGTGAATGTGGTGTCATCCTCCTGAACGCCTGGGCACTATCATCCCACATACCATCCATAGGGATGTACTCATGACCGCCTTCAGCCATTATTTAATATTAAACTTTTTATATTTTATCTATATAACAATGTATGGTAGGAAACTAGATCCTTTCGAAGATCAAGAGAGCCTCTAGGCGCCAGAGCCGTCGCCAGTCGGTGACCATCACCAACAATCCCAGCAAGATAGACCAGAACCAAACGCTGCTGGTTAGATTTCCAAACCTGGGCGAGAATGACCTTATCGTACCAGGCACGGTTCGACTGACGTTCAACCTCACGCTGACCTCCGACAATGACAAACGCGAGCTAGTGCGGAATGTAGGCCGAGCCATCATCAAGAAAACCACTATCAAGATCAGCAGTAACGAGGTGCTGAGTATCGACGACAGCGACGTCTTTCACTGCTACGGGGACCTCTGGAAAAGCGAGGGAGAACGCGTCAATGACGTGTACCAAGGCATCAGCAAATCAACCCGGTTGCTGCGTGGGGTACGGCTTCACGCAAGACCAGTTAGACAAGATCACGGACGGTGAAAAGGCCATCGCCCAAGCGTACGGGAACAGGTTCTGCATGCCGACGTTTTACCAGGCCGCGCTGGGTGATAGGCTTGAATACGAGCTCACGTTTAACGACTACAGCAAAGTAGTGCGTACACCGAACGGTGATGAAGCCAGTTACACCATAGACAACATCTCTCTGGAGTTTGACATGGTCACTAGCCAGGAGCTGGCCAGGCAGGTTCGAAACCAGTACTCGGGGAAGGTGGCCATCCTGTATGATAGGGTCCTGCGGCGTAGATCGGTCGTGCGGGATAAGAGCGACACTGTGTGGAATATCAATCTGAACATGCCGGCGCGATCAATGAAAGGTATCCTGGTCATCCCCGTGGAGGATTACGAGCCATTCCGTAGGGACAGCGAGAAGTTTTTCAACCCCAAGATTGAAAAGGTGGAAGTGACCATCGAGGGCGTGCCCAACCAGCTGTTCAGTCATGGTAGTGGGATCAGATAAAAAAGCTACCGGCCAAACAACACCACATAACCAAAGACTTGGACCTATCCTCCGTGCAGATCGGTGAATACCTGACCACCAAGTACGCGCTATGGTTGGACATGCGATCCACGGACGACGATAAACTGCACGGTAGCGGTCGCCGCATCGACAACGGCAGCGAGGCGATTACAATCCAGATCACCAAGAAGGCTCAACCCGCGGGCAAGTTGAAATTATATCTGTACGTTATTATGGACGCGCAACTTAATATAGACAATGGGAGATTCGTGCAAGCCATCTACTGATTTGCCTGCTAGCAAGCCACTGCCTGCTCGCGGTATTGATTTACCCCGCGACCCACACTGCGCCATAGTGTGCGGGCAGACGGGCTGTGGGAAGACCGTTTTCGTGCTGGATATGTTGGAGGGGTACTACCGGGATGTGTTCGACAATATCGTTATCATGTGCCCTACCCTGCACATGAATAGAACGTACACGGAAAGACCTTGGGTGATGACGGACCCGAACGTACACAAAGTCGACCCGGGAACACGTCTGCAGGACTGGTTGAAAGCTTACCACAACAAATTTAAAGGGGAGTCGACGCTGTTCATACTGGACGACTGCAGCGCTAATCGTGAGATAACAAAAAAGAGAGACATTTTATTGTACCTGGCCTTCTCCGGCCGGCACGCAAAGCACAGCGTCTGGGTACTAACGCAGAAGTTCAACTCGGTGTTGAAAGACCTCAGGGAGCAGACGCGATGGGTAGCCTTATTCCACTGCAAGGACAGGGATTCGTTCGAGGAGTGTTTGAGAGAGGACGATGTGATGAGCAAACATGATAGGGAACGTGTGAAGAAACAGCTTGCTGAAACTAAACATGCTAAGCTCGTGCTCAAGACCGACCAACCCGTGGCCTATAGGGTGTTTTAGCTTAGCAATACTCAGCAAAGCTTAGCAAATGCTTAGCAAAGCTTAGCAAAGCTTAGCAATGCTTAGCGCTTAGCAATTAATTGTTACAGTTCTATAGGGAAGACCGATGGTTGTTTTTGAAGTTCTTGTCGTGTGCAACTTAACCTTTATTTCGCTGTGTTTCACCTGCATCGGGTATTATATTATTAAAACTAAAACTTGCTTATTACATTATGAGATGGAGTGTGATGAATTGCTAGAACAACTGTTGGTGCCACAGTCACCACAGGTGAGTGACGACAAGCGAGAGGGACTGGTGGCGCTGGCTGTTGGCGGCAAAGCCAAACATTACTTTGGGGAATACACTCCCCCGATAAAATTCACAAAATGTCAGCCGAAGAAATCGATAAGCTGTACGCTAGATACGAGGCTAGACTCGGAGCCGAGATGACAAAGACTATAGGATCGGCTATGACCCAGATATACACTGGTATTGCGTCGTACTTCCTTCCCATTCCCCAGGAATGCCGACTTTACCTGTGGGAGGACCTCGAGAAAGAACCTTTCATTGAACACGCCTTGAGCTCTATCAGCTGCATGCTGTACCACAAATACGGTATGTTTTTAGCCCCGGTGATGGCGGCGATTATCACAGCAAAGCATTGCCAATTTAAGGAGGGGGAAAAATAATAATAACAGTATACAAGATGGATGCTGCCCAAGAAATGACACAGGAGGTGACACCTCCGGAGGAGACCCCACCCCAATTGGAGGTGACCCCTTCAGAGGAAACCCCCACGTCCCAACCCCCTACAGTCACCAGGCAGAAGAATCCTAAGAGAGTACCTGCGGTAAAAGGTGGTCTAACCAACATAAAAGTAACACGTGGAGCCGGGCTCCACTCCTGTTGATTGCAGGCGCAACTGCTGTCGTGGCTATCTCATGGTTATATAATAAACAACCACGGGAGGGAAACCCTCCCCCACAATTAGAGGTCAACCCACATATCATGTTATAAATATATATTTTTTATATAATATACATAATGTCTGAGGGGAAAACGTTTGTCAACGATGCATACCACGCCACCGTGGTCGCCAGTCTAGCCGTAGGGTACGCTCGGTTGACCAAAATGGTGCTTAAACAACCGACTATCAAGCTAGATTTCAACCTGCAGGATATGGGTATGCTCATAATGAACCTGGGTATGGCGATGGCCACCAAGGACATCCTAGTAAAACAAGGGATCCTACCGGAAAATATTTTGAAGTAAATGTAACTATATAAAGGATGGCTACGATCGCCATGATGGTCGGCGGGGCGTTAGTAAACGCCCTGGCATTTTCTGGGAGTAATTTCCTCTTCTCGAAACTACGGGAGTCACACGCGGCTGAGATACAGGCTGAACGGAAGCGCACGACATAGCTGTGGAGCGATTACAAGCAGCGCAATCTGAGTCTGGAGAGAAAAAGCGTGTCAGAGGATCGATTACATTAACGAACAACTCAGGCGTGAGAACCATGCCGTTAAAACATTCCACGATGTCGCGACGCGCGGAGAGAATACTCCCTACTAACAGGTAAACAGTTAGAACCACTCCATAAGCCCACACTCGCTCAGTACTACACACCATCCCGGGGCAAATGGACGGGAATTGATCTTTATCGCTGGGTCAAGCAGCGACTGCGCGTTGGTTGCAAAACAATTATACTAAGTACTCATATGGGTATACCAAAGATGAGACCTGCCCGCACCGATGCCAATATATACTTATGGGGAAGACCGAGGCCTGCGGTAGGAGATGCAGGACTGAGGGGTACTGTTGTTTTCACATGGGAAGCCCGAACTACACGTGTTCTGTGTGTGGTATCGGGGTGAAAGGTCACTACTGCCTATGCAAAGCTCACGGGGCAAACGTAGTCAGGCATCATCTCATCTACGAGATGAAAAAGGACTACAGAAAAGAACGTAGGCGCCTCCTCAGGATAGCAGTGTAGTGCCCCAATAAGAGACTGTGCACACCTAGGTATAACAATGTTTGTGGAAATTGAGCCCAGGGAAAGTCGTTGCCTGAGAAGCTGGCAGATGGATGTGGGGGAAAGTATAGATATCAGTGTCCTCAAACCCATGATTGTTAGCGAACTATATAAGGGGTGCTCGTTTACAATCATGGTGAAAGTAGGGTTTGATGTGCCGTGGGCTGGGCACACTTGGAATTACTTTGATGGTGGCCGAGTAGATGTGCATGGGGAGATAGATATACTTGTTGATGACTCGTTGCAAGTAATACAAAACACCCTACTATGTTGCGCATGTTCCGGGTGGGTCGAGGGTATAATCGATAAGGTCTATCTAGATATTTACTAAGGATTTTATAGCGCCTCTATTTTTTTATCAAGGTTGGAAGAGTTACCTCCCTTGCCGGCGGCCCAATTAGAGATCGATATACTTAGGTGTGTACGCAACTATGTCTACTACTCGCGAGCTCAAGCAGATCGCCAGGCGGCGGGGTGTAATTGGTTATTCTAGAATGAGGAAACCACAGTTGTTGAGGTTACTAGGCCTACAACCCCCTCCCACAGTAAAACAACTAAAACTCCGAGCAAAAGAGCTTAGGTTGACGGGTTATTCCCGCCTGGGGGGAGCCGGGTTAGTCGCATTATTAAACGACCCCGTTCGCGTGTAGCTCCCCACTGTAAAACAATTAAAAGTTGAGGCACGCGATTTGGGGTTAGCTGGTTATTCCCGTATGAGGAAGCCACAGCTTGTAGAACTATTACGGCAGAATAGAGCTATTGACCTAGAGTTCATGCGCACTGAGCGCGCTGTAGGTAACTATTTGAGAGGCTGGCGCATGCATGTTGATAGGAACATAGAAGCTGGCAGATGGATGTGGGGGAAAGTATAGATATCAGTGTCCTCAAACCCATGATTGTTAGCGAACTATATAAGGGGTGCTCATTTACAATCATGGTGAAAGTAGAGTTTGATGTACTGTGGGCTGGGCACACTTGGAATTACTTTGATGGTGGACGAATAGATGTGCATGGGGAGATAGATATACTTGTTGACGACTCGTTGCAAATAATACAAAACACCCTACTATGCTGCGCATGTTCCGGGTGGGTCGAGGGTATAATCGATAAGGTCTATCCTTAGATATTAACTAAGGATTTTATAGCGCCTCTATTTTTTATCAAGGTACCTCCCTTACCGGCGGCCCAATTAGAGATTGATATACTTAGGCGTGTACACAATGTCTACTACTCGTGAGCTCAAGCAGATCGCGAGACAGCGAGGTGTAATTGGTTACTCTAGAATGACCAAAACACAGTTGTTGAGATTACTTAACATACAACCCCCTCCCACGGTAAAACAGCCAAAACTCCGAGCAAAAGAGCTAGGGTTGACGGGTTATTCCCGCCTGGGGAGAGCCGGGTTAGTCACATTATTAAATGACCCCGTATCAAAGCCCCACACTGTGAAACAACTCAAAGTTGAGGCACGAGATTTGGGGTTAATAGGTTATTCCCGTATGAGGAAGCCACAGCTTGTAGAACTATTACGGCAGAATAGAGCTATTGACCTAGAGTTCATACCCACTGAGCGCTGTAGGTAACTATTTGAGAGGCTGGCGCATGCATGTTGATAGGAACATAGACATCGCCGATATCAAGCCTCTAATCGCTGATAAAGTCAATGAGGAACTAAACGATCTGGGAAGTATAAAGTTTCAAATCACAGTGAAAATGTCGCTCGATAAGCAGGGGAATGGGGTCACTGAGTACGTTCAGCCTTACTTCCGAGGTAAACAAGAAGTCGTGACTCACACAGAGACTATAGAAGAGTCAATCGATACCAGTTTTCAGCAGATACGAGAATACCTAGAACGCTACACACACATGGGGTCCTGGTTGGGTTGTTGATAAAATCGATAATGTTTATCTAGACATAGCTAACTACGTGCCATTCAGAGGCGGGTCGTACATAGATTTGCCCCCCTACTATAAGAAAAAACAGGCCATGGTCAACATCAAGAATAGAGGAGACGATTGCCTGAGGTTAGCTATCAGGTCAGCCTTGTTTCCAGCTGACACTAATTCGAACAGGCCTTCTAGTTATCCCCAAGACGATGGGCTCAACTGGGATGGTATAACCGAACCAACCCCCATATCTCAGATCACTAAAATAGAAAAACAGAATAATATAGCCATAAACGTCTTTGGGCACGAAGGCAACACAACAATAGTGCACAGGGTCAGTCTGTTGGGTCTGGGTCGCCGCGTTATCAATATATTCATGATCCAGCGAGGTGATAAGTACCACTACGCGTGGATAAAACACTTTAGCAGGCTGTTGTACGACCAATCGGCACACCGAGAAAAGAGTCACTTCTGCGAACGGTGCTTACACGGCTTCACACGAGCTGATTTATAGAATCACACCAGGGGGATTGCCAAGGTGTGGGGCAGACATGCCCAAGGAAGGCGGCAATATCCTAAAATTCGACAACCACAGGAATCAGATATCCGTGCCTTACGTCATCTACGCCGACTTTGAAGCCTTGGTCAAACCCGTTGAGGCTGCTGGGGGTACCCCAGCCACACAGAAAACACAGGAGCATGAGGCCTGTGGGTTTGGATACATGGTCGTCCGATGTGATGGGAAAACGTAAGCTCCCGTAGTGTATAGGGGTCCCTACGCGGCTGAAAAGTTTCTAAAGTGTTTGCAGGAGGAAGAGAAAAGTATTAGGAATGCACTGTATACAGTCGCTCCCATGCGTATGACCCAAGCCGACCGCTAGCTCACGCCTGCAGCACTCTATGCCACGTGTGTGATAGCCCACTGAACGGTGATTCAGTGAGAGATCACTGCCACGTCACTGGTAAGTATAGAGGCGCCGCTCACAACGCGTGCAACCTCAAACTTAGAATCACCCCCAAGACAATAAACATCCCCGTGGTCTTCCACAACTTGAGACTGTACGACTCTCACTTAATCATGCAGGCCATCGCGAAAGTCGACGGCAACCTGACGTGCATCCCCAACAACATGGAGAGATACATCTCTTTCAGCTTGAATGGCCTGAGGTTCATCGACTCGATTCAGTTCCTCCTGTCGTCACTCGACAGTCTGGTCAAGGCCAACGATACCTTCCCCATCACCGATCGATACACCGACGCCGTGGCTCGACCCCTACTGATGAGGAAGGGTGTGTACCCCTACGACTACATGGATGGCTGGGCCAAGTTCGCCGAGACCCGACTACCCCCATCAGAGAATTTTACAGCAACCTGACCGACTTCGACAATATCCCAAGGCGATTATTACGCGCGATTATTAACGTATGGAATAAACTGGGCTGTAAGAATCTGGGTGACTATCACGACCTGTACTTGAGGACAGATGTACTGCTGCTAGCCGACGTGTTTGAGACGTTTAGGCGGACGTGTTTCAAGCAATATCAACTCGACCTCGCATGGTATTACACCAGCCCAGGTCTGTCATGGGATGCATTGTTGAAAAAGACCGGAATTAAGTTGGAATTGCTCACCGATTACGACATGCACCTATTCATTGAGAAAGGCTTGCGAGGTGGGATCTCCATGGCTACCAAACGATATGCGAAAGCAAATAATCAATACGTGAAGGGCTACGACCCGAGCAAACCAACCAATCATATTCTCTACCTCGACGCCAACAATCTGTACGGCTGGGCCATGAGCCAGTATCTACCCACAAGGGGATTCGAATGGGCATCGCACGAGGTCGATGTTATGAGCATCGCGCCAGATTCGAACAAAGGTTATATCCTCGAGGTGGACTTAGAATACCCCAAGGCATTGCACACATCGCACAACAGCTACCCCCTAGCCCCCGAACGTATGAGGGTTAACCCAGACTGGATGTCTGAGTACCAACATAACTTGCTAGGTGGGCGGGTGGCAGACGTTGAAAAACTAGTGCCCGACTCAATGAATAAGACCAAGTACATCGTTCACTATCGCAACCTACAGCTGTACCTGTCGTTGGGTATGAGGCTGACCAAAATACACGACCTGGTTGCCCTACACATGAAGAAAAGCCACATCAAATTCAACCGGCCTGTTTACGTGGGGATGAGCATCCTCGATTTATCCAAACACATGATGTACGACTTTTACTACAACGAACTGAAGAAACAGTACGGCGACAGGTGTGAAGTGCTGTACACTGACACGGATTCCCTGCTGATGGAGATTCGAACCGAGGACGTGTACGAGGACATGAAAAAACTCCTCGATTTGTACGACACCAGCGACTACCCCAAGGACCATGCCATACACAGCACGGTAAATAAAAAGGTCCTAGGTAAGATGAAGGACGAGTGTGCTGGCACGCCCATAGCCGAGTACATAGGTTTGAGGCCTAAGATGTACTCCATCCTGAAGGCCGACAATGGTGAGATCCGGAAGGCGAAGGGTGTTAAGAAGTACGTGGTGAAACAACACATCAAACACGCCAGATTCAAGGAAGCCCTGTTCAAGACCCGTACCTTCAGGCATAAAATGAACACGCTTAGAAGTGATGGGCATAGGATATACGGACTGACTATAAACAAGACGTCCCTGTCGCCGATGGACACTAAACGTTGGATAGCTATTGATGGGATAAACACATACTCGTACGGGCATGAAAAAATTGAACCAAGAACATAGGTGTATATATAAACACGATACCCTGTGACAACGATGTCACGGAACCAGAGAAAGTTTGAGGCTATTTACTACAGCCCGCGTGGGTACTGGAAAGGAGCTAGCGCCATACATAAGCTGGCTAAAATGGCGCGAGTACCCACAGGTGAGGCCAAAGCGTGGCTTGAAAAACAAGCCCTGTGGCAGATCTATTTACCGGCACCACGCCACGTGCCTAGAAGGAAGTTCGGTATTAACATACCCAATAGCGTTCACCAGGCCGACCTCCTATTCCTACCCCACGACAAGAGGTACAAGTATGCCTTAACCGTCGTGGACGTTGCCAGTCAGAGCTGCAAGTTGACCCCGGGCCGGAGTTCATGGGTGTCGTGTCACACCTGCTAGACAAACACGATACCAAGGTCAGGCGTGGCACGGCCGGAGCCCATCGCAGCCAAGCCATAGTTGAGAGATTCAATCGGACTTTGGCAGAGCGCTTATTTGGGCATCAGTATGCGAGAGAGATAGCCAACCCGGGGAAACGATCGACTGAATGGGTAGCGCGGTTACCTCAGGTGGTGTCGGCCATAAACCATGAAACCACCCGTCTCACCGGCAAGAAACCAGCCGACGCTATCAAACTAAAATCAATAGTGGCAGAGTCGGCTGCGCCATTGCCTGGGAAAGAGAAACAGATAGGGCCCTCGTGAGGTACCTATACCAGCCGGGGGAACACGAGGGTGATAGTCGTAAGCGAGCCACCGATCCGATATGGTCAGTCAAAACTTACAATATAGATAAAGTGGACATCAAAGCCGACGAGCCGAACTTGTACTACTTGAGAGATGGGCCAGGGAGAGGGTTGGTTAGACAGGAATTATTGATCATACCGTACGGCACAATGTTACCTCCTGTCAACGCGGCATAGAGCTATCACGTGATCACGTGGGGTCGGGAAGTTAACTGGGGATTCAAAAGTAGTAGACACGATGGGGGCGAGATCTAAGGGCCTTTACAGCGACCTTTCTTGAAAGTGATCTCGTACCCCCATTACTTCTACTACTCAAGTCATTAGCAGCTTTGCAGGACTATAGGGTAACAAACACCATATTGAATAGCTACAGTCAGTTGTGCCCTCATTTTGTAATTAATATTTGAAAGATTCTACCCAAATTGGCATTAGGCAGTTGTTGGAATTATAATATTACAATGGCCAGTCACTAGAACAGGTGTACAGAGTTGTGGACAAAGGATTGACCGTGAGAACAAATCTGACTATATCTGTGTCCAGGTAATAGATCTGAGCAGTGTATATACATGGCATGTGCCCTATTCGAGTCAGACATGCCTAAATGAAAGTTGTGCACCCTTACATGAAGGTATGTTGTTTTTGCTGGACATCCCTTAGATCATCCAAGTGTCCTACGGTATGCAAAGGACTAAATTTGACAGAATTTGACATTACAGATGTGAAGAGATGTAGGTGCGATCAGCTTTTGCCTAGTGTACTGAAGTTGATATGGGTCCTGATATATTTTGTGGAGGGAAGGTTTTGGCGATGGGGAAAATGTGGGCTGAGGATTGCTTTTGCTTTTGCTACCAGTCAATGATAATGATGTGCCACAAGTCTGTAGGTGTCAGTTGCTTGAGTTCCCTCTGACCACAGACCCACCAGTCTCACACATGTGTATGTTTCAGCATGACAACCGGGATGACAATACATTCTTCCGACGAGGAAGGGGGAGAGGACGTTATCTGGGCAGCCGTTCTCGAGGCACAACAAGAGGATTTTTCCAAAGAACTGCATATCAACAAACATATCAGACTCCATACAGTAAGAATAAACAAATGAGTGTTGGACAAAGATACCGCGGCAAGCAAGGATACAGTCATGTTGAGGATTCTCACTCCATGGGGCACAAGACAAGGGACAGAGGTTCCCGCAGTGGTGAGTAGACAAGACATCATGTTGAAATCATCTACCTAGAATATACATCTTCGTAGAAGATACGTACATCTATGTAGAAGATACTTATCCCTACCTAGAAGATACATACATCTATGTAGATGGTATTTACATCTATGTAGAAGATACTTATCCCTACCTAGAAGATACGTACATCTGTATAGATGGTATTTACATCTATGTAGAAGATACTTATATCTACCTAGAAGATACGTACATCTGTATAGATGGTATTTACATCTATGTAGAAGATACTTATACCTACCTAGAAGATACGTACATCTGTATAGATGGTATTTACATCTATGTAGAAGATACTTATATCTACCTAGAAGATATGTACATCTGTATAGATGGTATTTACATCTATGTAGAAGATACTTATACCTACCTAGAAGATACGTACATCTGTATAGATGCTATTTCCATCTTCGCTCCATCAGCAACATCCGTCAATATCTTACAGCTGAAGCCACCCATGCCTTAGTCCGGGCGCTTGTGATTTCAAGGCTCGACTACTGCAACAGCTTGTTGTTTGGGATCAGTCAGAGGCTATTGGATAAGTTACAGAAGGTGCAGAACACGGCCGCATGTATTATCAGTCGCATTCCCAAACATGGCCACATCACACCTGTTCTTAAACAGTTGCACTGGCTCCCCATCAAGGCAAGAAGCGACTACAAAATCCTCTGCTTGACCTACATGGCCCGTCACGGACTTGCTCCCCCATATCTCTCTGACCTGCTTACTCCTTACTCAAACAAGCGCTGCCTTCGATCATCCAATCAGGAGTTTCTGTTCGTGCCAAACTTCAAGCTTAAGACTTTTGGAAACCGGACTTTTTCATATGCAGCCCCAACCTTGTGGAATTCTCTCCCATACAATCTGAAAGTTTCTGATAGTATTGCCACATTCAAGTCAGGACTCAAAACATACCTGTTTTCAATGTATTATTAGGAACTCTATTTTGGAAGTGTACATATTGCTGTATAAATGTGGGAGACTCTTTTAATCTGTCATTGTTGCGCCTTGAGCATATCTGCTGACGTGGAAAAGGCGCATGAAGAAATCTGCATTTTATTATTATTATGTAGAAGATACTTATACCTACCTAGAAGATACGTACATCTATATAGATGGTATTTACATCTATGTAGAAGATACTTATACCTACCTAGAAGATACGTACATCTGTATAGATGGTATTTACATCTATGTAGAAGATACTTATGCCTACCTAGAAGATAAGTACATCTATGTAGATGGTATTTACATCTATGTAGAAGATACTTATATCTACCTAGAAGATACGTACATCTGTATAGATGGTATTTACATCTATGTAGAAGATACTTATACCTACCTAGAAGATATGTACATCTGTATAGATGGTATTTACATCTATGTAGAATATACTTATACCTACCTAGAAGATACGTACATCTATGTAGATGGTATTTACATCTATGTAGAAGATACTTATACCTACCTAGAAGATATGTACATCTGTATAGATGGTATTTACATCTATGTAGAAGATACTTATACCTACCTAGAAGATACGTACATCTGTATAGATGGTATTTACATCTATGTAGAAGATACTTATATCTACCTAGAAGATATGTACATCTATGTAGATGGTATTTACATCTATGTAGAAGATACTTATACCTACCTAGAAGATACGTACATCTGTATAGATGGTATTTACATCTATGTAGAAGATACTTATACCTACCTAGAAGATACGTACATCTATGTAGATGGTATTTACATCTATGTAGAAGATACTTATATCTACCTAGAAGATACTTACATCTGTATAGATGGTATTAACATCTATGTAGAAGATACTTATACCTACCTAGAAGATACGTACATCTGTATAGATGGTATTTACATCTATGTAGAAGATACTTATACCTACCTAGAAGATACTTACATCTGTATAGATGGTACTTACATCTACATAGAAAAAGAATTTTGTCATTATTGTCAATTATGGCTACCTAAGTTGACAGTAGATGATACTTCTCCTAAGTAGATTATAAATCATGTACATAAATATCAATATCATCTATGTTGATGAAAGTATGATCTTTGCAAATTAAAGTATCTTCTTCCTAGATAAAAAATTATTGTTAGACTAAAATGCATCCAAAGGTTGCAGATTGTTTGTTTTATTGTTTAACTCTGCACTCAGCAATATTCCAGTGAGCATCCATCTATGCAGTATGGATGTGATGGCATGTGTCAACCAAGTCAGCGAGCCTACCTACCTGATCCCGTTAGCCAACTCTTATGACAAGCATGGGTTGCTGAAGTAAGGACCGCATTAAGCAATATTCACTCATTCACTTTCTGAAGTAAGGAGGATATCTGTTGAAAATACTACAGATTTTATGGTGTGATGACAGCCAGAATGGGAATTTTATGATATGAAAGGTAGTATTCCAAGAATTATACACACTGATGGATATTGTTTGATACGTTGCCTGCACATCCCTTGTCTGTCTTGGTCACGGGACAAGCCCATCATGATCTGTTCATTTTCCACTTAGTTCTTCCTGTTTTCTACCATTACCATCACTCATTATGGCTTTATATTTCTGTATTAATCTTTTTACCCCACTAGTTTTTGGAATTCGGAATAAAACATTTTTGGCGTTTCCATGGCAACAAGTTCGACTTAGAATGAAATTAGTGGTAGTGTTCTTTTCCAGAGCAGAACTCTAAAACCGTTCTCTATTTCTTCACCAAACTTGACACATAGATAGATCTGGTGGTGTACTGGTGCCTCTTGGTAGTTTTGGAATTCTGAATAAAATATTTTTGGCGTTTCCGTGGCAACAAGTTTGACTTAGCCTGAAATTGGTGGTAGTACACTTTTCCGGAGCTGAACTCTAAAACCATTCACTATTTCTTTACCAAACTTGGCACATAGATAGATCTGGTGGTGTACTGGTGCCTTTTGGTAGTTTTGGAATTCTGAATAAAATATTTTTGGCGTTTCCATGGCAACAAGTTTTACATAGACTGAAATTGGTGATAATGCTCCTTTCTGGAGCAGAACTTTAAAAACCTTTCAATACTCTCCTTCCACTTTTCTATATACACACCTAAATATTTGACATAATCATAACTCGTAGACATAATCATGAAGAGTATTTTGCCATTGCGGGGGATATTGATGACTTTGTCTTCTTGTTTAATTTTAAATACTTTATATTTCTTTATCCTGACTCATACTTATTGCTTATCTCCCCTTTCTCCTGAGGTACAGTGGAAACCTCTGTCCTATTTTTCCAAGAACAGTTTAAAAATAGCTCACCCCAAATGGGCCTCTCCCCGCGCTTGTGCACCAGCAACCCACGTGACCAGCGAGAGCTCATCAGTCTCTCCATTTTCGCCCTTCGGGACAGCAGGGATGATTCCCTCTGTTCATTATCCAAGCTAATCCTCCTTTATTTCAGCCCATCCATCAAAATTTATGCTTGTTTTTTCATCTCATATCCTTTGTATATTATTTTCAAAAATTGTCGGGGCGGTGGGGTAGCCTGGTGGTTAAAGCGTTCGCTCGTCATGCCGAAGACCCCGGTTCGAATCCCCACATGGGCACAATGCGTGAAGCCCATTTCTGGTGTCCCCCGCTGTGATATTGCTGGAATATTGCTAAAAGCGGCGTAAAGCCATACTCACTCACTCACTCACTCAAAAAATTGTCATTTATTAATTATATTTTTCAGACTATTAGAGAGTGTTGTAGGCTTATGAAGACATGTTCTATTTGCAAATATGAAGTTTCTAATCATGACCCACACTCTGTGTGCTCTTCATGTGTTAAACACAACTGCAATTTAAACTTTAGGTGTAAATTCTGTGCCCACTTAGGGGAATTTGAATTTACTGATTATTTATTGGCCTTACAACATAAAAAGGTATATATAGGATAATAGTCGACATTATTATCTAATTTGACGGTAATGTGGTCTCTTGTCATTGATGTGATATATATTAATGCTGCTGCTAGCATGGTCAAAATATGGTTTGCTGTTGTTTTAATGAATTTAATCAATTATAGAGCAACAGTTGACTTATTGTATTTGTGATCCAATATTCATATGCTTTACCCAGCATTCTGATTTGTATAACATTTGCAGCCCATATTGCAGTCGATATTTTCTATATTTCTAATATATATGTACAGTTGTATACTGAACTTCACCTCTTTATTTACATGTGTGTGTGTCTGTGCATGCTAGTGTGCACACGCTATTTGACATATACTCATAAATTGATGCTGACTAAACAGCCGAAAACTGGACATTATTGTTATTTCTATTATTGTTTACCATCTGTATTGTTATTTTTGTTTTTTTGCAGGCTTCGACCATAGATTTGACAAAAGGGGCTCAAGTGAACACGGAGAATGGAAGCATGATATGTATGATAAATTAGAGAAGGAAGAAGACAACAGACCTACAAGTACCACATGACAAATTGTTTCCAGTTTCAAGATCAGTTCTTCAAACTGGATCTCTTGGAATGCAGCATAGACTGAGCATTCACCAAAGAGCAGCAAATAATTGATTATATTTCATCAGTTGTGCAGTCTTTTGGGTTTTTTTCAATGTCAAGTTTTATAACTGTGGTACATAAGGTACTGATTTGTATTACACTTTCCGTTCGAACACAAGTGTTGTTCCAGCAAGGATCTGAACAGCCATACTGACATCTTTTTAAAACTGTTTTTGTGCCCTTGTGCACTATTTTGTTGTGACTTTCTCAATACAGGTTCTGTAGGTTGGATGAGTCTTGGGCTGTGTAGGATTGTTTCAAATCCAGATACCAATACACATACAAGAGAGCCATGTTCTTTTGAAGCACACAGTGCTTGGATGTTCTAGTGATGTGGCATGTCATGTATGTCTCCATAAAACACTGCAGATTACTCTGGTAAGATTTACTAGAGGTCAGTCCATTAGTACATCAGTAGGGTTAAGATCAGAAACGTCAAGAGCTTATGTTCACAGCGAATGTGATTGTAAAATGTTTTTGCCATTTTCACATAATTTCTTAAATAATGTTTAAACTCCTAAATCCTGCAGGATTTATTGTAGGTCAATGAAACTTGGTACATGTCAAGCTTGGGCATTTTCTTGAAGTTCTGGCACCCAATATTGAAGGTCAAATTCACCCCAAAGGTTGAAGGCCATGTCTCGTTTGTATCAACCTACACTCACAGTCAGTTCCACTCTTTTGTGTTCTGGAGCAAACACATGTTTATAAAAATCATGTCATCAGCATAAAAGATCATTAAAGATCAAAGTAGTTTGATCGGTGTTGGCCTGGGAAAGCGAAATTTCAATATTCCCTGTTCCCGGTAAAGCGAAAACCAAAGTTGTGCTAGAAGTGCCGCGAAAGCGAATTGGTATGAAAACATCGGATTACCGTACTTCAGATTAGCGCGCAACCCCAATACTTGATCTGTTAGCCTCTTAACTGAGATGAAGTTTCAGCACTTGATCTATCACAAGTTTAAGCATCGGTGTAGGAAAACACTTCGAGAAAAGAAGTATTGGAGCTGTGTAGTAAAATTTGTTTGTTGTTTGACCAGAGACCATATAATAGATTATTATAGTCCGTTTGGCTCAAAAGTGGACCGATGAATTGCAATCTAACTCGAAAACTAATAAACATAAAATACTCAATGAAACGCTGATCATGATCAAAACATTATACCCACTCTGTGAGGTTTTTGCAGAATTTTTGTCCTAAAAATTAAAAAGTTGTTTAACAATCTATCATTAAAATATTGACACAGTTCACTGTTTGTTACGAGGGAGGAGTGCAGAGAAAGGGACAGCCAGGTGTTCGAGAACGGATGGAGACGGCACATCACAGGTTAATAAATAAATAACTTTGTCTGTGAACATGCTTCTCGAACACCTGGCTGTCCCTTTTCTCCGCACTCCTCCCTCATAAAAAACAGTGATATTGCAGCGTCAGAAGCAAACATTTGGTTCTATGGCGGCATTTTTGCTATGTCGGTAGTGCGTATTCTTTGCATTTAAGCTTGCTGCAAAATTTTATTCAACGGAAGTTATGTAATATTTAGTATGTTGAAAGAATCAACATACATATGGGCTAATTCGCCCATGTTAGTTTGTCGGTGATTCACCAACCTAAACCCCAAACTCATGTTTAGATTATGTCGGTAGAATCAGAGTAATTTACGTTACGTTGTGTAAATCATCGCACAGACCAACAAGATAATTTTTTCTTGATTGGATTGTTCATCTATTCTCGATATCTAAAAACATATAGTTTCGCTAACATTGATTTTTCTTACAATATTGAAAAATATGCTCGACATCAGTAGAGATCTTTTAAGCAAGTAATCATACATTACCGTTATAACTCAAAATCTAGCATCCCAGTAATAGTCTTCATCACTGTACATTTGGTCGGCATGCCCCAACCAAGCATTCTGTATTTATTCATCTTGCCATAACATTATTCATTACCAGAACTACTTTACGTTACTATAACTTACGCTACCACCATATTTGGAAAGTTTCGCGAAACATTTGTTTTTTGTTGTCTGGCATTGCCGAAATATCAAATGTGAATCAAACTTTGACAAGTGAAAGTAGTTAGGTTGTTATCGCCCTATATATTTATATAAGTAACGTAAATTACAGTGCGGTAACGTAACGCTTTCAAGACGAAACCATATCTACCTTACCATATCTACAATTTCATGCATTTTGATTTTCAATACTGTTCATAAATGAGCCCTCCCCCCCCCCCCCTTGAAAACCGTTCCTACGCCCCTGGTTAATAATGTCAATGAATGCTTAACGATGTAAGTTGTCTATGCACAATATCTTCAATTCCACCTCCACATGATCCATCCATGTGACTTATTGGTGAACAGTCTGTGGCTCAAACATTTATTGTTAGTTATATATTAAATTTCTACCATGACTACGGTATCAGACGACGACTCACACTTCTTTGTTTTTCTTGTGTATTGAGAGTCCTGGGAACGCGATATTTATTGCTAACTGTAGCTTGACCCGTTCCGCGAAACCTAAACCTACTTCTTCCCCACCCTTGTTTTTATATCAAAAGGGGGAGATTCTGGCCTAGCTTATATAAGGCTACTTCTTCCCCACGCTCTTATATTAAAAGGGGGATGATTCTTGCCTAGCCAGGCTATTTCTTCCCCACCCTTGCTCTTATAAACCGACAGTAGGTACACATTTTGGCTAAATAGTCCATTTTTGCCTCTGACTTGGATGTAGTGATTTGAATGCATACATGTTTGAACGGCATATATCTCTAAATCCATCCTGCTCCTGCCGCCATTCTTATGAAGACACATTGCATTAGGTCTTCATCTGTCCACCATAAGATGTAAACATTCAATTGCACATTTGATGGGTAAATAAGATGTAATATACACAGGTTGCTTGCTCTCTTATCATGCTGTTTATTATCTAATATTTGTTGTATTTATGTATAAATGTAATGGAACATTATTCACATAAGCTTGTTTACTAAGCCATAATTACTTTGGGTGAATGAAATATGATTCAGATATCCATGGGCCAAGTATACACCTTATCAAACCTTGTCTTTGGAACATAGAATAAGGCAATATAGTGGAATGATAGATGATACAGCATTTGATACAGATATTGTGTTGTGTTGTTGTTGTGTTGATGTTTACATCTGCTTCCAACTGTTACGTTGATGCCGCCGACATGGATGCCATATTTAAAGCCATGAGTGAGGGAATAAATTTTTTTAACTTCTCCTTTCTCACGGTATGCACCTCTCCTCTTCTTCTACGACCATGTGTGAAAACGTGCTGTAGGCTAAGTTGAATCAAATCTTGCTGGCCTCTGACCCGCCCTGACCTCTGCCCCCACCCCGACATCAGCACCTGTCAATCATCTCCGTAAGCGTGGAGCTCGCTCAGATGATCATGTGACTACCTGTGCCTGTCATTCTCTTTCTTGTCGCTACGTCGTATGGACGTGTGCTTATCTTGATTGCGTTTTCCAACAATGGGAAAATCTAATCGCAGTGGTTCTAAGAAGCGTAAACATTGCGATAAATGTAAAAGTAACTTGTCGGCGGCGGATCCACATGCCTTGTGTGTTGACTGCTTGGGTCGATATGAGTGGTCGCATCGTTGTACCTTTTGTGCAGACCTCAACGACGATGATTTCTCTGAATACCGCCGGGTGGCCGTCAGTCTGTCGTTCGAGGTCCCCGTCTCCTAATGAAGATTTCCTTGGAGAGGCGTCGGATTCATACCTCAGTGAAAACTTACGACAACTTTTCCGACCGCATGCCTCTAACCCCATCACCTTGGAAGATTCTTCTCCACCTAGGGTTGTCGTGTTATCTACATCTTCGCCTTGGCCCCTGTCCGTCTTCGGTGATACCTTTCCCCCAGTGAGCTTTGGGTCCTGAGGTGGGGGTTTCTGGTGCGGCACTTGGTGTAATTCCTAGCATTACATCTCAAGTGCCGCTTCTTTGCAGTGCGGTGCTTTCCACTTCGGTGGTTGTTACTACGTCTGTTTCCCATTCGGTGCTTGCGTAGAATGTGTCACTTGCTTTGGGTACAGGGGATAGTTTTGATGCAGCACTTTCTCATCCTCTGGTGGGGTTGACAAGTGTGTCGATGGTTCCCAGATTACCTTTTTCTGCTTCTATCCCGTATTCTTTACCGTTTGGTTATGGGCCACCACATTATTCTAGTGCGCCGCTTACCTCTCAAGCACCGCTTACTTCAGGTCAGGTACCTGTGGGTAGTGTGCCGCTTGTTGCCTATCACATGATGTCATTCAGAGCGCCGCTTGTGTCCAATTCGGCGCTCTTGTTTGCCCCCTACTACTGGTGCTCCCGGATCGGCGCTTCCTCTCTGTGTTCCCGGTTCGGCGCTTGCTCCCGGTGCTCCCAGTTCGGCGCTTCCTCTCGTGCTCCAAGTTCGGCGCTTACTCATGGGGGTTTTGATTCGGCGCTTAATCCCGGTGCTCTCAATTCGGCGCTAATTCATGCAGGCTTGGGTTTGTCACTTCCTCATGGTGCTCCCGGTGCGGTGCATACTCACAGTATTCGGCGCTTGCTCCCAGGGCTCCTGGTTCGGCGCTTGCTCCCAGGGCTCCTGGTTGGGCGCTTACTCATACTATTCCCTGTTCAGCGCTTCCTCACGGTGTTCGTGCTGCGGTGCTTACGCATATTGGTCCTAGTTCGGCGCAGGTGTCTAGTTCGGCGCTGGGTCCACTCAGTTCAACTTTGACTGTCAGTGGCCGGGACCTTTCGGCTTCATCGTTGCCTAATGGGAGTGTATCTCAGTCAGCTGGAGGTCCGTCTTCTCTTAGTTAGGTGCCTCGTCATCTCTCGGTGCCGGCTTCTGTTTCATCGGTTCCTCCTATATCGGGATCGGTGGCCAGACCCATTTTACCAGTATCCTGGAATCCGGGTCTGAAGTTTCGAGTGCTCAACCTCTGGACTTTGATGCTATTGTGCTAGCGGTAGCGTCAGCATAACAACAGCAGGTGCCATCTTCCTCTGCATCTTCCTCTGCTCATCAGTTATCAGGTCCTTCGACTACTCCAGCTCCTCCTTTAGAGGAGGTTCATCGTTCGACGACGCCGTCTCCGTTGTCGGATGGTACGGCACTATCCGATGGTAGCGTGGATGCTGTTGACAACCTCAACTACTTGTCTGGATTGCCGATAGCCTTCGTTTACAGCGTAGTAGCTCATCGGCAGATTTATTATCCAGTTTTGACATGAAGCCAGGTGACTTTGGCTCTATCACGTTCCCGCCTCGACCGTGTATTACTCAATTGGCAGCATCTCTGGATGAGGCTTTTGGTAACCTGAGGAAGGTTAAGGATGGGTTCACTTCAATTTAGCGTCTGCTCATGTTCATGGTTTCTCTACGCTAATCGTCTCCCCTCCGGTGGATGATGATATTACATTGCTGGGAACTAAACAGAAAGCCTACTCGCCGTTCCTGGTTGAGGATCGTGAGCTTTTGCATTTGGATGGTGTCATAAGGAAGATTATGGCTCCACTCAACATGGTGTTGACAACTGCTGAAGTGGTGGCTATGTCGGTTACGCATGCTACGTCCCATCAACGAGCGTATATTCGAGCGGCTATGGTCTTGTTGCAAGAGCAATTCCAGACCATTCTAGATCAGTTAGCTCACTTCTTTTCGTACATCACAGCTGTGCGTCGCAGGGGGCCTTTGCACTTATCCTCTTGGGAGGATCGGTTCCGTACTGATCTCTTTCGGCAGCCGTGGTCTGGCAGGTCTTTGTTTAACGGGGCTGTTAGAGATGTCGTCAACAGAGTGGGTCAGGATGCTCATTTACAAGTGTCAGTGGAATTGTTGAAGTTCCAGCGTTTGCAGATGGAGGAATCGTTGCGCCAGCGACGGCCAGCCCATTATGTTCGTGCAGGTCCTGCTGCTTCCTTTCGTGGGAAGGGATCCTTTGGCAGAGGACGACTCAACCGTCAACGTCGGGCGTCCACTGCTTCACGATCAGCTTCCGCTTCCAACCAGCCCACTTCGCAAAGACCTAACAAACAGTGACTTGAGGACATTAGCAGGCGACTGGGTTCTTCCACCTCCAGTCGTGCCCATTCTGACTTCCCCAGTAGGCAGCCGGCTTGGGACTTATGCTCCCAACTGGACCATCTTGGGAGACCCCTTGGTCCTCTCCATGTTGTCCACGGGTTTTCAGCTGCCACTCATCGGGGATCCTCCTCTCACTTTACTTCCGGATCGCAGAACGTATCCCGCTCAACAGACGGCGGTTCTGCGATCCACAATAGACATCTTACTCGAGAAACTTGCGATCGAATCCCTGGGTCCGGCTCCGACCGCCCCGGGGTTCTATTCTCCAATCTTTCTGGTCCCCAAGAAGGATTCGGACAAACTGAGGTTAATCTTCAACATGAAGATTTTCAAGGAGAGGTTTCTGCAGCCTCCGCCCCAATTTCGTATGGTATCGGTGGCACTCCTCAAGACCATTATCAAGCCGGGAGATTTCATGGTCAGTTTGGATCTCCAGGATGCGTACTCGCACATCCCGATCTTCCCGGCTCATCGCAAGTTCCTTCGGTTTGTTTTCGAGGGCACCCACTATCAGAATTTCTTCGGCCCCGTGGCTGTTCACACGGGTAACGAAGCCTATCACCAGTTTCCTTCACCGCAAGGGGATAGTGTTCGAAGCTTACATCGACGACTGCATTCAGGCGCAGACCGATCATGCCCTTCTGCTACGCCACATGCAGTTTGCCATACAGCTTCTTCGCCAATTAGGCTGGTTAATCAATCTGCAGAAATCGGAACTAGCCCCTACGCGCCATCTGCAATTCATTGGAGCAGTGTTCGACACAGAGGCCAACAAACTCTTTGTCCCGAGGGATCGTTTCCGCAAGATTCAGCGATTGGTCTCTCTGGCACTGGCGCAACCCAGGATGCTTCGTCAGTGGCAGGAGCTCCTGGGCCTCTTGACGTCGGCTCAGGCGTTGACCCTCAGGGGTCAACTACAACTTCGTCCCTTGCAGTTCTTTCTAGCGCCTTACATCAGAGTGGGAGATCCCATTGCCTTGATCACCCTACCTCTGCAGCTCCATCCCCATGGATGCGACGGAGTTTGTTTAGGGCCGTATGTGGACGTACTCTACACGGGTGGGGAGCTCATCTTCTCAATCAACAAGTGGCAGGGCGGTGGTCTCCCATCGATCGCGCCTGTCACATCAACGTTCTGGCGTTCAGGGCGGTGATGCTTGCAATCAGTCACTGGCAGGATGCCCTACGAGCAACTTCCCTCATGATCCGGTCGGACAACGCAGCGGTGGTTTGACATATCAACAGGATGGGGTCCACGGGGTCTACTCAACTGTTGCAGTGGACCCAAGGGTTCTTCAATCAGGTGGACTCTCTCCACATCATGGTACGAGCCAACCACATTCCGGGGGTGTAGAATGTCATCGCAGATTCTCTGTCCCGACCGAGTCGTCCCTCTCCAACGGAATGGAAATTACATCCTCAGGTGTTCCAGACCTTTTGCCTTTCGTTGACGACTCCGACAGTGGATCTCTTCGTCACTCGATTCAACCATCAGCTGCCTCGGTTTGTGTCACCGATTCCGGATCCTCTGGCTTGGGACCTCGATGCTCTAGCCATTCCGTGGGAGAACCTGAACGCTTATGCGTTTCCACCAGTGGCCCCTCTTCCTCGCGTATTAGTGAAGCTGCGCCCAACTCAGAGGATGACTCTGCTTTTGGTCGCGCCTTATTGGCCGGCCAGAAGCTGGTTCGTAAACCTTCAAGGCCTAGCCGAACCAGATCCTGTGCCTCTTCCCGTTCGGCCCGATCTACTGGTACATCCGCACTCGGACCAGCTGCATTGGTCTCCGATGACGCTCCATCTGCACGTTTGGCGCATCTACATCGGTCGTTAACGGCTAAGGGCTATTCTAAGCGTGTGGCTACTGCCATTACTACAGCGCATCGTACTTCTACGAGGTCACTCTATGATGACAAATGGAAGAATTTCGAAGCGTATTGCAGGAAGAAGGGCATCTCATCCCCCACTACGGCATCCCCGCAGATGGTGGCAGAGTACCTTCAGCATCTCCGAAACCTCCAGAAAACTCAAAGGTTCTACACTATCTACCTATCTGGCGGCTCTTAACACGGTTATTGCGGCGGTCTCAGGTGTGAAGGTGTCCACTGTCCCTGAACTCCAGTCTCTCCTCCGGTCTTACAAACTGGCTGACCAATCTTGGAAGTTCCGGCCTCCAGCTTGGGATCTTTCCGTTGTACTTGCTCATCTCATGTCAGCTGATTATGAACCTTTGGAGGAGAAAGATTTCGAACATGTCTCCTTTAAGACCTTCTTTCTATTGGCCTTGGCTATGGCTGCTCATATTTCTGAGTTGCATGCTCTTGATGTCTGTCGGGTACGGTTTGAAAGGTCTAGACATGCGAAAGTTTTCCTTGGTTTGCGGTGGGATTTTCTCGCCAAGAATCAGTTACCAGGACAGCCGGATTGCACATTCACGATTCCGCCGTTGTCCACTATCTAGGGCCTAGATGACACTGAGGATCTGTCCTTATGCCCGGTGCGTGCATTAAGGATTTATCTAGCTGCTTCACAGGATCGCCGCAGATTGCGTAAGAGATTGTTCATTCCATTGTCTACTGCCTCCACCTCGGAAGTCTCCCGTACTACCTTGGCGTTTTGGATGCTAACTACGATCCTGCATGCTTATGCCTTTGCTGACCTACCTCCACCGTCAACGGCGTAGCCTCATGAGACGCGAGCTCTTGCCTCCACCATGGCTCTTCACAGAAATTGTTCCCTACAGTTCATCATGGAGGGCTGTTTTTGGCGATCAGATACGGTGTTTGCTTCACACTACCTGAGGGACCTCTCAGTTACAGACGTGGAAGGTCTACATCAGTTCGGCCCCCTGGTCCTGGCGCAGCAGTTGTCATCGGCCCGTGTTCGCAGATGAAGCAATCCTTCCTTTGGTCGGTTTTGCTCTGTACATAATAAAAGATATCGATGTTATCCATGTCTTAGTACTTTTTTCCATTTGGGTTTAGATTATTCTCACCTATGGGAATAGGGTGTGTCTGCACTGTCATAAGTTGTGACTTGATAGACTGTGAAGCCAGTTTTGTGCTACATGCAGAGATGATCGACACTCCGCTTACTGACCTCTACTCTCTGAGCAATTACGTGAGTGAAGTGTTGATTTCTGATTACCTACATGGTTTTCGAAGCGTTCTGCTCCTGAGTCCTTTCTCGCCTTTGGTAAGTTAGGGAGATTGGTACTAACGTTAAACTAGTTGAGCATCCGAACTATTCCCTCTTCCAGCGTGTGTCTGTGGGGGGTAGTTTCGAAGCAGGGACTGGCCAGATTAAGGTCCTCGACTTTAATTCACTGGGGTCACCTGATAAATCGTGGGGTGGCGGGGCCTACTTGCCAAACTGCGTCCTTTTGCTTGTCAAAAGTTGCGGCCGAAAACCTAATTTAATTCGGGAGCGCCCACTCCCTAGAGTTTTTTGTGCTGTGTAAGCCAAGGGGTTACGTGAAGAAACCCATCTCAAGTTGGTGTTTGCATATCGGGAGTTGGTGCTTTCTCCTGGCCTCCTTGGGTTATGCGCTTTTCCTGGTGGTAGTAACGGGGTAATCTGCGACCCGCCTACCAGCCGTGGGATTGTGCATACCGTGAGATAGGATAAGTTTAAAAATTTGAAAATTTGATTATAAATTGTGTATTTATATACTTATCCTATCTCACGCGATAGGACCCACCCGACCTGCCCCACATCACAGATTACTGGAAGCTCCAAGACGAGAATGACAGGCACAGGTAGTCACATGATCATCTGAGCGAGCTCCACGCTCACGGAGATGATTGACAGGTGCTGATGTCAGAATGGGGGCAGAGGCCAACAAGATTTGATTCAACTTGGCCAACAGCACGTTTCCACATATGGTCGTAGAAGAAGAGGAGAGGTGCATACCGTGAGATAGGATAAGTATATAAATATACAATTTATAATAAATTTTTCAAATTTTTAATGGATATGGACATCCAAATTTAATACTGGGTTTTTAGGTAAAGTTTTGAATATAGTAATGATTTTGACATAAGCCAATTTTGAGTAAGTGGGGATAAGTAAATTATTGAAATATAAAAATAAGTAAATGATATTATAAAACAATAGTAATGATATAATGTCTTTGCTTTTATGCTTGCTTTTCTTTTTAATCTTACCTTATGGAAGGGTATTGAAACAAAATGGGAACCATGTACATGTTATATATGAAGATGACCTGTAAATTGTTAATGGAACTTGACATTAACATGAATATCTTATCAATGTGTTCAGGTGAATAGCTATGTCTTGTTTTCGTTTCTGACTTTTTCAAGGGGAACATAAACATGAAAACAAGGTTGGGGAAGAAATAGCCCAGCTAGGCCGGAATCTCACCCTTTTGATATAAGAACAAGGATGGGAAACAAGTAGCCTTTAAAGTTGATTCAAGGGTGGGGAAAGTTTGGCCTAGGACAAACTTTCCCCAGGGAAGATTAAGCCTAGGGGGGTAAGGTTTGGCCAGGGGGAAAGTTTAGCCTGTTACACCGGGCCATTTTGATCATATATACTGAACATCATTGAAAACGCACCAGTCTAAAATTGTCCATAGTTTCAAGATGGATTTCAGCATGACAATGATCAATGAATATAACTAACATGAAGTCGAAGGGCATGTCCAATTGAAAAAATGCTTTAGAAACAAATTCCTATCCACAGTATGACTCTTAATTCCAAAATGCATCAACATGCAGCCACGCCATGAAAAAAGCGAATTTCATTCTGAAATCATACTGACTGTGACATTAAAAGCAGGTGTATGAGAACCGATTCTCATTGCTTCACTAACGATTGTGAAACGAGGACAGAGATGCCGAGGTTAACACCTCACGAAAGAGAACGTGCACTAGGCATGATTCAGGTTGGCAGCAGCAGCAGGGATATTGCTCAACAACTTGGACTTGGGCCACTCCACCATCGTGAGGCTTCATAAATGACATTAGTAGACAGGCAACACCCGTGACCTAGGCAACGTGTTACGACACTCCATCAGGATCGCCATATTGACCATGTCCATATCAGTGATTGAACACTGCCATCTACACGCTACAGGGCTCCATGCCCGACGTCCTTATGTTGGATCAATTCTGACTGACAGCCACCGTAATGAGCGTATACAATGGGCTAGCAGGCATTTTCAGTAAAGGTAACGACAATGGCATGGTGTGGTAGTCACTGATGAGTCACGTCTTCATCTACATAATGCTGACGGCCCACTACGTGTTTGGCGTAGACGTGGTGAACGTTATGCTGATGAGTGTGTGGTTCAGACAGACCTTTGGGTGGTGGGAGTGTCATGGTCTGGGGTGGAATAAATTACAATCACAGGACTGCCTTCATGTTTGTCAAGGGAGAGTTAATGTCCTTTATTACCGTGAGCAGATTCTTCAGAATCACATCGTATCTGTCTTCAATCACCACCAAGATGTCCATACTTTTCAACAGGACAACGCACGGGCACACACAACAAGGCTTTCGATGCAGTATCTGGCCCAACAACACATCCAGGTTATTCATTGGCCAGCACAGTCGCCAGATGTATCCCCCATGGAGCACTTGTGGGACGAAATTGGTCAAAGTCTTTCGCGGCGACAACAGATGCGAAACATCCGTGAACTTGAGGCTGCACTACTGCAGAAGTGGAATGCCATCCTCAAGAACTCTATTCGGACGCTTATTGACTCAATCAGGAGACGTTGAACTGCATGTGTCAATGCAAATGGCGGTCACACGCGATATTGACTTTTTGATTTGACCCCACGTGTGTTTGATCCTTTCTGACTGTGGAACATTTCAATGAATGAGCGTCTTTTCTGTGTTGTTGTTTTTGTCAGTCGTCCATCTGTTATTATCCGCTCAAAAATATCAATTCCTTACACATAAGTGGTGCGTTTTCAATGATGTTCAGTATACATGTATTATGGTGTCTAGAGTTTGGGAACTGTTTTCAAGATGTTTAGCATCAGACATGTATTTATCCATAATAGAAGTGATGAAATTGCACTGGAAATGCTCATGTTAGGGTACAGAACTAAGTTGTCCATCATTTGACATTGTAGGGATCAAATATGAATGTAGATAGATATCATGGTCCATGTTTCTGGTGGGAAAGTTTAGAGGCATTCAGGAAAGAGAGGAATGCCTGTTTTTGCATGTGCTGTATTTCAATTGATAATAAAATTAAATGCAAAACATATATGGGTCTTTACTATTCTCTGATACACAAACTCATCTGAACTGAAAGCCCAGCAACTATGATCTTGTCTGACAGGTTTGTCGCTTGCTGATGTCTGTCCCTCCATCATCAACTTGTGCCTTTTCAACATTTTCACAAACATTATGAGGCCTATTTGGCTGACACTTTGCAACCATCATCTAAAATGTGCTCAATGAAGTTGGATCTCTTCATGGAAACCAGGGGCGGTGGGGTAGCCTAGTGGTTAAAGCATTCGCTCGTCACTCCAAAGGCCTGGGTGTAAATGTGTGAAGCCCCTTTCTGGTGTCCTCCGCCGTTATATTGCTGGAATATTGCTACAAGCAGCGTAAAACCAAACTCACTCACTCACTCATGGAAACCACATTTGGAATGACACTTTTGCACATCTACATGTACTATACAATTTCATGCAGCAAGTATGTGGTATGCACATGTCATGAAATATATCTTTGCTCATTGTTTGTTTGTGACCCAGCTACAATATTTGACATCTACTTATCCTAGATTGTTACCCACCTGACTGAAAGTCTTGTGAGCTTATGTCATGGCATGTTAAACATGAGCATTATAAAGATGTCATGGCTTGTTTGACTAAAAGACCTTTGAAACCAATGTAACTATATATGTTTGCTTCCACTAGTGATAAAAATAAACATCAGCAATGATTTGGGTTGTAACTATTGACTACATATCCAGAAGAGAGGTTGGAATCTGATTTACATGTTCTTCCCAGGAGCCTTTTTAAGGCTATATATTCTTTATTGTAGCTTTCTGGGTGGCTTTATGGCAGCCTGATTCCCAAAACTGTACACTGTTGTAGTTCTTCCCAGACTTCTTGTCACACATACTAGCAATGGTGAAAGTATAAATACATGGTGTAAATATAAGGTGAGATAACATGAAAGTCAGAACAAATGTAGGCATTGAAACTGGTATCTGTGTCATGTTTACATTTTACCCATGTAAAGATGACTTCAGTGTCTCAAAACTGCCAAAACAAGTTTTCCTTCACTGGAAAACCAGGCTGGACTAACAGAGAGGACAATGTCTTCTTAACTTGGTGCTGATAGTCTGCCCAGGTCTCATAGGTTGGTACAATTTTGCAGAATTTGACAACATAACATTGTTAATGCAAACAGATTATTCAAACATGAAAAGGAATGAGTAAATGAGGTTAATTTGCACTTTGTCCTGTCTGTCAGTTTCAAATGAGGAAAAATAATACAGCAGACGGGAGACTTTATATACAAAAGCTCTATACATGGTCACTGTTGGAGATATCCTAAGTTTTGAGCATGATCACACAACAAGGACAAGCACATTTAAATACTTAGGGGCATATTTCAAATTTAAATTTGAAAAATGAAAAAAAAGTGTAAGAGGGAGGGTAAAAATGACATGCAAAATTGTCCCCCAAGTGAAAAAACCTGTAATACCTATATTATGTAAGAAGGTGACATATGATGGCCAGAACTGAACAGGGACGAGCTGGAAAGGGCGTTGATATGGATCTAACAGGGCCTTGTGTGTCAACAACGACACTTTCAGTGTACATACATTACCAGCTTGAAATGAAAGTAGAAAATATGCAGATGTAACATTTAAGACAATATCGACCATGTTCACTGCTAAATACAACTGCTTGCAGTCTCCTCACTGCCAATCTTAACCACATGATAAAAAAGTCAATGTGGTTTTTATCACTGGCAATAGATATTTCTGGTGCACATTGCTGTTTTAGTCATTACTATCGGTAATATTTCTATCTCCAGATTGCATTGTTTTCTTCAAAAATTAATCATATTGCTAAAAGTGGCGTAAAACAAAACTCACTCACTGAAAAATTAATTATCGCATATTTTGTGATTCCATTTCAATTGTTGAGGAGAACAGTAGAGGAAAGCGACCTAAAACTAGGCTGAAATACTACCAGAGTGAATTTACCAGCTGAAGTTTTGCCTAGTCTGCCGTAAGTTTTTGCAATCTCATTACAAGGCTCACTGTGTCTGCTCTTCCGTTGGATTACAACCTGTGCCTTGTCAGTAACAACTCGACACGCCCTCATTTGTCTACTCAGGGCATTCATCAGCAGGTGGTTTATGCTACCCAAACCGAATGGTATTCAGAAAACACAAATTTTAAAATGTTTTCATCTAATCACAGTGTCAATGCCAAAGTACTTAGTGCCAAGGAAATCAACTGAAACTTAAGATGTGTAACAACACAATCAAATATATTCTTGACAGTGCTCTGTATGCTATTCAAATGATTCAAAGTTAACCTTTAACATATTTAGTTTCTGATTTGTTGAATTACAAAATTAATACCGTTATGAAATAAATATGGAGAAACAAACTTGCTAAGAAAAGTACAAGGCAGTTATGGTAATATCTATCCATCCATGACAACATATGTTCTCTTCACTGTCAACTCTATATTAGTCACTGTAGCTGTGTTGGCAAGTGCAAGGCGAGAAAGTCTAATTTCTGTTTCAAGCAGAAATCATGTTCAGTATTAATTAGGTCTTCAGACGACAGTCTGGAAGATCTACTGTTTTTATCCGAATGTTATTCTTATTATTATACTCCCAGTTTTGTACCAGCTCTCCTGAACTAACCCCTGGGTCGATTTCAATGAAACTTTCAGGGATGATAGCCTGTAGGCTGAAATTGATACAATGTTGAAAAAATCCTGATTTCCGGTAAGGGCAGATAACCCAAAACGTCAAAATATTTGAAGCCCAATATCTCCAAAACTAAAAGGGTTAAATTGACAAGATTTTCACTCAATGTAGACATCTTTATCCTTTATGGATTCAACGCATAAAATAAGTCAGGCAATTTTGGAAAAACTGAATTTTTTGCCACCCTTTGACGGTGCCTGTGTTTAAAAATCTTCTTCTCCAGAACGGCAAATAGTACAATCGTGTTCAATATGCCGTTGGAAAGCCCACACTTCGGACTACAAAAATTGCACAAGGAATATCGATATCTTGATTGGTTTTGGAGTTATCGCCCTTTCAAAGTTGGTGGATTTTTCTAAGACGCATTTTCATAGGGTTAAAAAAAATGTCACAACTCTGCAAAAACAGAATGGATTCCATTTCCCAATGTACCAATCTGTAGATAATTGAATGGGAAACATTTTTGCTTCAGATTATTATTATGTAAAAATCAATAATTACGTCACAATTAAGACACAAACACAAACTTTATGATTTTTCACATTTCCGCACGTTTTAACGAAGCCTGTGTTTCATAATCTTCTCCTCCTGAACGGCAAATAGTACAATCGTGTGTGATATATCGTTAAAAAACCCGCACCCGGGACTACGTTGCTAAAGGCATGTCGATATCTTCAATAAATTTGGAGTTATCGCCTTTGGAAGTTGGTCAATATGTCAAAATGCATTTTCATAGGGTTCATATAAATGTGATAACTCTGCGAAAAAACAACGGATTTCAATTTTGAAGGTCCCACACTGTAGATACTTGAATGGGAGACATTTTTGCTTCGCATTATTGTTATGTAAAAGTCAATAATTACGTCACGAGCATTAGGATGTTTCGCATTTTGCTCTTTGGGCATTGGAAAACCAGGAAGTGGTGATTGTTGCTAGATTTTACTGACGATTCTTTCAGCTATTTCGCTCATCAGCCAGCTGTTCAGATAGCTGATGAGCAAAATAGCTGAAAGAAGTGTCTGTAAAATCTAGCAGCAATCACCACTTCCTGGTTTTCCAATGCCCAAAGAGCAATGCGCTTGACTTTTTGACCACAAAAATGTCTCCAACATTTACCAGTTATCTCTCTTTTTGTATATGCCTGTATATATTGCTCAATTCCTTTGTTTGACTGTGCGTTCCTGTTTGTTAAAATCTAGCAAAAAACTCCACTTCCTGGTTTTCCTATGCCCAAGTTGTTGAGTTCGGTTTTACGTCACATCGGCGTAATTCCAGCCATATAGTGACGAGATCAAGTTGGAGTTTTACAAATTTTAAATACAAAGTCCAAAAAAGAGTTGTTTTTAACATATATATTCATTACTTACTATTTACAAGTGAAAAATGACACAGCACCAAACTCAAAAACAAGCAAATACATAGTTATAATTTATGGTACAGGTTAACTTCCCTCAGGTAGCTAACAATCAGATGCCCGCTCTCGAGGGAAAACAGATCTTTCAGATTTATCGCTGCATAATGTGAATTTGTTGTAGTCGAAAAGTTCACGCAGTCAAGCTGTATATGCTTGATGGTGAACACTTTGAACATCGCAAGAGACACACATGGGAGGTCCATCTCCATCCGTTTTCAGCAGATAGTCATGGGTAAACTGACTGTGGCCAATACGACATCGTCGTAAAATTACCTCATCACGTCTTGACTGACAACCCATGTAGGTATAACCAATTGCTGGCTTTCCAATGCCCAAAGAGCAATACGCTTTTGGCAAAAACTGGGACTCTAGTAGTTTGTTTACCAGTCTGACTGTGCCAAGATCGCGTGAACCCTTTCTGCTACATCATGATGATTGCAGGAATCCAGCACATAAACTCACAATATCTAATACATTTGAAAAAGAATAAAACTTCACACACAAAACTGCGCCCATGGCAGTCGTACTTTCAAATCATCTTAACTGCACCAAAGTTATTTTTTAATGGGTGTTTCACAAACGCACTATATACACATAAATCTATGGCTGTTTCACAAATGCAATATATGCACATGAAGCGCCTATGCATCAGATAGCTAGGATCATGGCGACTCCAGAACACTAATCGTTTTGACCGTAGACCCAAGGACAGCGGAGCTACGGCCTGTTAAAGAGGGAAGTATTTCTTCTCCGGAACTTCTTACAAAAGTACATGACCCCCGCGACCCCGGCTGCATTTCACCGATCTGCTCTCCTGTCAAAAACGTGTTCTGCCTGCGTTTTGGATGGTTTCTAGCCCTTAAATACACTTCAAACACCCGTAACTCCGAGAGTTAAAATGGACGCACCAGCTGGCGTCCACAGAAACAGTACAAGTGAAGGTAGCCACGGGGAGTGTATGGGGAAGTCTGAAGACCGTCAGTATTGCCCAGGAGGCAATCCTAGTTCAAGTTGTAATTACTTTGTAATTCTGCTATTTGGGAAGTCTTTGTTTTGAAAACTTGTTTTTGTTATGTACACACTGTCAATCTCATTCTGACAGGGACATCACCAAGGCTACAGTTGCCAGTTGGCTAAAATCCAGAGAGTTATTTACATAGTTTATGTTGTTCAACTCGTGAGTGGAGATCCTGTGAGCTTGGCCTCACCTTGTGAACCAAGTAGTGGCCAGCTGCCAGGTGGGTGTGACAACACATTCAACAGCTTTTACTTACATAACCTGATTTGCATGGAATCCGTTCCCTGGGACCTTGTTTGACACCAGCAGCTTCACAAAGTAAGTAGAATTTCTGATCAGTACTGTCTACAAAGAGACAAACAGGTCGAAGGCCCAATAGCTAAATCAAGTTGGGAATTACTGGGATTGATATAAGTGTAACCAGAAGTAAGTGTAACCAGAAATGTCATACCTGAAAGTGATATCATAACCTGTGTTAACTAGAGTGACACAAAACATTAGAAATGAAGTCATCAAGCTTGGTAGTGATGATTAGAAAAGTTAATGTAAAATTTGCATCACTGGAAGGGAAAACATGATTTACAGCCACACATGCTGCCTTTAATCTTACCACAGATACTCAACTACTGGTTTCAGCTGTTAAGGTTATAAATGTCATATACAGTAATTAATTGCTTGACAAGTCAATGTACAATGCGGAAGTGATAAGGATTACATAGAATACAGACTAGCATCATATAAATAATTACAATAAAGTCTCACATGTCTTGAGTACATAGTTTTTACTTTTTAAATATTTGGACGATGGCTGTCCTGAATTAGTCCCTATAACACTACTGTCTGTATGTTCCCCCCTCTCTCAACTCGCACACATCGTTTTGAAATGTCATGTTCAGAGTTTTAAACATCATCAAATCCAAAAATTAGGGTTTCATGGATGGTGTTAGAACATCTGGAGAAGTTGGAATATTCATGAAGGGGATTCAGTGCAATGTGTTATTGGGATTCTAGTGTTAGACAGCAGAATGATTTTCGGTATGCACAATTTACTGTTGGCTCTACAGGGAGTTTTCTGGATTTATTTGAGGTCAGTACATGCCAGTCTCAGGTATATCCTGGCAATGATGTTGTAGAGGTATGGTTTTCACAAGAGCGATTGAAACAATACTTATACATCAGAAGTACTCCCTCTGATATCCCTTATTATCTGCATTTAGGTACCCTGTACTGGAGTGTAAGTGAATTTGGTTTTACGCCGCTTTTAGCAATATTCCAGCAATATCACGGCGGGTAGGACACCAGAAATGGGCTTCACATATTGTGCCCATATGGGGAATCAAACGTTGGTCTTCAGCGTGACGAGCGAACGCCTTAACTACTAGGCTTACCCCTACCCCTACCCCTCCCCCCCACACCCCAGTATTGGAAAGAAATGTGGTATTTCTGGCTTGCACATGCATGAATTGTTGGCAGCTATGTGCAGGTACAACTTTTGATGCATAGATGACAGTGAAAAGATCTAAAGATATATTAAAGTGTGATGACAGCCAAAATACAGGATTATGGCAATTATATTACAAGATTTATTAACAAGAAATACGAACAATTACTATATTGTCTGTAATTATTAGTAAACTTACCTCTGGGTTGTGTTAGTCATTTCCTCTTCACTTAGTGATGTGTTACAGACTACCCTTATAGATTGAAATTTAAAGAAATCAAAGGGAGGCAATCTTACCTGCATAGGTTCCAATCCTCAGTGGTTACCTCCCTGATAATACTTCATATTTTCCCTGGTGTAGATTCTGTGAATGTAAATAGTGGGTAACATCGTTTCTGGTCCCTCTGACGTCACTTCCGGTTTTACGTTGTTGATATAACTCAATTAACCCTGACCCCTTCAATGCATCATTCCATACAGTTATAGGAGTTAAAGTGCGTGAAACAAGAATACGAACGCTCCTGCCCCAAAACCCGAAGGTAAGAGATGGAGTTAGTATTGGGGTCCTTCACCAATACCAGTGGCTTTCATAACTATCTCACCTTGTTTAACGAAAGATTCCTCCATATGTTGTCCTCTAAATAACTTGAGTCCGAAACCTTAAGTCGGCTAATTTTTCTCCACAAACTCTGGTAAAGTCCTGCACGTGAGACAGGAATAACCCTCCAAGTAGCAGACAGAGGAAAAATCGTTGGCATATAGTTCCGACACCCGAGCTGCGGTTGCAAATGTCATCAGGAAGGCTGTCTTAAACGCTAAAAACTTTAAAGGTACAGATCGCAATGGTTCAGAAAGTGCCTTCAAGAGTGCTTGAAGAACCAGACATAAATCCCACTTTGGAAATAAAGATGGCGAGGAGAGATCTCTGAGTTGGAAAGACCTTACTAATCTGTGCAAGGATATATCGGAGCCAACGGCCAGACCTTGCAAATGACACACAGAGGCAATAGCCAAACAGTAACCCTCCATTGTCCCCAATTTAAGTTTCCTGTGATCACGTAAAAATAGCAAAAAATCAGCTATCATAGGTATGGAGATAGGGTGTCAGAGGAGCTGTGAATCATTTCCATCGTGTGTCATAAAGGAGGGCTGTCGATGGACTGATAGATTGAGAGATGGCATGCGTAGCATCGGGTGTGAAGCCCTGTTTCTCTAGGGATGACTGGATAGTCGCCACAGCAGTCAGCAGCATCCTGAGAAGAGATAGCCTGATTACATTTGCTGTAAAACAATGATGTGGCTTCCATGGGTTGTTGGAATAGTTTTGTGATTCCAGAATGTTCCTAACACCAGTTAAGAGATACACCTGTTCCAAAGCCAGATGATGTCCCATGATATCAACTTGCATGACTCACATCTGACACTGCATGATACACAACATCTAAAAAAGAGTGGGCCAAGGCTCTCTCCAGAGCCGACATTGCCACATTGTATCCTGTTTAATCCCCGAGTAGTTTTAAAAAACTGGAGGAATTGATTGCCTCACGGTTGCGACAAACCAATTCACATATGAGAGGATATCGATAAACGAACGTGCTGCCTGATCTAAGTCCCTTAAATCCCTTTGAGCTACAGGAATTTTTTGAGAGGACAAATGAGTAGACCTGGGGTCAAGGCACAGAAAGTCCTTATCCAGGTCAGGAGTAGCGGAAGGGAAAATCCAATCATGAATGAGATATGATTGCCGATGAGGAATCTTGGGTAATGATTGAACATTGGAAGCTTCGGACACAGTTTCATTAAAAGAATTCAAAGCCGAACGGACCACCAAAGGGTGGGTAACTGCTAACTTGGGTGCTTTTTGAGGCACTAGCGAGCCAGAGGACCCCAGTTCACCCTGTGTCATAGAAACCGGAGGTACTGTACATGGTTTCAATTCATTGGGTAAAACCACTTTATCAGCGTAATAGGGCCAATCGGGAACAGCCTCCGTTTCCATTGAGGGGATTGTGATAATTCCTTCATGGATTGATAGTTGGGCGTCCGTGACTTGGTAAATCCCCTGGGTATCAGATTCCAAGAGATCTGGGTGAATAGGAATAAGCAGGGAGTTATTTACATCAATGAGTGTATCACCAGACTGACGGTCCATAGCCGTCGGAACCGCGGAAATGCCCGTGGCTACATTCTGAGTGATATTTGTGCCCAGTCCAGCAGGCCGTGACTCCGGGGTCTTCCCACTTACCCAACTCCTATTGTTTCAGTAGAAGAAATCTGAGTCAGCACCATGGCTGGCGTCAAGTCAACAGGCTGTGAGAGCGTGGCTGTAGAATTACCCCCGTGGGTTTTACGGCTAATTAACTGCGAGGTCTGATTTCGATGGGAAGTAGATAGTGTATTTGAAGTCCAAAGTGGTTAAGCCAACTGATAAAAAAAATAAATGACCAAGAAACAGTCAGACTAAAATATCCCCAGAGATATGAAATGTAAGCCCAATGTTAAAGATTAAGGTTGATTAGTTACATACAAATACGATATTATTGTTTTGAAACTGGTAGCGATTATAATTACATTTCCTAAAATTGGTCGAAGCGCACGTACAATCTCCATAACAAGCCTGCAAGATCGTCAGAAATACACTCAGTTTGACCCATGAGAGCAGTTATGTCAACAAACGCACATGCGTGTATTTGAATCTCTCACCGTCACTCGCATGATTCTTATTAAAAACTTCATAATAGGCAGCAAAATCCTTTTAGCTACGTTCTTTGTACTTTCAATATGACAATATATATTTTTCATGATTTTTTAAACAATGACATAATGCCATAAACAATTTAAGTACTCGGGATTATTTTTATCAAAGCACCGCGCTCATTTACGCGCGTTCTGATTTGTTTGTCGTATTTTCGCACATAACAAGTATCGAGTGGGGTACGAGTCTTCTTTGAGGTTACGGAAAGGGGCGAGTGATGACGAATGGATTGGATCCTATGCAGGTAAGATTGCCTCCCTTTGATTTCTTAAATTTTAATCTAAGGGTAGTCTGTAACACATCACTAAGTGAAGAGGAAATGGCTAACACAACCCAGAGGGAATGTTTACGAATATAATTATTCTTTTTTGAGAGAATTTGAAAGCATTACAGTACATTTTGAGCAGTGGCCTTATAAAGGCCAACTCAACTGTCTGTAACATCTTATTGTAGTAGCTGTATCAAAATGTAAAATGAAAAGCAACCCTACTTGACCTCAATCTGTTAATGTAAGAAGACAGAAGGTTTTTTACCTAGATATTTAATCATGTCATGTAAACATATTATGTCTATTACCCATGAGATTAAAAACACATTTGATTTATTAAACTAAACAACCCTACTTTGCCATAGCTAGAAAAATCTGAAAATTTGGTAACAGGTGTATAGTTTTTAACTTTAGTACACAACAAATGCTTATATATATTTCCTATACAACAATTAAGTTCCATTTGTATCAAACAGTGTCTACCTCTAAGTGTGTTTAAAATTAGAATTGCATGCAATACAGCCATTACTACTCCCTTGCTGTAACCTGTGTTTGGTGGCATAACCCTACACATTATTTGTCATTCCGAAGCTCTGTAAATGAATTTATAGCAGGTATAATTAGTGATAACACCACTCAGATTACCCGACAAAGGTTCCCAATGGCATTTCTCGTGACTGGAGTAAATACTCAATATTATAAATTAAGGTCCGATGTGGCAAATGTATTACATGTTATGTAATATGCGGATAGAAGTGCAGCAAGAGGAATTATCAGCTGAGTTACAAAAACAAACATCGATCAAAGGATTAACCGATAACACTAACACTGATTGATTAATTACTTTTATCCTGCATAGCGGATTTGTCAAAAGGTAATGTTTATGTATGTAGATTTACTAACGTACATTGAATATACCCACATTTCGTCAAAGTTCTGTGTGAAAACAACGTCCTTCCTTCAAAGGATTAACTGCCAATACATTGATTGCTCATTGTTGGCTAACTAAATTACATTTTTAAAGAATGGTGGATATCATGCAAGTAGTTGTTAGGTGGGCCGTCTTGGGTGACCAATGAGACTATAAACCAATGTGAAAAACATGAAATAGTCACGTGACCAGTTGATAAACTATCACTAGTTATGATGTTATATCACTTTTTTGCTTATTAGACTGTTAAAAGACACATGAAATGGAACAGGATTCTTGATCAGCTGCCGATGAATGGCGTATCGTTCCTTTTTGTGGATATTGATAGATACATTCCTCGAACAATGTAATAGACTAAAGATATAGCAATGATATCAGCCTGTTTAAAATTTGGTATTAGTATTTTGTTTATATTAATTTGTACTAGCATTCACAGAATCATTTGTTTTCAACGTGAAGTGTAATGAGACAGACAACATATACTAGGTCGCACTTAGGACCATTAATAATTTATGGCTGGGGTGGGTGGGTGGTGGGAATGATGATTTTTATGGAGAAAGCATGTACAATGTGGATGAACCCATCCCCCCAATTTATGTCCCCACCTGCATGTCATGTACAAAGTCAATGACCCCTATACCCCCCTTCCCTTATTTTTAAATATTTATGTGTACAAAATTGATGACCCCCTAGAAACGTGTATAAAATTGATGACCTTTCCCCTAGCTCCCCAGATGAACAGGTGTGACTTCTAAACACCCCACCCCCACCCCGATGAAGTCAAACTTCAAATGTTTTCATGTGTTATCATATTAATGAAGATGGAAATATCAATGAGTAAAAAAGTTCTCATCTTTGTTGATCAATGTATGCTTATACTACCAATTGCACTTGTGATTGCAGAGATCACAATCCAGTCAAGAATTCTGGGATATTATCCGGGTACTCACGGGAGAAAACCAGTCCACGGAAATTGCTCTGGATCAGTGCCCCTTTAAGAGGCCCCATATTTAGCAAAACATGTCAAGTTATGATTTTACAGGCAACTAATTCATTGTATACCTTGCTGTGGGCGTAATTTATCTCCATCACGAAGCAAAACTTTCCCAGTTCAGCAATGTAGCTAAGAGTTATCTCCCTCTGATGGTCGGTCCCACATTTGACAAACCATGTGTGTATTCAACTACCTATGTGTTACATGTGTTTCTATAGTTCCTTGAAATTGTTGACTGGGCCTGAAGACGATAATCTGTAAGAACCCTGTTCTTCATTCTTTCAATGTACAGTTGTTGAATCGAGCACATCATCAAACACCATTGTGCATCTTGCAGTCATGTCGCAAGAATTGTTTGTGTACAACATGTCCAGTTGTGTATGCATACTTCATATTCTCGTCATCTTGTGCCATGTCTGCCATATACAACACCAAAGCTAACCACAATACTTTGTTTATTAAAGTGCAGTACAAAGGATGTCATAGACCACAAATTACTTCCAGGTAAGGTCACATGATATACAATTTCCACAGTGCCACTACACTGGGGGAGGTTCTCTCACCCTTGTCCCTGGTGACTTGACTTCCTTGAAAGTATCAGTCTTTTTGCATGTAGAGTTGTCCAAGTTTCACCACCTCTTTCCTTGTGTTCTTCTCATGTCATCTACTTTGCGCTTTCTCTTTCCCAGGTCCACAACCTGTCTCATTCATATCCTGCTAACAAAAGCCTGGTCTAAGTTACTATTGTTTTATCATATTTATTTTGTCACCAGGTTTTGCGTACCAAATATACAAGCATTTAAGAATTACAACTGGTCCTCTTGCAAATGCTTGTGCCAATATATTTGTAGTTTGGCCATAAGTGTCCTGGAGTGCATCATGTTGTTACTCAACGAAAACTTCTCCATACAAGCACCTTATTTCCAAAAATATGTATTAAATACCTTTAAATCACACTACTTCACTCACGGCTTCATATGTATGCAAAATCTTTTGTTTTTTATTTGAATAATTTCCCCTATTTTAGTAACATTGCAAAGTTGACAGCATTGGCTTTTGGGACCAGCAGAACAGCTTAGAGGAGTAGCCATTGTCACACCTTAATTTTTAATGGAGCATTGTCATGTGCAACTTTCTCCATATTCAAGTTCAGTCCTTTTGTTTCTCCTTCGGTGTCTTTTTTAAAGACTTTTGTCGTGAATTCATTTTCTTGCGTTCTAATTTCCTGGATTTCTGCAAAACTTTTTGATCCTGAAATGCAATCAAACAAATGAGCCTGTGTGAACATAACTGAGTTTCCAAAGGGAACCAATATGTATGTTCTCAAATTGTTTCAATATTATAATACCCAAGTTCTTTTTCTATCAGAAGTACTTGCAACCAATGATCATTAGTGATTTGTGATTCATTTATCTTCAAGTTGTTACCATTTTATTCATTTGGACTTTCATACAGGTTTGTGCTCAATTGGTCTTGTAGATTCTGTGTTGTAGCATGTAGCATTATCTCCACTGTACCAGGATAAACAGTGCCCTCTTGGAATGCATACTTACATATGGGCAAAGAGGCTAGTCTCATAGTCCCTGAAGCATAATATTTTTCTCTCCAAGGCTAAATAACCCCAAAATGAAGAAAGCTGGGATTTTTTTGTTAAGTTGCTTGTTTCTATCCAAATGACATATTTTCAGAGACGAAACATTAGTCTGATAGACCTGGTACTTTAAAATCTAATCTAATAAGGTCACAGGTTGTGACATAAATAAAACATTATTCAAATTCAGGATTAATTACTTGACTGCTTAAAAATTACATTAATTATGATTTTTGTTGAGAAAATTAAAAGATCTATATCAAACTGTGCTTGTCACCTTTCCTGTGAACAAAGAAGCCATTATCCAAATCTGTAAACAATCTATTAAATGATTATCAAGTTATTGGGTGAATAAATTTAACATGAGAATTTCCCCCACAAGTTCAAGAGATTTAATTTCAACTTTGCACTGCTCCTCTCCTTCAGACAATGACAATGTTTCTGAAAACATTTTGACTAATACTTTTTCTGTCATTGGTGGAATAAACCTTAGTTCAAATTTGTAAACTGAAGTAATTTATAAAATATCACAATCAAAATCTGCAAAGCTCCTTTCTTTCAGACAAAGAAGGTGGTCCCCAAATTTGAAAATAATCCCACAAACAGTTTTCTAGTTATATGTTGAATAAATATGTTTGGACGGACAGCTGGTATTATTTGGTAGTTATTTAATATTCCTCCACTGATATATACCAGGTATTTCATTGCAACCTACTGCCTATGTGCACTGCTCAAACTCAACAAAGCTGTTTCTTAGAAAGCAACATGTTATTTTTCATTGTAGGGGTGTCTAGTTGTGGAAATGCAAGTTGTTTCAAAACTAATTTATGTCTGAAGAACAACTTATTGGTATGTTTTAGTTTTTTTTAAGTTGTAATAATAAACCCATAACAGTAACGCATGTACCGATGTGTCAGCCAATGTTGATTGGACCTTTTCACTTTGACAGTGCTTCTCAATTCACTTAAAATGTATTTCCTCTCACTGTAAACATCATCTCTTTAGAAACCAAAGGACCGAATTGACCTGAAACTTTGCATGCCTGTTCCCACAAATGATGATTGCTGAGGTTTGAATCCTATTTTCAGATCATCTGAATAATAATGTGACCACAAATGACTGACAACTTGTCAAAGAGGTCACCTTTGATTCTTGAAGATGTTTTCTCTTGATTATAGCCTTCTTTTCCCCAAAGTCCTGTTCATCCAGTTTCTGTAAATAATGCAGAGTATCAATGTGATGAAGCAGAAATGAAACTAAATTTGCGTAAAATTCCTTTAAAGATCTAAGGAACACTATGGACCAAATCTAAAACCAGTTTCAGCAGTTGCGGATGATCTTTGACCATATTGATCAATATGATGTGATAAGAGACAACTGTTGTCAAGAGCTATCCATATCCCAAATTGATTTAAACAGTATTTTATTTCCAATAATGTTTACATTTTTCAGAGTACACAACATAAGAAAATGGAAATAGGATCAGCTAACAGGCCATATGGCCTATGTCAATGCTTCTCCGCATATAATTCATTATTACCTTGACTTAATTCTATGGAGCAGACAATAGAACATTAATGAATGAATCAAAACAAAATAAAAATAAAGAAAAGAAAATAAAGAACAAGATACCAAGTGCATTTTATGTTTATAGGTTGTTACTTGAATTCCGTAAAGCGGTTAGTTTCAGTTATATAATTCTGTAATGGATTTTATTAGGTTTTCATTGTCTAGAGGAGATAAGTCGTCATTGCCGTGAAGTATGGTATATATGCTGAGGTGGTTAAGGACAAAGTATTTGTCGGGTCTAAACTGGGCATAGTGGGGACATGACAGAAAAAATGGATAGCATCTTCTCTGTTATGGCCACATGGACAAGTGGGATCATCAATCAGGAATCTGTCAAATAAGTGTGCTTTTAAATCACTACAACCTAGCCTAATTCTGGATAGGATCACTTGGTATTGTCGCTGGCCATAACTAGCAATGTATATAAAATTTGAAGAAATCTGAATATCTGTGGAAATCAATTGTTTGAACCTAGATAGGGAATCTACATTTCTGATATTGATATCAAGTGCATTCCATGCTTTAACAACAGAAGGCAGGAAAGATCGGTTATACTGGGATAAAGCCCAGCATTTGTCTGGAAGTCGTTGGAGTTCTGAAGGTTATATCCTGTTATGCTGGAGATACTAGGTGGGACCCATAATGATAGGTATTTAGGAGTCAGCCCATTGACCATTTTGTAATATATACATAATTTATGATAATGTCGCCTGTCAGACAATGAGCAATAACCCGTTTCCCTGTAAAGCTTTTAAGTGACTAGTTCCTCGTACTGCTCCACATATTGTTGAAGAGCATCCAAGTGTAGGTTTTCTAGCATTTTACTTGTTCTTTGTTACAATTATCCCAAATGTTATCGCAGTAGTCAAATATGGGTAAGATAAAAGATTTGTACATAATTTCAAGCGTTCTTCGATTTAACCTGTATTTTAGACTACGAAGCAATTAATTAGTGGGCTCACTTTACGGACAAGATAATCAATATGTTTGTGCCACTTTCCATCTTCCTGAAGAACCAGCCCTAGGTGTTTATGATCACTTACTTCAGGTATAAGAACATCATTCATTGAAGAGGTAATTTAGGACTAGAATTAATTTTAGTCGAAAATAGCATGGCTTCAGTTTTGGTAGGACTAAATTTCACTTGCCATTTATCAGCCCAGTCTGTTATACGTTCTAAGTCACTATTCAGTATAGCGGTTGAGAATTCAGGGTCTTCAATAATTACATATAAGGAAGTATCATCAGCAAAAGTTTAATATTACTTGTTATCCCGTGAGTCAAGTCATTGATATAAACGAGGAATAACAGAGGTCCTAAAACTGAACCCTGAGGAACTCCAGCTAGAACAGGTCTATAATTTGACATGTAGCCATTAATTACTACGGCTTGTTTCCTATTACTAAGGTAGCTCCCAAACCAATCCAAAAGATAACCGCTTATCCCTGTTGACTTTAATTTTGCTAGTAAACCCTCGTGCCAAACACGATCAAATGCTTTGCTAATATCGCAGAATATAGCACGAACTTCCTTTCCATCATCCAAGGCTTTGGAAATCACATGGTATAATTCAGTTAACTGATAAACAGTTGAATCTCAGGTTTGAATCCCGATTGTGAGGTGGTTATAATATCATTATCCAAGAAAAAAATTATAAACATGCTTAAATACACATTTTTCAAATACCTTAGAAAGAGAACATGTCAAGGCAACTGGTCTATAATTATTGCAATCATGAACGCTACCCTTTTTATAAATTGGAACAACAATAGATTGTTTCCATTGACAAGGAAAACAGGAAAGACGTAGGGATAAATTGAACAACGTAGTAATGGGGCGCACAGAGATACAGCTAATTTTTAAAAGCATGTTGCCAATATTATCTGGACCTTTAGCTTTAGTAGTATTTAAGTTTAATAAAATGTCGTGCACCTCTTTGTTGGACAAGAGCAACTCATTAAGTTTATTTGCAGGCTCATGTAAACTGCAAGTTTCCTTCTCAGGTTCTTCAACTTGGGCTTGTTGAGTAAAGTAATCATTAAATGCATCAGCAATATCACTGGGGTGATCAAGAACCTTCCGTTAGTCAAGATAGGAGGAGACTGTTTATTTGGATTTGTATTGTGCTGTATATATTTTTTTTTCACTAGAAGCCACCATGATTTAGAACCACATTCAGAATTAATACTATCATCTAGTTTCATATCATATGCTGGCGTTTAGCTTTCCTAACCGGAGTTGACTTTGTTTCGTGCTACTCTGAAGCTCCCAATCTACCGGTAAATTTCTCTTTTTAGCGTTTTTATGCATCTGATTTCTTTTCCTCATTAGCTTACGCCAAGTGGCCATTCATCCAAGAGCAATCCCGGTCTAACAACAATCTCTTTATGGGGTATGTACTGATCTATCAAATGTAATAATTTTGAAGTAAATAGTGAAACAGATGTATCAATATCACTGTGGTCAGTAATATTTCCCCAATCAGTAGCAGCAATGCAATCACTCAAGCCATCATAATCTCGTGGATATAATCGTATTTAATTAGCTTATAAGATTCCTTACGTGGCTTTCCAAACTTGAGGGAGACAAATACTGGACTATGATCACTGCATATTGGAGGAGAACACCTGATTCATGTACAATGCTATAAGCAGAAGTAAAGATAAGATCAAGCAAAGAAGTTGTGGTATCTGTTATTGCTGTAGGTTCAACAACAAGTTGTGTTAGGTTGTAGACTATAACCAGGGTATTTAGAGTTGAAAACATTATATACATTTTATAAATATTTAAAGAAAATTTGAAGTTAAGTTCAGAAGGGTAAATGTACTGGGAAAGTGCGTTGACCAAGCTAACTGAACTGTTATTGATTCACTTTTCTTGGGGAATAACAAATTCTCTGAATTGACATCAATGAGGGTGAAACGTTCAAACTGGTGTTTATACACAAATTGGGTGGATGGACATTTGGGATACAGATGGTCAGTTTGGTCAGTTTGTCAATAAAGGAGCATGCATAGGAAATGAAATGATTTGATTAAGTATCTACTAGTCTGAGATATTAGTCGGATATGTCAACGTTGGGTTGATGTATGGCTTAAGGATAACTAGAAATGTCATTTTATCACTGGAAGAAATTGATGGTACCAAATAAAGTCTCCGAAAGGGACTAATGAAAGTAACTAATTATCAAGATTGGATATGAGTCATTTCTGTAGGAGGTAGGACATCATTTCGGGGGGAGGAGCCCAGAAATTGTGAAGAGAACTAAAACTATCTGACTGAGAGAGAGCGGGAGAGACTGAGCCCTGCCGTTGACTTGAGAGGTTCTCTCTGCATATTGAGAGATTGGCTCAGATGAAATTGTAACTTTAGGAATTGGGAAAGAAACCAACAAGTTCTTCCAGGAGATGTGTGAATCTGTGTTACATGTAAACCAGGACATCTAGGAAATATTTGAGGACCTTTGTGAAAGAATTCATGTTAAAATAAACAGGACTTGAACACCATACTGGACTTATCATTGATTATCCATCTAGCTACATCATCCCCAGAACCAGAGTGGCTAGACAGATTGCCTAGGGAATAAGGGTACAACACCCCGAAAACCTAAGGTAATAAATGGTGGAGATTGCTTTAAGTTCTCTGTACCGTGCTCAAATTTTTCATGGTGTGTGAAAAGTTATGATTCTGTTGGACTTGCAACTAATGAGGAGAGGTACGTGAACTGTTTCCATCTGCTATGGGTATGTGCTATGTGGACCTGGAAGAGACTGTTGTCATTCATGGTAGGTTATGTCCTGATTTACTGTAAAGGGGCATTTTGCCTTTCAACCATGTGAGGACCTCTCCCCAAGCCTGACAGTGAACATTAAATCTGTGGGCCCCGGGACTTATTGATTCCAGGACAGTGTGGTCACTACCACTACAGTGTTATTGATTTCCTGGTGTTGGACAGTTCAGCGGGACAGACCCCCAGCAGCCTACTTGTGTGATTAGTAACTTTCTTCACTGTGCATAGATTGTTTAGCTTGTGTACTGTGATACTCTGATTTTTATCTATCTTGTGACTATTGTTTGTACTCATTATGTGTTATATCACGTCATGTCATCTGATGATGAGGGTACAGTAGTTAAGTTTTCTACTCCCATTAACCATTCCAATGCCTCTCTTGATTTGCCAGCATTCTCACCAAGTTTTGCTACTTTAACTGAGCCAGTTGTTAGATCTCCTATTAGAGACAGAGGTGCATCCTTTATTTCACCAACTTCTCAGAAAGAGTTAGATTGTTTTGGAGAGTCTACTGTTGACACAACTGTTAATTTCAAAATGCTGTATGTCAATGAAGAGAGTGGAGTGACTAAAGTTAAGAAAGAGGGTCAGTCTAGTTTCTTTTCACAGTATTGTGACGATAACCCAAACAACTAGACAGAAGTGTTTGTACATTGGCTAATACCTTGGCCCTTGGTCACATCAATCTTGAGAAATTTGATGGTAGTGAATCAGCTAAGGCCAGTGCTTGGTTGAAGCGTTATGAAAAGTTTACCTCTCTGAACAATTATTCTGATGAGGGTAAGAAAGAAGCTTTCAGTTTGTGGTTAGATGGCAAAGCTTTCAAGTGGTTTGAGGCAAAGGATTTTGAAGATGATACTTGGGAGGAAGTAAAAGCTGCTTTTCTTGCTAGGTACAAGCAAAATTCTGTGAAAATATATGATAGGTTAGATAAGTTGTATAGCAGGAAGCAAAAAGACTCTGAGAACTTTGAGGACTTCCTACAAGACCTTGAGTATGAGGCCAGGAGTCTTGGTCGTCTTGACGACAATTTTGTCAAGACGTTGTGATCAGAAACTCAAAACCTCAGATAAAGCAGTTTATCCTAACTAGGCCTCACGATACAAAGGACCAGGTACTTCAGAGTGCAAGGATGGCGGATGCTGCATTTGGTAGCATGTCGCTCTCCTCAGACAATCTTGTGGCTGTTATAGAGGATCTTAAGGGACACATACTATCCTTGACATCAAGGGAGGATGCACAGGACTATAGAGACAATTCATATGGAAGACGGCAAAGTGCTTCTCCTTGCCAGTGACATTCCAGAGTGACATTCGGGACAATTCAGGATTTCAGCCTCAAGAGCCTAGTTGGACACAGAACTTTTATAGCTCTCAGGGACAGAAACCAGGATCTCTGTATCAGAATTCTAAGTCCATAGACAGACCTGGGTACTATGGACCCTATGAACTATATGGATGGTACACAGATGCCACATCCTAGGAGGATATGCAGAGGTTGCGGTAGGACACATTTTAGTATGTCTGAGTACTTTGCTAGAATATTACAATATTATTGATGTGGTAGGATAGGCCACATTAGCTGATTCTGTTTTTCTGAGCCAAACTTTCGCCAAAGTCACAGTGTGATGCTAAATGAGGGTGTGAAACTGCTGACGAATTAGCACACGTTCATGATAATGCCATTAAGATCGGTAGGCACACATTTACAATTGTAGATGATCAAGAGCCAAATCACAGTAAGAATATTGATTTGAGTGATGTTGTTATTTTGACATGTAGTGTGGGACTATCCCATAGCGGTATTAGGGTTAAGATTTAGGGAAATCATGCAATGTGCTATGTGACTCAGGTGCCAGTTTGAGCTGCATGAAATCAGATATTTTCTCATTTAACAAGAATGAGAACTATTTTCCTATTACAAAACAAGGTGCAAGGACATTGGTTGGAGCAGATTGGAATCAGTTAAATGTTTTAGGTATATCTCAAGCATTTCATGTACATTCAACATATCTGTTGATGGATTGTTAGGTTTACATTTTTTGTTACAGAGACAGTAAATTACCTTTGATTTAAGTCGCAATGGATTGACTCAGTAACTTACACTTAAGGACTTGCAGAGACAAAGTTCATTGCTTCTTTTGCTAATTCCAGTGTCCAGTATAGAGACACTATTACATGTTTATGTGAATAACCCAGACACTGAATTAGGAGTCATTGAACCAATTGAGTCTGTTACAAAATCTTGACATGTGTTAGGTACTAGAGGTATCACTTCACCTATCAATCAAATAGCATCATTTAAATTGATAAACACTACCAGTTGAGAAATTAAAATACCTGCTTTGGTAGGAATCTGGGTAATAGAGAAAGTTGTCTTTGAGAATATGTATAGTGAGACCAATATTGGAAACAGCACACACATTATACAAGTCGACACAGGTGACAGTTTTTTTCACAAAGTTGACTGACAGTAGGACTCGAGTGTCAGGTTGATTTGACTGATAGTGTTGAAGACTGTATGACATGTCCTGATATGGTTTTGGCCATGCACTCAGGTACACATGGTAACTTACCTCCATGTCGGATAAACAAAGTGACCTGTCATTACAGGTTGGCTCACCTATTGATGGCCCATCGATCTGTGTACCCTGTCAATTGTGCAGGTGACAACTAAGATTGTTTAATGATGTACACATACACACTATACCTGTTGGTGATGACACAGGTAGGTCATCTGGTGTCACTGATATGACTACAGGTAAGTCATCGGGTGACACTGGCATGACTATAGGTGAGTGTTCAGGTATGTCCACAGGTACACCATCAGGTGTTCCAGGTGTATCAATATGTGATATAAGTTAGAGCAGGAAATCACAGGTGGTACCACAGGTGTAGTTACACCTACCCAGGTATGTTTCCAGATACCTTACCTCAATCTGATTTTGACAATTTAATGTCTGCTGTAAGTGACATGACAGACAAACCAAATAGTTGTTTTAGGGACGAAAAGGGTTAAGTAGGAAACACAATAAATCTTAGCAAGGACCATTCTTTGGAACCAGTCCTGCAACAGAGGACAGACAAATTGAAGCAATAGAGAATGTATGTTGGATTACAGGAGGAAATTGTACGAGGTCCGGTATGTAGGTGTCACAGAAAGTGAATAGGTCCTATGGGAATTTCTCCCAGCAGAAATAGTGGAAGATTTCCACGTCAGAAAAACAATGAAAGGAAAAGTGAAATGGAAGCAAAATACCGAAGGATAAGACTCCTGATCTAAATGTTCCTGAATCTCTGAGTATAAGATAGTAAGACATATTTCTAAGTCCCACTTTATCATGACACGTGTCAATATATATGGGTACCCAAAAAGTTATGAGAATTGTTATGGAAAAGTCGCGGAGGACATGCCCGAGCCTATGAGAATTGATGTATATGAAGCGGAGAGACCGCATTTGTGAGAATTGATGAATATGAAGCAGAGGGACATGCCTGCACTATGAGAATTGATGTGTATAAAGCGGAGATATAAGCTGCCTATGGCCATAGAGCATTTTAGCTGAGAGAGACCGCACCAGTGAGACTTGATGAATTTGTAGCGGAGAGAGACCGCCTTTATATGAAGCAGAGGGACTGCATTAGTGAACAGAAAAGCTCAAAAGAGTCTAGAGATGACTGACACTCTCTAGTGTGGGGTAGATAGGCATCTACCTCAGGTTGCTGAAATATGAGGACAGTCGAAAGACTAACGATGAATTCATTCGGGACGAAGGACGGAGTGTCGATCTGTCTCGTAGCCTGGGTGAAGACCTATAAATCGGTTGTGGAATGTAAGCGGAGGCCAATTACATCAATGGGAGACAAAAAAATTTTCCTGGTCAGAGGCCGTTGTGAGTACAAGACGTACAATCTATTTGGATAGACCAAAGTAAGAGATTAACATAGGAATGACTACCTATGACTGGGACTGAACAGAGTAAATGATTGAAACAGTTTAACAAGGCCTGTAATATGAAATATTTGACTAACCCACGAGTACTGCATGTTATTTTCTCATGAACAGAGACTGTATGAGCAATGCGCAGTGTTCTTCAGTCTATTTGATGTGGTAAACATCCCTTGTGGGAGAAGGATATGTTGTATGGTACATTGGTGACGACTAATTGGGATTGTTGAATATTCCTTCACCAAGAAGAGATATTGACTCCTTATGATAAGGAGCAGGAACAGAGTATTTGAAATGAGGAGCATATTTGATTGTTGATGTTCGAAAGGACCATTCAGCTTCACACTTAAGGTGATGATGACACTACTGACGAGGTGGAACTCAATACCACTGACGACATGCGTTTTAGATACCTATGGGTTTCTTTGGGGTACTACCTTTAGTCATTATAAGGGAGAAATCTTGACGTATGAACAGACACAGTATCATACATTGGTAATAGAACTGACTTCCAAAGGATAGAAATACTCAAATACTACACAGCTTCTAAGTTACAGACATTACAATACTACTATGTCTCTATGATATTACCAGTAACGTCCAATGACAGAAAAACTCAACTTTATCAAGAAAAGTCATTCGAAAGAGTGTCTTCAAGAGCCATAAAGTTAGCAAAAGAGAGTAAGATAATTTACATATACCCAACTGACTCTATCTTAATGAATAGATGGTCTCTGACTGGGGACATGCAATGGATATCAAGAACTTATCTCACATATGGATGATTATTTGTACTCATAATTTGATTCATTTCTGTTTCCACTGATACATGGAAGTGAACAATATCCAATACTTATTCATGAGTTAGGTAGTCTTTCTGCTCCACCACCTTGTTGAACAGTAACACAAACAAGATATAAAGTTAATTTCACCTTCAGTTCCTTCAAGACAGGAGAACTTTGTGATGACTTTCAAGTTTCATTTTAAAAGCTGATGTGACTTTGAATTATCTAATTCATTTTACAAACTTACGTGAACTCAGACGTACTAGTGTCCTCATGTCTAAATGATTCCATATTGTATTCTGATGTTGCATGCTTTATACATTCATAATTTGGATGTATGATATGGTGTTGTAAAACTATCGTGATTTGTAAAGAAAAAGGAAAGAAAATGTTCAAGCATCCAAACTTTCGATGTTGATTTGATTTGTAATACCTATAATGTTTGCATTTATTATATTCAATCAGCAATTGTTAAAAATATTATTTGCTCTAACATGTCTGTTACATTTCTCAGATAGGTACAATCTAAGACAGATCCTATCTGAGACACTTACCTGTACTTGAATTTTGAGTTTTCTGGTCCTCAAATATGTAGTTACTTATTTAATATTTCTCATTGATATTATATTCTTGACTTATTGATATGTAAACAATTGTTATGTATTTGATATATGTGTATGTATGTTAGAACTTAAGCCATTTATCAGTCGCATGGGACATGCTCTACAACGGGAGGGGCATGTATAACCAGGGTATTTAGAGTTGAAAACATTATATACATTTTATAAATATTTAAAGAAAATTTGAAGTTAAGTTCAGAAGGGTAAATGTACTGGGAAAGTGCGTTGACCAAGCTAACTGAACTGTTATTGATTCACTTTTCTTGGGGGGAATAACAAATTCTCTGAATTGACATCAATGAGGGTGAAACGTTCAAACTGGTGTTTATACACAAATTGGGTGGATGGACATTTGGGATACAGATGGTCAGTTTGGTCAGTTTGTCAATAAAGGAGCATGCATAGGAAATGAAATGATTTGATTAAGTATCTACTAGTCTGAGATATTAGTCGGATATGTCAACGTGGGGTTGATGTATGGCTTAAGGATAACTAGAAATGTCATTTATCACTGGAAGAAATTGATGGTACCAAATAAAGTCTCCGAAAGGGACTAATGAAAGTAACTAATTATCAAGATTGGATATGAGTCATTTCTGTAGGAGGTAGGACATCATTTCGGGGGGGGAGGAGCCCAGAAATTGTGAAGAGAACTAAAAACTATCTGACTGAGAGAGAGCGGGAGAGACTGAGCCCTGCCGTTGACTTGAGAGGTTCTCTCTGCATATTGAGAGATTGGCTCAGATGAAATTGTAACTTTAGTAATTGGGAAAGAAACCAACAAGTTCTTCCAGGAGATGTGTGAATCTGTGTTACATGTAAACCAGGACATCTAGGAAATATTTGAGGACCTTTGTGAAAGAATTCATGTTAAAATAAACCGGACTTGAACACCATACTGGACTTATCATTGATTATCCATCTAGCTACATCATCCCCAGAACCAGAGTGGCTAGACAGATTGCCTAGGGAATAAGGGTACAACACCCCGAAAACCTAAGGTAATACAACCCCCATTATCTTGACTTGTAAACAGTACAAACAATACAAAGTGGGGGACAGTGGGCAGTGCAATATTCATCTCATATATGTGTAAGCAAAAAGATAGAAGACCATGTTCAAACTGTATAGATTGTAGAGCATATGTTCTAAAGCAAATGGTATCTTGCAGTAGACAAATACATAAAACGTAAAAGTAAACAACAAATGGCATGTTTAGCATGCTCCTGGGACAGACAGACACAACTGGTTCCGGTATATTGAATTATTCATAACTATCATATAATATTAATAGTAAAGTCAAAGTTGCAAATAAAATGTCACTCTGAGTGTGTGATGTGTCAGTGTAAAAGTCATATAACACAAATTACATTACAACAAATAAACTGTTAATCTAAGTGTGTAATGTATCAGTGTAAAAGTCAAATAACATAAATTGCATTACACCAAAAACAAATAAATGGCGTTGGGTTTCAGCGAGTAGTCCTTGAATATATCTTGAGAATAGTATTAAGTAAAAGAGGGAATGATGCAAAATATTATTACGAATTGTATCATCCAATCAACACATAAACGTAGTACCTGGGTCTATAGAGAAATCTGGTAAACTCGTGCATGAGCGCGGCCAAGAATGAACTCAATAGGTGGGAGCGACCCAATAAACACAACAACAAAAAACAAAACAAGAAAAAAAGGCCCCCAAAACAAACAAACAAATAAGCCACGTTATGTTTGGATATGTGGCCATGAATGAAAAGACAACACACGCGACTTCCTCACGTGACCACAAAAGGTCATCCAAGGAAAGTCAACTACACACCATGCGCGTGTTACAATATCGCCCACGATGGATCACATCAAAACATAACTTCGTCAATGTTGTACGCTGGCACTATTGCTACAAAAGAGTATGGTACATAATAATGTTGAGAATTGTGTCAACCAACCATAAGAACAATTCCATGTACATAGTGCTGGTTTCTCACGCCTGGAGAAATCTGTCACACTCGTCTAAGCTCGTGCACTAGCACGGTGAAATGAAATCGAGAAGTGGGAGGAGCCCGAAGGAGACACACAATTTCATTGGATCTATAGACATGAATGAAAATTCAACACACGACTTCCCCACGTGACAACAAAAGGTCATCCAAGGAAAGTCAACTACACACCATGCGTGTTACAATATCGTCCACGATGGATCACATCAAAACATAACTTCGTCAATGTTGTACGCTGGCACTATTGCTACAAAAGAGTATGGTACATAATAATGTTGAGAATTGTGTCAACCAACCATAAGAACAATTCCATGTACATAGTGCTGGTTTCTCACGCCTGGAGAAATCTGTCACACTCGTCTAAGCTCGTGCACTAGCACGGTGAAATGAAATCGAGAAGTGGGAGGAGCCCGAAGAAGAAACACATTTTGATTGGATCTATAGACATGAATGAAAATTCAACACACGACTTCCCCACGTGACAACAAAAGGTCATCCAATGAGAGTTTACTATGCATCAGGCGTGTTACAATTATCGTACTCGATAGGTCACATGGAAACACAGCACCGTCAAATCGTGTGCTAACGCGGTTGTTACAAGAGAATCAAATGACAACATATAATTTGGCTGCAAGTTCTTCAAATGTTCGCACAGTTACATCTCATCATCTTCACCCATGTCACCAACATCCTCGGAAATTTGAGACAATTTGACCACCACTTTTAACCTCAAAGATTCTTCAAGTTGAGGAAACCTGCTGAGTTTGGATATTCGAAGTAGTTGGTTGTCCTTCTTCTTGACGAAGATCACACCACCTTTAGTCCAGGTGCCATCTTTAAGAAGAGACCTACATCTGGCAGAAATTTTAGATCGAGCTTTGGTCAGATCATCATTGAGGAAGATCTTATTTGAAAACTTTGATCCCTTCAGTTTTGGGCGGTTGTTTATGAATTCCTGTTTTTTCTGGTAATGTAGAAATTTCACCACAATAGGTCTTGGTTTAGTGCCTGAATAACTGGCTGGATTGCCGATCCTATGGCTAATTTCAATATCATTGTTTGATACATCAACCCCGATCGTCTCCCCAATAGTACGGACGATATCAAAAGTTGTCTCGTCGCGCTCTTCCTTCCACCCAAATATCCGGATATTGTTCTTCCTAGAGTATTGCTCTAATTCGTCAATTTTGTCATTTTGATGCAGAATTTCACTTTCCAGCTGAATAATTTTCTGGTCATGTGTTAACAGTTTTTCTTTCACCGTTTCATTGATTTGCGGTAGCAAAACTTCAGAGACAGCGTTTGCAATTTTCATAAGTACATTAGGTGAAAGCATTGCAGTTATTACACTGGAAACTATATCACAATCTCCCGACTGCGACATTCTTGATAGGTTCTCACGGATCACACCTGGGCTAGGTAAACCAGGGGAGTCAATATCAGAGGTCGTGTTGCACGAAAACACCGAGCCGTCAGAGGCGAGACGCTATGAACCCTTTGGGTAAATTGTCACTGTGACTGTTGATAGAGCGACCCAGATGTATTGCATGAATATCTCGGTCTTTTCTGTTGAGCCGTTTTAGACATATGGACAGGCCTGACGAGAAAATGTTATAAAGCAGGCAATTTCATGAGTAGAAGTTTTCACCAATTTTTTTGGACCATTTATATTGCTCGGTTAGTTTAAAAGTGCTTTTTCAATAGTGTAAAGCACATAGTTCAGTGAATGCGAGCGGGGATTGGGTGAACATCCACAATGGCGACAACTATCCTTACCTCGTTGAAAATGTTCCAAACACAATCCAACTCCATCCAAGAAAGTTTGAATACACAATCCCACAAAACCCAGCACCTGTGAATCAAAAGTCACTTTCTAATATGTATTCCATGATATCACTACTCCGGAATCAGTTTAAGGGTGGTTTTTACATCCTTTTACATGACTTCTTGGGAGCACACCCGAAAACATGTCCGACCCCATAGCTGACGTCATCCCAAATTAGGTACAATTCCATCATAACTAACTTATCATTCTGAAGAACCCACTGACCTCAAATAAACTGATCCACATATTTTGTCTCAATACAAATATTCATTCAAATTCATTGTGAAGGTCATGGAAAAATTAGGTTTTATTTTAATTGTCAGCCCCATCTCCACCTTTTGTTGCATGTATTACACGTGAATCTGTAGCTACCTTAATATCAAGAGATACCCACTTGCCTATTTCACTCACTTTAAACATGTGCTAACTATGGTTAAAAACATCATCATACACCACCTTGAAACTAACAACCACATCGTTATACAACATTTGTCTCTGGACTTGGGCCATCAGGGATATTAAAGGGCCACTGATCCAGAGCAATTAATGTTTCCACCTAACAGTCTAATTACGCAACCTAGCTGCAAACTGGGCAGCCCCTGCTCCCTCAACCGTGATGAACACGGGGACTGGGCTACTGTCCACCTTGGCAGAATTTCTTCAACCTAATCAGGGGGACATTAGGAAGGGTGGATGCCCATCATATGCCGTTATTTGAAAAATATCCCCGATAGTTCTTGTCTGATTGCAATACAGTATCCCAGCAGTGTTTTTTCAAATGTTTGGATGATATAGTGACTGATCCAATTTGATCCTATTTCTGTGTTTGTTACCTCGACATTTATTCATAAAAATATGATGTCTATTACGTATGCTATGATATCAAAAAATACACATTTGATATATTTGAATCCATAAACTAAACAACCCCACTTTGCCATTGCCAAAAAAATCTGAAATTGTACTTAGGTACATAGGTATATATAGTTTTTAACTAAGTACACAGCAAATGTTTATTATATATTTCTAATGCAACAATGAAGTTCCGTTCATATCCTCAAAACAGTGTCGGTCCATAATTTTCTTTTTTCAGGCAATCAAACTTGCATGCAATACAGCGATTACTACTCTCTTGCTGTAACCCTTGTTTGGTGGTAACACATGTTATTTGTCATCATTCACTTGATGGTCAGTTAAAGATCACATGCAACCAAAAAATCAAACATAATTAAAACACAATTATCACTTATTCATGACATATAATATACATTGCTGGTTATGAAAAAACATATAAACAAAATTAAAAGTGTACAATCGCAAATCAAAAGTGCAATATTGTGTACTTGGGTTTACTTCCAAAGAAACGAAGCAGCCGGGATACTGAACCCAGTCAGAGCGGGTGGGTGTGCACTCAAGTGTAACGGCTGGTTCATTTGCAGATGCCCTCACGGCTCATTGTGTGTGTATATATAGAGATGTTGGGTTTTGTAAATACATGCTCATTTTTTGTGTATAACATTTTGCAATCAACAGACATCATAACATGTCATGTGTTCAAGTATCACACCTGCCTGTCTGTGTAATTACATAATGTGACAGAGACCGAACTCGGGCCATAAATCAATGCATTTTGTTTATGGTGTATAGCCTGATTGGTGTTAAGTTCAAATTGCATGTGGTCAGTGATAGCAGCTGTGTATTGAATATTGTCATTAGCAGACAGGCAGGCAGACACACAGGTGTCAATAAAACAAGACATTGAGTTTTGTCTGTGACAACGACATATCTATATCACAGTTAGAAATTCTGTCAACGCTAAATAATGACATTGCTTTTAAGTATTGAACTGAGAAAGTGACTCGGTAAGAAGAACGTGTGGTGAAATAGACAAATGAAATTATATAAACAGTTAATTTACTGTCATAAGATATAAAAAGCTCGCGCCTGTGAGATATCAACAAAACATTAGAAAAATAGCTCACACCAAAGCCTTCACCGAGTACTCACCGGACAACCCGCTTCCAAGCTGCGCGAACCTATTTACTGCGTCACGTGCTATGAGCGCAGCCCAGCTGTTGAAACCCGAAATTTTCGGGGAAAATTGGTGAATCGTTTGAACTCCGATTTCGGGCGTTTTTTTTCATCGCGTTATTTTCCAACTTTATAAGTTGAATTTGCATTTTTGACGATTTGTTTCGGTAAGTCCTAACGAAAGGTATCAGAATCTGCAAAGTTGTGTTTTACGTTGCATGTGACCTTTAATGAATTTATAACAGGTATAATTAGTGATAACACCACTCAGATTACCCGAGTAGTAATAGAGGGTACTACCGCAGATGCGCGGCTTAGAGGCTTATTTGTGGGAATTAAGCCTCCCAGCCCTCCTTAAATAAATATCGACAACCATCCTTCGATGTGCCAGTTCAAATAAAAAAATAGCAAAAGCCCTCTTTGGCCACAACCCACAGAGGGAGAAATTGGTGTTTTGACCAGAGACCCGCCTGGTCCCTGGTCTGATGATGGTTGTGGTGTGCTGGTATTTTTCCTGTGAGGTTGTGGTCTACTGCGCTCTCCCATGAGAGCTCCGTGATGTTTTTTTTTTCCCGAACAATAGGCTTCGAACCTCGGTGACAGAGATGCGCAACGCTATTCCTTGATCGTACCCAGCAGTTGTTCGACTGAGATTGCATCATCCTCTTAAACAGGGCTCCATCTATAGTAGTGCAAAGGATGTCTGAAACCCGTCATTCCACTTCCGCTTCAATACTTCGTGCATGTTTGGTGCCTTTTCACGTCGAATCCATGTCTCATAAAATACAAACACGATGCCGTAGGTAGTTTGAAGAACGCTGAATACGATACATTAGTCGACGAACACTGAAATTTTTTTGCAGAGGTCACAATCCATTATTTATCTTGAGCTGGGCTCTGTCTATACTAAAGTACTGTCGGAAATAGAAAAAAACTGTATTTTCTCATTTATCTCTACAATTTATGTAGTTGATATGTGCAAGTGTGAAATATCTCTTAAACTAAGTTCGGCCTAACTACAGTCTCAATGGTAGGGACACAAGAAACGTAGAAAAAGGACTTTACTGAGGAGAGATTAGTGCAGAAATGAGCAAAACGAATTATTTGGAACAGACCATGGCTGTATGCAAATTAGTGTGCGATGATATTGTATTATAAACGATACATTAGTCGACGAACGCTGAAAAAAATTGCAGAGGCCACAATCCATTATTTATCTTGAGCTGGGCTCCGTCTATACTAGCTACAGTAGCGCAGAACCAGTCTCGCTCGCCTCTTGCACGTTTGGTGGCTTTTCACCTCGAATCAAGGTGTAATAAAATACAATCACGATGTTCTTAGGTAGTCTAGACCTCGCTGATCACGATGCAAGCGTCGATGGACGCTGAAAACATGTTTAGAAGCCACAATCGGCTAATTTAGAATCGGGTTACATAAGCTCGCAAAGCGTATGAGCTATATATAGCTTGAATGCCCCGTCCTTGACAGAGTGAGACTGCCGTCCTGAATGGAATGCGCCGGACTTCGGACCTAGAGTTTTAGCGTTCGAATCCCAGACAGAACATTTATTTGTTTTTTTTGTACTAAAACTAGTATCTCGGCTAGGTCATAATGAGATCTACAAAGCAGTTTAACGTGAATCTTTTACGAGGTCTTTGTTCTTGGTCAGGAAGGCTTGAATGATTTGTTGTCGGTCTTGTTCTATGAGCTGAGTATAGGCTTTCGGTCACGAACGTCGAGGCAGTCCACGCATGGTTTAACAACCCGATGCCGTCGGTCCGTGTCCTATTTCCATGTGTACTACCAAATCAGACCTGAAAGAAATCAACACCCCGATTCCGCAGGACAAGGCGTGGAACGCGACGAACAATCCGTACGATTGGCGGGCTTACGAACGGATTTTTGGTGATTTCGAAATCAATCTGAACACGGATTGGCGATACTGGGTACGAACCACGGGTTGGGCATTCCGTACAGTGGAGCGAAATCCGTGAAAGAAGTCAGTGATGGTTTGCTGAAAAGTGGTTGGCTCCGACAGGACTTTGCTCTGTTGAGTAATGAATGGCGAGATGATCGTATGAATTTTCACGAGCGTTATGCTCATCAAGCGGTTCCAGTTTGGCTACGTTATCCATGAGCGATCCGTGAATAGTTTGCATGTCCTTGTTCAGCCCTTGCAGTTCCCAAAATGTAAATTCGAACCCGGGCAAGCGTTGGTTCCGGTACGTAGTCAATAATCCGAGCACGATCGACGAAAAACAAACGCTGTTGGTGCGCTTTCCCAACCTCAGTTTGGAATCCGAGGATGATAAGCGAGACATCGTGGGGAACCTGGATGGCACCATCGTGAAGAAACGACCATCAAAATCAGCGGAAACGAAATTTTGAGCATCGACGACAGCGACATGTTCTTCAGCTACACGGACCTTTGGAGAACCACGAGGGAACGGGAAAACATGAAGAACCAAGGGATTTGTCCTGCCGAGTGCACGTCGACTCGGTTGCGCGTGGGGTACGGTTTCGCCCAAGCCGAACTCACCCACGATGGCTTAAAACACGCGGGCCATCGCCCGGCGTTTGGGAACCGATTTTGCATCCCGCTCGACTTCGAGTTGCTGGAGGGTCACATGCCGTTTTACCAAGCTGCGCTGGGTGACAGGCTTGAGTACGAGCTCGCCTTTAACGATTACTCTCATGTGATCGTAACGAAGAGCAGAGAGGAGGGTCGCTACACCATCGACAATATTTCGCTGGAGTTCGACAAGGTGACGAATCCGGAATTGGCTTGACAGATTCGCAACCAGTATTCGGGCATGTTAGCCATCCTGTACGTTCGCGTGCTGCGTCACCGGAAGATCGTCGCGAACAAGAGCGACACACTGTGGAACATTAACCTGAATGTACTTGCGCAATCGATGAAGGGCATTTTGATCCTTCCGGTGGAAGAACTTTTGCCGTTTCGAGGGGTCAACGAGTATTTGAACCCCGAGATTATAAAAGTCGAGGTGACCGTCGAGAGCGTGCCCAACCAGCTGTTCAGCCAAGGCATGCGCGCTTACCATCAGTGGGACGAGATCCAAAAGTTACCAGCGATCAAGCGCCTGCCGCAAATAGACTGCACGGCAGTGGGCGTCGCATCGAGAACGGCAGCGAGGGAATCACCATCCAAATCACCAAGAAGGCTCAAACAGCCGGTAAATTAAATTTATATTTGTACTTGATCATGGATGCGAGGAATGCTTAAGAGAAAACGACGTGATTCCGAGCAAACAAGAACGTGACCGCGTGAAAAAACAGCTCGCCGAAACGAAACACGCCAAACTCCTATTGAAAACGGACCAACCCATAGCATATAAAATTCGCTAGCTTAAACAAACTGAAGCAACATTCTAGCAAAAAAAATTTAAGCCACATTATAGCTCGCATATTTGAAATTTTCGTGGCGTGTCACTTGACTTTCCTATTGCTGTCCTTCCCATGCGTGGGATTTTATTTTATTAGATTTAAAAATAGTTTGCTATATTATAGGATGGAGTGCAACGAACTGCTCGAGCAAATGATGGAGAATACACACGACACCAAGCGGGAGAGACTGGTGGCGCTAGCGGTTGGTGGCAAAGCCAAACAATACTTCGGCGGGGACCTCACTCCCTGCAAAATTTTAAAAATGTCGAAGACATCGACAAGTTGAACGCGCGATACGAAGCACGACTCGGTGCCGAAATGACGAAAACCATAGGATCGACCATGACGCAAATCTACATCAGCATCGCTTCATATTTCCTTCCCATTCCACCCGAACGTCGCCCGTACATGTGGGAAGACCTCGAGAAAGATCCCGGCAAGACAGTCGGATTCCCCTGGTCCGTGCCAGTTCTGATCATCGACCACGCTTTGAGCACCGTCAGCTGCGAAATGTTTCATCGATACGGGATGCTGCTGGCTCCTCTGACCGCGGCCATCATCACGGTGAAGCATTGCCGATTTAAAGAAAAAAATATAAACCATACTATACAAGATGGAGGAACAACAACAACCACCACCGACGGAACCTGTCCCAGAACAACCACCAACGACGGAGGAGGAACCGATTAAGACCATCACCCGGATAAAGAATCCAAAAAAAGTAGCCGCCAGCCGCAAAGGCGGGCTGGCGAAACAGCAGAAAAAAACCCTGTGAATGGGTCCCATATGTATCACCGTCATGACCGCATGACTGTACAAATTCAAACTGGCAGCAGCAACACCGGCAGCACCTCAATTAGAAGTCAATCCTCATATCATGTTATAAGTTTAATTTTTAATTATTTTTTTCCATATACACACTATGACTAACCCCGACAGAAAAAAGTTCATCAACGACGCGTATCATGCCGCCGTGATCAGCGGGCTGGCCATAGGCTCTGCTCGATAAAGCAAAATGATCACCAAACAACCGGCACCCAAACTCGATTTCAACCTGCAAGACATGGGCATGCTCATGTTCGACTTGGGACTGGCGATGAGGCCACACGAAGCGATGCTCGTCAAGCAAGGCATCATACCGGGAAACATATTGAAATAAAATAATAATAACGTACATAAAAAGATGGCCATGATCGCGATCATGGTCGGCGGGGCTATCATCAATACCCTGGCCTTTTCCGGCAGCAATTACCTTTTTTTCCCGATTACAAACGTCCAACACGGCTGAAATCGAAGCGGAACGGAAATGGCACGATGTGGCCGTGGAGAAATTACAAGCCGCACAAGCCGAGTAAGCGAAAAAATGCATGGAAAGAATCGATTTCATCGACGCCCAACTCCAACGCGAAAAACACGCCCTTCGAACGTTCAAGGACGTCGACGCCGACTATTGCGGCATCCACATGATGTACATCAGAAAGGGTTTCTTCAACTACACGTGCGGGATTGGCGTGAAATGTCATTATCGTCGTTGCAAAGCCCACAGAGTGGATGTGGTCCGAGGTCATCTCATCCACTTGACGAAAAGAGATGATCTCAATGAACGTAACCGACTCCTCAGAATAAAAAGTTTGCAAAAAGATTTTACGTGCGCTTCATTTCAGAGAGAAGGCTGACGTAGTTACCTCCCGTGATTTAACAACCTAGTAGACATTTGACTTCGCACTTGAATATAATATAAAAAAATATTTTTTTTCAAGTTTTCGCACATTAGTATAGCAATCATGACAACCGTCTGCAAACTCAAAGCGATGGCGAAAAAACGTTGATTGGTGGGTTATTCTCGCACGAGGAAACACCACTGCTCACCTTGCTCGACATGAAGTATGTCAAGCCCCCTACCGTGTGAGACCTCAAACTCTGAGCTAAAGAACGGGGGTTGAAGGGTTATTCTCGCATGAGGAAAGCCCAACTGACCACCTTGCTGGAAGACACTGAGCCAGTCGAGTTGAGATTCGTGCCGACGGACCACGCGGTGGGTAAGTATCTGAGAGGCTGGAAAATGGTGATCGATTCTAATATCGATACCGATAAAATCAAACCCTTAATCGACAGTAAACTTCACGAAGAATTAAACAATTGAAAAGCATCAAATACCAGTTGACCCTGAAACAGAGGCGGATCGTACCTAGACTTGCCTCCGTATTACAAGAATAAAAAAGCCATCGTGAACGTTAAAAACAACGACGATCACTGCTTAAGATGGGCGCTGAGATCTGCCTTATTCCCCGCTGATTCTAAAGTGGCAAACAGACCTTCGAGCTATCCCGCAGACAATGGGCTGAACTTGGACGGTATAGACGCACCCACACCCATCTCTCAAATGACGAAGGTGAAAAAACAAAACAATTTAGCCATCAACGTCTTTGGCCACGAAGGCAATACGACAATTGTGCACCGAATCAGCTCCAGGCCCGATGATGTGCGCAGATATACCAAGGTGCCGCCCATAACGCTGTGCAACCTCCAGCTTAGAATCGATCACCAAACCCTCCCCATCCCCGTGGTGTTTCACAATTTGAGAGGGTACGATGCTCCCTTGATCATGCAGGCCATCTCGAACATCGAGGGCAAGTTAACGTGCATCCCCAACAACATGGAAAAATACATCTCGTTCTCACTCAACGGTCTGAGATTTATCGATAGTGCTCAGTTCCTCCTGTCATTGCCCGATAGTTTGGTCAAAGCCAACGATACCTTCGCCATCATCGATCGATACACCGATGCGGCGACTTGACCTCTGCTGCTACGGAAGGGCGTGTACCAATACGAGTACATGGACGATTGGCCCAAGTTCCACGAGCCACGATTACCCCCCATCGACTGCTTTTACAGCGGCTTAACCGACTCCACCATCTCCCAGGACGATTACGACCACGCCCAGAATGTGTGGGAGAAACTGGGCTGTTGACATTTGGGCGATTATCACGACCTCTACTTCAAAACGGAGGTCCTGCTGCTGGTCGACGTGTTCGAGACGTTCAGAACAACGTGTTTGAAACAGTATCAACTCGAACCTGCCTGGTACTACACCAGCCCCAGTCTCTCGTGGGATGTGCTCTTGAAGAAAACCAGAGTTAAACTGGAATTGCTCACGGATTACGACATGCACCTGTTCGTCGAGAAAGGCATGCGCGGTGGGATTTCCATGGTCTCCAATTGGTACGGGAAAGCCAACAAGTACGTGGAAAGCTACGACTCAAGCAAGCCAACCAACCACTTCCTGTATCTGGATGCCAACAACCTGTACGGCTGGGCCATGAGGCCAGTCTCTACCTACGGGCGGGTTTGCGTGGTTGGATGATGAGATCGATATCATGGGCATCACGCCGGATTCAAACAAAGGCTACATCCTCGAAGTGGACTTGGACTATCCCGCGGCATTGCACGCTACACACAACAGCTATTCGCTTGCTCCCGAACGGTTGGCGGTGAACTGAGACTGGATGTTGGACTATCAACTAACGTTGTTCAGGAAAAATAAGCTGGCCAACGTGGAAAAACTCGTTCCATACTTGATGCGTAAAACCAAGTACGTGGTGCACTATTGGAATCTGCAATTGTACTTGTCGCTGGGCATGAAGCTGACTAAAATACATCGGGTGCTGCAATTCGATCAAAGTCCCTGGATGGAACCTTACATTCGGCTGAACACTGAGCTGCGAAAAAAGGCCACCAGCGACTTCTAGAAAAACCTCTACAAACTGATGAACAATTCGGTGTTCGGCAAAACCATGGAAAACTTGAGAAAATGGGTGACGGTCAAACTCGTGCGATCTCACGAGGAAGAAAAACTAAGGAAACTCATAGCCAGCCCGGCCTTCAATCGAAGCAAGCTATTTGATGATGACTTGGCGGCGCTGCACATGAACAAAAGCCACATCAAGCTCAACCGACCCGTATATGTGTTTTTAGGCTCTTACTCTGTATCCCTAAAATTTACACAACGGCAAATAGCATATGTCGAAATAACCCACTTCGGCCTAACTTGGCATTCAGTGGGATGCGTAATAGGATATCCAGAAAAGCATGTTTACTCGTAAAATCGGGCAAAACTTAGAACAAATATGAATAGCTGCTGAAAACAATAGATCAGACTATAGATGGCAATAAGGTCGCTCAGCCAGGTATCACGACAGACTGTCGACACACCTGGCATGAAATGCATGTGCTGCCTACAGGCGCCCAAGGGGTCATCTCAAAGATATTTTGTGCTTTTTCATGTGTGTTGACTATGCCTCATCTATTGATTAACAGCTTAAGTGTCTTTCTTTCATAAAGTTTATGTTGAGATATGTAAAAGAGTTTGATACCTGATAAACATAGAAACGCATCGTATTAAATGCCTCAAAATATATAGGTGGCATGACCACCCGATCGCTAAGATCAACAGGACTGGATATTATTTGTAAATTGTTATGACATGCCGTGTATTACTACTACCCGACAAAGGTTCCCATTTCTTGTGTCTGGAGTAAATACTCATCATTATAAATTGAGGTCTAATGTGGCAAATGTATTAAATCTTATGTAATATACGCATGGAAGTGCAGTAAGAGGAATTATCAGCTGAGTTACAAAACAAACATCGATCAAAGGATTAACAGATAACACGCTGATTGATTAATTGCTTTTATCCTGTACAGCGGATTTGTCAAAAGGTAGTGTTTATGTATGTAGATTTACTAATCTATACTGAATACACCCTGTCATAAAGTCTCTTTGTAAAAACAACGTCCTTCCTTTAAAGGATTAACCGCCAATACATTGATTGATTGCTCATTATTGGCTAACTAAATTACTTTTTTACATCATGCAATTAGTTGCCAGGTGTGCTATCTTGGGTGACCAATGGGACTATACACCAATGTGAAAATCCTGAAACGATAGATCACTCTTTCACATATTAGAGTGTTAAAAGACACATGACATGGAACAGGATACTTTGTCAGCTGCAGATGAATGGCATCTCATTCCTTTATGTGGATATTGATGGATACATTCCTCGAACAAGGTAATAGCCTGATATTGTTGCTATAACTTTGGTCTGTTTTAATTTTAATATTTTCATTTTTTTTTTGCCGTGAAGTGTAATGAGACAGACAACATACACTAGGTCACATTTAAGGCGTCTGTGTGAAATATGATACACATTGGCAATCAATAAGATGTCTATATAATGTTATAAATTCACTACATATAAGCAGATCGTGTGCATTTTATTAAGTTTCAAAATGCATACAAATATGAAAATAAACTAATTAGGATTATAAGACAAAATATAAAGACGTACATTGACGTCGTTATTTCAGTCCTAACATTTATTACCACTGGCAGATGGTTATACTTAAAATGTTTTCATTTGTTATCAAAATAATGCCATTTAATACAACATTCAGATTGACTAGTAGTGAACCCAAGCTCACTACTCTCCCCAAGACTCCCCATGTACTTAGTTAGCCTTACTTTCAAAACAATGCTATTATATCAGGCTTCTCACCAAATTCAAGGTCAAACTATTTCTTAAATCAAATTCTACATCCATTTACGTTAACATTTTTATAAAGTCAACATTACTATGAAAACAAATTTTACATCAAAATCAGCATATTTATCAAAGTGAATATTTTTCTATAAGAAACCAAATTATTCATCAAAGTCTACATAATTTGACAACAAAATAAACTTAAGATTATCAAGTAAAAAAGATATCATCTTTGTTGATCAGTCTATACTTATACTATCAATTGTGCATAAGGGTGGCGCAGCAGAGGTAACGAACCAGTCATGAATTCTGGGATATCATCCGGGTACTCACTGGAGAAAAACAGTAACAAAAGCAACAACCAGTCGACGGAAATTGCTCTGGATCAGTGGCCCTTTAAGCATATGAACTCACCCAAAGTGTTACAAGTAACCTTCCAGTACTTTAAATCTCCCAAGTTTGACACACACAAATGAAAACCCAACCCTGTTACAACTCTTTAAAACAATCATGACTTCACATAACATGAAGCAAAAATGATACTTATTGGAACAGGTCAGCTAAAATCCATTTCTCCCTGGCTGTTATTTAAAACAAATTGCTTCAAGTAAAGGTGACTTACTATTTCAGCTTCTCGTCTTGCTACAGCCACCTCACTGAGAATGTCCATGACAGCCTTTTCATTTGTCTTGTACTCTGTCAGCTTTGCATCTGTGTTGTGTTGAAAGTGACATTAGTATCTGCTGCTGCTGCTGCAGCTGCATGCATTTATCTACTGACTGTTGACATTCTAATATTGTTTCAACAGTATCCTTCAGTATATAATGTCCAGATGTTGGAGAGATGTGAATGTTCTTCATCCTAAACCCTCACTCTACATTTGCCTCTCAACCCACAATATATCAAAATACTGATAGTTCTTACAGGTACTTATGCTGTATTAAACAACAGATTATCATTCTAATACAATTCCATCGTAACCAAGGCATATTTAGAACAATCATATAAACACCAATGAAACTTTCTGCTATGTGTGATACGCTTTTACAACTAAGGCCTTTTCTTCCATAGTTATTATGATGTGACCTTGGCCAGGTTTGAAGTCGGACATATCTTGTACTGATTAACATATCTAAACATCAAGCATGGGTGAAACCTGTCAAAACTTGCTCAAGATATGAAAGAAATATCCTGACAAATCTGATTGATACTACCAACTATGAAACAATACTTGTGAACCAGAGTACGATGGTATCTTTGGGGGGATGTGCCTGAACAATCAAGAAAACGATTAAGATGTGGAACAAAGACTCAATTGATAACAATGACAGCATTGATAAAGCTGTTGATGTAATTACATGGTCAGTGTCATGCCCGAAAAGTAAAGCAAACTTTTCCAAAACAAGCTCTGTTTGTCAAAAGAGCTAAAACATTTGTTGAATGAAAAGAAGACCAAGAATAATGTAAAATTACAATGGGTCCAAAAACTGAATATTCAAATACAAAGGAATAAAGAGGCTTTTAAGTGCAAAGTGGACACATATCTACAACAAGGTGACATGCGTAGAGCGTGGCGTGTGATAGAGTATAGCCAGAGGAAATAAACATCATCAAGAATTCAATGTTGCAGATGAAAGATCATACGCAGAAGACTTGAACTCTTTCTATGCTAGAATCTGATGACAATGACATCTCATCCCAAATGAATAACATTATCAAATCCAAATTGTGTTTTATCCTTTGGTAAATGAACTAAAACTGTAAAACCAAGCCTGACCATGACTCCTTCAGCAGAACAACAATTAATAATGATTATTTTTTACAAAAATACAATATCTATATCAAACTTTGCTCTGCACCTTTCTATACACAAAGAAGCAATTGCCCAAATTTGAAAACAATCCACTAAATGATTGTAAAGTTATTGGTTGAACAAATTTGACATGGGACTTTTTCTCATGTTCAAGAGATGTGATTTGAGATAATTCTTGATGAATTCAAAATATCTGTATGAAACTTTGCATTGCATCTCTCCTTTTGACAAATACTTTCCAAGTTACTGGTTGAACAACTTTTCTAAAGTCAAATTTGTAAATGGCTGTAATTCATGTACAATGTCATCAATATTGGCAGTGCACAAAATTTAAAAAACCAATCCAACAAATAGTTTTCAAGTTACCTGCAACGTTAAAAGGTTGGGGGTATAACAATCCTTTAGTAACTTGGAACATGTAAAATGTTTTATGTGAAAATTAGAAGAAATCTTTACTGATTGTTGACGGACAACGTCCAAGATTCATAACCACTATGCAAACTTAAGTTAAAAATATGTTCTATTGGTATAAGGTTTCTGGATATAATCACTATAATTTCTTTATTAAATATCCATGTAAGAGGCAACAACTTACTGATGTAGGCTTCTATAGCATGTACCAGCTTCACATCAAACTGTGTGACCAATGTAAGTGACACACCACCTCGACCTGCAAAGTAATAGGAGGGTAATCGGAAAAAAAGCATCAGGAAAAACAGAATCGGAAAAAAAGAATCCAATTTTGCTAGGAAAAAAAGATACAGGGAAAAAAGAATCAGTTGACAGCAGTTAACCCCCTTGATGCCGAGTTTTTTTTCAGGCGCACATTTTCATACGGTTTGAAAAGTGAATGTTGTGCGAGAATTGCGCTTGTGTGGTCCTGGATCTACGTACCGCTATAAAATTACACAGAAATGTAGAATATTAAATTTCCTATCCGTTGGTATAAATATAAGTGCAACTACCTTGGCGGTTTGAGAAATAGACACTGCTAAATGTTGTCCAAAGTTTGTTATGCGTTAAAAAAACAGTAAATTTATCCGCTTTTTATCGCGCACCGATAAAAGCACTGTGCTACAAATTTTTTAATGTGGCATCTTTACGGAAAGTGTGAGCGAAGAAAATACAGCCTGATATCTGAACGACATAAGTGTATATGAATTGGGTTCATGTGCATGTGCATAATGTTATACGCTCAACATTAAAAATGACTCGCAATAAATGTCAAAAATGGATTTTCTTCTATGACGTCAAACGACGACAGAGAGGTCATACACATATAATGATAAGGGGGCATAACTCTGTTATGCGTAACACTAGGTCAATGTAACTCAGATCACTTGGAGAGAATTTGTTGTGGATACGGACGCTATATTTTCGTTATTTTATGTTCATGGTGAACCAAACTATTCCAATTCAAAGTTCCCCAATGTGAGGGGATGCAGTTTGGTAGTTTCACAATTTACAAGAAAAATGACAACGTATTACTTGTGAAAGCACGTAATAGCGATTTGGATGGCCCTATCCGATATATAAGTTAGTTCTTAGATTCCCATATTCTCCTGTTTGTGTAGATGTAATTTGACTAATTTTGCATCGTTATTACCAGAATACTAGCCATATCTTCAAATGTAATGAAATTGCTGAAAATAATACATTTTAGTCGACGTCATTGCTTGTTTTATGCATTTTGCGACGTCGGAAAAAGACGACATTGGTATGCTGATTAGTATATATCTCCCCTAATTTCCATTAATTGTATAAAAGGTCTAGGCTTCTACATCAGAATTTAACACTCTTTAGACAAAACATAAAATGACTGATTTTTCCATTTAAATAGTGTCCCGAATATATCAACAATTAGACGGTTTGACAGCGTATCTTATTGTGAACAACACGCGCACCTGTTTGGCAGCAATTTAACGTAAATAAAAATAATATTTCACAACACCCGAATATGTTGTTTGGGATAAGAATTTTGTTTGTTTATGATTATGTAGCTATTTCTCTTCATACGTATGCAATGAAAGATGCAAAAAGATAGCATTTTATATATGGAACTATATATTAGAATATGGATGTGAGATTTGTCCGAATTAACACATGAGATGGTATATATATTTTTCAACAATTTTCCTATAAATGTTGTTAGAGTTTGATATCCTGTCATCACAATATTATTTAATCGAATATGAATTGATTATATTATCGAAAACAATGATAGAGAATCATAAAAGCGTTTCCAACAAAGCAAGACCTGGCCGATCAATATGCATCATTCTTTTTTGTCTATAAAACGACACAAAATTATGCAGTGAACAAGACAATTCCTTTAAATATGTGTGCATATACATTTCATACCATATATAAATCATTTTCATTAATATTATCAGTTTTACATATAAGGTTGAATTAAATAACCGTTCATTAACCTGTTCAATATGAAATTGCAATATTAGTCCAAATAAATTGAATATTGTACATCATAGGAACTAAAGTAGTTGCAGTTATGGCTACGTTTGATCTTCTAACACTTGTGTAAAGGTTTAGAATATGGTGTATTGCACTAAATATGTCAAATTCTTATGTAACTATGATTCAAACAATCAAAAAGCTTTCAAAGAATAAAACACCGTAAACCCTATATGCACGTATGATATGATATTGAACAAGGTTAAATGTAGATACTGAAGTCAGTTTCATGAAAAAGTATCTGAACTATACGCAAAAATATACACCATAATACTGACAGTGTAATCGGAAGGAATGGGCGCTTGTGTTTACTCTTGTTCAACTGACCTTCATCTCAAAGAAATTGCCTAATATGTAGAACAATGTTGACATATGACATCACTACCGCTGACCGATTTCTTACAAAATGGCGGCTTTGCTGACAAGGGTACACAGGATTTTGCGAGGACCCTTCCATTGATTCAGGGATCGTTTGTATATAAATATGAGATGTAAGTAATCAGAATGATTCTGACTATTTGTGTATTGTTATATGTTTTTATCATTTTCACTATAAGTAAGAGAATAAGACAGAAATGCAGATAATTACCGTTGTCGTTCTGTGTGATTTTGCGTCAGTCATGGCGTCACGCTGCACGGAAACTTTGACAATTTCTAATGAATTATCAAATCATTGCATTGTATCTATTTATAATTTCCCATTGCTTGCTACGATACTCTTTCCATGCATATTCCAAAGGTATTGAGCCATTGCAAGCAATGAATAGACGGATGAATGTTGAAAAATTTCAGAAAATGCTACGCAGTGTAAAATCGGAATTTGTCTTTTTGTTTACATTTCAGACAAGCGCAGTCTTTCAAGCACAGCATTCGTTTTCACACCCAATATGTTTCGTCTCATTTTATCTAGACAGTTGGTATTGGTGACAGACCAGTTACAATTTTATTCTAAAATATATGGGGAATTCAGTGATGCATTTTTAGAAGCTGAATATGAAATATACGTGATGTAATAGGCGTCTCAATACCGGCCTTCGAGAAACGTGATTTTGTAAACACTATCCAATATGGCGGAAAGCGTTCTACGGCGTTCGTGTAAGTGCATTTTCGAAAACATCCCAACTGATTCTAGATTCATCGGCAACGTTTCAGAATTATAATTAGCGATTTCACGTAAAACTGATATCAGTGATCATGAATATGTTATTTTTTAAATTCAATACTCCCAGTAATTATCCGATTTTCACATTTCAAAACATGCAGCAAATAACGCTGTGAATCGCGATTTCGTACTGTGTCAAAAATGGCGACATTTTCGATGAAGCCTATTTTGAAAGGTCATTTTCAGCACTTGAGTTTTGTCTAAAATAATAGTGGATGGTATCAAGAAACAGGAAATTTCCCGCAGAATTCGAAACCATGAAGTGTATTTGTGTGCGTGGGATATTTTGATTTTTATTGGACTTGAAATTGAGGGTTGAAGGGGAAGGACATATATGTCCCTGTGGCATCCAGGGGGTTAAGACTAGACTTCTTTGAGCACTTCCACCAGACCTTGTTCTTTCTTGTACAGTTTCTGGTGTACATGTACCCATTCCAGCAAAGCTTCTATACCAATTATACATGATTGGAAGCCAGTTAATCTCTTAACAATATACTGACATTAGACTAAAACATGTACTAGTCGTTTGGTCCAGACATCATGTCCAGGTTGCCACATGCTATTTTACCAGTATATTTTAAGAGCCAGATTATGGCATCTGATCACATGTTTAAAGAGGGACAAAATGAATCCATGTTTAAACCAGGACACATGATTTGTGTAGTTATTGTAGAACAGAGATGTGACTTCTTTCCTAACAGTTGGAGGCACAGCTGGCCCAGTTGTTTGTGATTTGCTGTGCAGGAATGGGGTTTGATTGTGTGTTGGAATCCTGGCTAGGAGTCATTTAACTTCTGGGTTTGTCAGCATGCTTGTGAGTTTCATGTGGTCAAAGTCTGCATCATTCTAGGGTTTCCACCCACATCAAGCTGAAACACTGGTGTAATGGGAACACAACCCAACTCACACTCTCACTCACTGTGTTTCGATCACATTGTTTCTTAGGACTAATATTCTGAAACATAACAAATTTGTTGTCAAGTTATTGGCAATCTAGACAATTTGGAACTTGGATATTTGATACTTCGAAAGGGTCAGAGTGATTATTTTGTTGTTGCAACTTCTATTTCTTTTGAAGTTTCGAAACCTCATCATCAATTATCATCTTTGTTGTCATTCAGTGCTACAATATCAATGCAAGTAATCACCCTACAAAGCTACATGTAATGTAAGTCATATGTTTTGTTTAAAGCTGAAATTTTGATGACGGAGTGTTAATATTCACATATTACGCATACAAAATTATGCTTTTGAATTAAGCTTAGGTTTAAACAGCACTTGTTCTCTTTCCATCCGTAATTGTTTATCTTTGTTAAACAATTGATAAAACGGAAAGATAGTAACTGGCCATTCCCGCATTCATCAATGTGTTTGCTTGCATTTACACATCGCACATTAGGATCTCAAATTTGCTGCCTGTGTACAGTGACTCGGTCCTTTAGTTGCAATCCAGTTTCTCCAACACGTTAAAACATGTTTAAACCTAAGCTTAATTTAAAAGTTTAATTTTGTAACCTTCCCAGTGTAACTCAGTATGTATTTGTGCACTGAAACCATAATGCATACACATCCACCACTATTGTTACTAACCATGGCGTCAAAAATATGATGACATCATAAATGTAACCTTACTGTCACCCATGACTACGTTTTACGTCTTCCGCTATTGTCACTAACTGTAACTTCATTTGCATCATGACGACATAGATACTACTGTTATGCGTTGCCGTTGAATGGCAAAATATCTTGTGCAGATAAAGGAGTCTTGGCAAGAAGAAATATCTGGACTCATCTTATATATATGCAGTGTTGCATCCAGGAATTTGGGATTAAGGGGGACATCCCCCTTAACTGTTGAAACAACAAAAAGAGGGGGACCTGACGCCAATTAGGGGGGATCACATATTGACTAAAGATAGGTATTTACTGTAATGCTGATGCCGTGACAACAATGTTTAACTATTCACATGAGTTTTCTTACCTGGCCTTTGGCTCAACACTTAAATAAACGTCTCTCTTTCTTAGTTTCCCATGCTGCAACAGCAGCAGGATAGGGAAATTCCTTAGATCTAGACACCTCAGTTTGGATTGTAGAAGGGGGTCGGCTTATCTATGGGTTACACTTTCGTGAAACTTTTTTTCAGAGGGTAAGAACGACATTACACATCACTTTGCATGAACAAACAAGGGAAGACAACTTTGTCAGTTAAGACAGAAAGTTTGCAATTAAACATCACTAGACAAGATTGTTTATCATTTCAGTTCTAATTTGTTTTTGCTTTGCATTGTATTATATGCAGGGCTTAAGATTAATGTGTGTATTTGTCTCATATACAGAGCCGGAAATAGCAATCAGCAGTGCACACGTCCCTAGCGATCTACCGGTGATTTTCGAGATGAATTCTGATGCAGTGATCGGAAAAATATAGTATCTGAAACTGTTATTTTATCAAGAGAATTAATTCCTAGCATTGTGTCATTCTAATTGCAGGTTTTGGTCTATCAATGTAAAATATTTATAATCATAACTAAGGTCATGTGACTGCACTTTGGTGTATTGTCCGCACTGTTACACGAGGTCGTAATGTTTTCGACCAATCATCAAGCTAAAGATATTACGTTGCCGAGCTGCTTAATATGCAGCACCTGATTGGCTGAAGTAATCCTACGGACTAAACCGTACATCAATGTATGCAAAACCGAAAAGAGATATAGGTCAAGAAACCGCTTTGGGTATTTGTCATGAAAAGAGAAAGAATGATGAAACTGGTTTGGTTTAACAAACGGAAGAGTTTATCAACATCCTTGGCGGTCTTGTTTATGCATTTACCAAAGACGCTTTTGAATTGCGGTATGCGTCCATGAGCGGACATAAATTCACTCACCCAGAGTAGCGTCCCTTCCTCCCTTTGGCGTCCTTTAGGTCACGAGGTGTTCAATGAAGGATGATATCATCGCTGCCAATTCCCCACTATCTGTCATTTGCTGTACACCTGTGCACTGACCAAAATAATTACATTTTGATTTCTTATGTAATAATAATAGTAATAATAATAATAATCAGGACATTTGTATAGCGCTGATCTCCCCAACTCATGGGCATGCTCTAAGCGCATACAATGTCATATTGTAACAAATTTAGAATCTCCATTTGGTTATTTTAATGATTAAAATCTTACCTGTGTAAAGATGTATAAAAATTACACAAAATAGACACACACTATATATATAATTTTTCCTAATCCTGACGCATGCTAATTATGCTTGTCTCCTTCCTCTTGCGAATGATAGTGGAACACTTGAAATCCCTTGAAGTTCCCTTTAAAAAAGCGGACGTAAAATCACTCACCCACGAGTAGCATCCCTTCCTCCCTTTGGTGCCCTTTTGGTCACCTGACCGACCATTTCTTGTCACTCTCTCCGTATGAATGCCCGACATCCGGATTTACAGGGAAATCCAGAGTGCCATAAGAGGGGAGGTTGGGAGGGCTAACCTCATGAGTCAGGATAAGTATAAAATATCAATTTTAGTCTGAAAATTACATATTTTTCCTTATCCTGACTCATGCTAATTATGCTTGCAGAATACGTCGGAAACGGTAGTGGGTCAGGCCACGTTCTGGATTCACTAGTTGTAGATTTACGTCCTGTATTACCCCCCATGGGAACTTATGACGGCACTGTTGAAGATTCTGTTCTTTCAACTTCTCTCTGATTAGTCTGGGGGGAACCACAACTTGTCAGATTTCTTCCGAAACTTCTCCTGACATTTTCGTGTGGATTTAGATATACTAATATTCCATTAGTTATCTATTGCAACTCCATCTCTTGATGCGTGCATCAAGTGGAGATGCGACCCTTCTTCATGTAAGAGTATGTCCTATACAAGTACAGGGTCTATTACTCATGCTAGTCTGTCCTAGACGTGTGCATGCACTTATAGCCATTGCTCTCGAGAGCGTTGGTTTTCACAAGTCACGTGATAAAAGGGGTGAGATTTACTCAGCGCCTTTGTGGAACCGTTAGTTGTTGTGCTACAACAAGTGGCCCAAACTGGTGAATGCCTGAGACGTCTTTGGTGGCAATGTCTCTGAGGTAGTGGTTGGCAAACACCGTGTTCGATCTCCAAAGGCAAGCCCTCCATTATAGTTGTAATCGAGCAGTTTCCATGCAGAGCAAGTGTTGACGCCAGGGCTCTGACTTCGTGTGGGCTGGAGGCTTCTAGAGGGTCAAGTCCTGCTGCTTTATAGGCCCTTAGTATAACGGCTCTCATCCAGATCGATATTGTTGTCCGTGAGACTTCCGTGGGCGTCTCAGTGGATAAGGAGATGAATAGGCGCTTGAATTTTCGTCTTCTTGTTTTAGTTCTCTGTAGGTAGACTTTAAGTGCTCTGACTGGGCATAAGGATAGATCCTGCGTATCCTGTGGCCCAAGGACTGTAGATAGTGCTGGGATGTGGAACTGTCTGTCAGGCTCACTGGGCAGTTGGTTCTTGGCGATAAAATCCCATCTCAGTCCAAGATGTATGATGTCACAATGTCTTGTTCCAAATCGTGTTCGTTCAAAGTCCAGAGCATGTATTTCTGACATCCGTGCAGCTGTTGCTAGGGCGATAAGGAAAAGCGTTTTCTGAGTTTGTAGCTCAAAGGATGTCCGTTCTAGAGGCTCGTAGGCATCACTGGTGAGATGTTGTAGAACTATGTTGAGATCCCAGGCAGGAGCCTTAAATTTCTTTTGTTTGTCTTCCAACTTGAACGAGCATAGTAGTGCCAGAATCTCTGGTACTTTGGTAGTGCCAGAATCTCTGGTACTTTGGTCAGCTTGATACCCGTTTTTATGGTGATAACTGTACTGAGGGCAGCCAAGTAAGTTGAGAGTGTTGAACCTTTTAAGTGTCTCGTCTGTCAAAGATGACATAAGTATTCCGCCACTTGAGGATGTGTTGCTTTCACCGCTGTAAAGCCTTTCCTCTTTGCATACTGTTCAAATTTCTGCCACTTGTCGTCGTACAAGTTGCGAGTTGATCTGCATACAGCTAGTGTAACTGCTTTAGCTGCTCTGGCGGAGTACCCTCTGGTCTTCAGACAAGCTTTAATACGCTCCACGCGTGTAGCTGGAACAGTGTCGGGATCCCGTGAGCTTGCTTGGTGCGTGGATGGACAAGTAGGTTCGACCACTCTGGTAGTTTCAGGGTTGGACTTCCGAGTTCTTGTATGAGGACGGGAAACTATACCCTCGCAGGCCAATAGAGTGCGACCAAAATTAGTTGCAACGTAGTTGTCTGCTTGATTTTCTGTAGTACTTAGTCCTTCCCATGAGATGCTTAGAGCGTCTGTTGCCCATGCCTGAGGATCTGGAATCGATGAGACGAATGTTGGTAGCTGTTTGTTGAACTTTGTTGCAAACAGGTCTATTAGTGGGGATCCTATAGTCTGTATGATGAACTGGAATGCTTCTGGATGCAACATCCAATCCGTCGGGGATGGTTGTAGTGGACGAGATAGGGCGTCTGCTCTGACATTCCTTGCTCCCGGAATGTGGCATGCCTTCATGTAGATGTTCAGGTTGTCGACGATGCTGAACAGGAGAAAGCTGAGTTGTAGCAGACTTGTTGACCCTTGTTTGTTGATGTAAAACGCCACTGTGGAGTTGTCCGTGTGTACCATGAGTCGTGTGTTCTTTAGTACGCTGGACCAATGTTGTAAAGCGTTGATTACTGCTTTCATCTCCAACAGATCGATGTGTGACTTCTGATCCTGACTCAACCAATTCCCTGCTGTCACTTCGTTGTTGAAGTGCGCACCCCATCCTTGTAGGGAGGCATCCACGTAGTGATGAGTGTTGCAAACCGGCTCTGTCAAAAAGGTTCCTCCGCAAACATTTGACTTCCGAGTCCACCATAGGAGATATGGTTTCAGGCTGTCCGGTAGTATTAACGGATCTAGGCTGTCTAGGTGGGCGTTCACAAATACTTGTAGTGGCCGCAACTGTAGTCTCCCTCTCCGAGTCATGTCTTGAGCTGAGGTGAGTAGACCGAGCATGCTTTGCCAAGCACGTAGTGTCAACGGAGAGAGCATTGCTTGAGATATCATCTGTTGTATCGGACCTAACGATCCTCTGGAACGACTATGCGATTCACTGGTGTGATGAGTCGAATGCCTAGAAATTGCAGATCTTGTTTCGGCTCCAGTTCCGACTTGAGGAGATTTACTAGCCATCCTAGTTGAGTGAGCAGCCTGATGGTGAAGTCTAGTTGCAGTCTGAGTTGACTGGGATCTTGATGAGCTTGAATCCCGTCGTCCAGGTAGAACGCATTGCGTAGACCTCAACGATGTAAATATGTGACGATAGGCTTGGTCACTTGAGTAAACAACCAGGGGGTAGACGATATTCCAAACGGTAGAACCTTCCACTGGAAGTGATGTCCATTGAACAGGAATCGTAGGTATTTCCTTGAGTCTGGATGTATCGGGATGTGGAGGTACGCATCTTGCAGATCTATGCTGGTGAGGTAGTCTGCTGAACGAACGAGATGTCGGAGCTGAGGAAGATGTATCATCTTGAATTTTGCTGGTCTGCATAGATACTCCCGTTGAACTTCCTCAAGTTGTTGATGAGCCGAAATTTCTCCTTGGAATTCTTCTTCGGTACCAGGAAAATTGGGGAGTAGAACCCGGGCGTGATGAGATCTTGATCTATCTCTTCTACTGGCTCTTTGTCGAGCAGGGTCTTGATAGCGTCGTCCAGTTTTTCTACCTGGTCGGCTGCATAGTTGAAGGCCATCGGGTTGCTTGTGAGTGGTGGGGTGGCTTCCAACTGTATCTTGTACCCTCTGCGTAGTATCTGGGACACATAGTCGTCTTGTAGAATTCCCCAATTTTCCCAGTATCGTTGAAGACGTCCACCCACTGTCGAAGGTTGTACAGGAACGGCTGGGGGTGAAAGACTCCAGTCGTTCCGCACCTGGCCTTCAGCGCTTGATTCCTCTTGCATCCGTAGGTGCTCGGCCTCTTCCGGGGTTACCTCTAGGAGCTCCGGTTCGGCGACAAAAGGAGCCTCTTCCTCCTTTCATGCTGGAATACTTCTTTTCTCTGGCTCTCTGGACTCCTTCAAACTTGGATTTGTTGGAGTAGCGTTGGGATGTCTGACGAATCACATTAGCCAAGGTGTCGATGGATTTAATCATCATAACCTCCCTCGAGTCGTGAGAGACTTCTCTGGCGACTTCTTCAATTCCTCCTCCAAAGATGTAAGATGCTGACCATGGGGCTCTGTATAAGGACTTGGTGAAGCGTTCACTCCAAGTGCATGCTGACAATAACCCTTGTCTGATGTGGATGCTAAGTGCTCCGACATAAACTGATGATCCCTCTTCTGCATTAGTAGAGCGGAGTATATCATCCGGTCTTCTTCGGCGGAGGAGTTCTTGAACTTCGAGATAAGTGTTTCGTTGATAGCCCTCGATCTGGCTAATCCGAAGGTACGTCTGGTGGTTGTATCCAGCTGCGCTAACTTCTTCTCCTCAATCTTGTAAGTTCTCTGACGGGAGTCGGTGATAATCTTGTAATCTTGTAGTCATCTTCCACCTCTGGAGCCTTCAGGAAGGGTTCCATCCTATGTAGAGGGAATTTCCTGGTGTTGAACGTCGGGATGTGCTGACTCTGAGACTTGGTGGCTTTATCAAAAGCTGCGCTGAGGTTGTCTGATACTTGAGCGATCGGGTCGATCGGAGGAAAGGTGAGCGTGTCGAAATCATCGTTAGACATCTTGTAGGTAAACGCCTCATCTCTGTCCTTAGAAGGTGATGCTAAGTCCAAGCCATTGGCAATCCAGGAGTTAACTTCCGTATCGGAGAATATGCTTTCACCTTCTTCCTCTGATTGGACATCTCTCGCTCTAAGGATCCACAATGACTTGAGTCTCTATGAGATGATCTGTATGAGGAGCTTCGCGCAGGTGAGCGATCCCAATGCGATCGTGTATAATCTTTCTGGAGTCTTGAGATGATTCTCTAGGTCTTCGTGAAGGTGGGTTTCAGGACGTAGCTTCCCCTCTGTAGGAGTGCCTTCGCGCAGGTTCTCGATGGGCGTCAGAGTCTGATGGAGATGAAGACTCATATCTGCGACATCTGTAGGGTTCAGGAGAACGCCTCAATTTCTTCCTGCATGGAGACTTCTTAGCAGCAATCTCTCAAGCGTCTACAGCTGAACTGACTTTGGTAGCGGTGTCCAGACTCCTCACTTCAGATGGGGAAGATCGCCGTGTCCGTGAGCCTTAGCGCAGGCTTCCCTCTTCATCCGGATGCGGTGGAGAGAGTGTAGAACCTTCACTAAGTCTAGTAGTCGTTGTAGAGGTCTTCATAGCAGCCTTCTCCTGAGCAAAGCGACGTTCCATCATCGACATCATCTTGTCTGTAAACTGTTGCATGAACAGTCCCGGGTTGAAGTTCTTCGTTGTCTGAAGAGACTGCTGCAGGGATGATGCATCTGATACTGAAGAGACGTCATTTAAGGCTCGCTGCACTTGTGAATAGTGATAACAATGTCGATGTAGCTGTAGAAGCAGGCTTCGTCTTCTTACTGACAATGGAGACTTCCGGTATGAGGATGGGTGGATCATCATAAACGTCTGCTTCTTCCGGAGGAACAATCTCGGCTGAGAAAGACCTCGTCTTCTGCGTAGAGCTGAGCATAGACTTCGATGAAGTCTTCAAGGTAGTAGCCTTCTTCTTCTGCATAGAAGATCATTTAGCCTTCTTCATCTGCGACGAGGTCAGCTCAGTACACGATAATCTCTTATGGCCTCCGACGTTCACCACCGGTACATCGACCTGCTCCCGAGAAACGTTCGGCAATTCACTGGAATTATGAATGTCTGCAGCAGTGGTTAACACACGGTTATCAGCGCAATCACTCGATTTAGACATGACTTGTGAATACCTATGTACCCAGTCCTTAGCACGTCTATGGATGGAAAAAAGGTAATTAGCAAATTCAACAGAGTTTAAATTTACACAAAACTTACAGCGAGAGCAGAAAGAACATGAAATAGTGCAATTAGGACATAATAAATGAGGGTCAGCCGCAGACACTCGGTACCTACAACGAATACAGGTTTTCATCAAATGTAAACACAATGAAAACACAAGTCAAACAACGGAAAATTTAGATCAAATTTCAAACCGTAATGTAGAATATAATCCTAAAAAACGTATACATCAATAATTTTTATGTAAGGTCCGAAAATATAAAAGGATATGTGCCGTATAGGGACCAGGTGCTCTCACAACCGTCCTCAAGGGCGAAGAAGGAGAGAGTGACAAGGCATGGTCGGTCAGGTGACCAAAAGGGCGCCAAAGGGAGGAAGGGACGCTACTCTGGGTGAGTGATTTTACGTCTGCTTTTTTAAAGGGAACTTCAAAGGATTTTAAGTGTTCCACTATCATTCGCAAGAGGAAGGAGACAAGCATAATTAGCATGAGTCAGGATTAGGAAAAATTATATATATAGTGTGTGTCTATTTTGTGTAATTTTTATACATCTTTACACAGGTAATATTTTAAACATTAAAATAACCAAATGGAGATTCTAAATTTGTTACATATGACATTGTATGCGCTTAGAGCATGCCCATGAGTTGGGGAGATCAGCGCTATACAAATATCCTGATTATTATTATTATTATTAATATTTTTATAACATAAGAAATCAAAATGTAATTATTTTGGTCAGTGCACAGGTGCATGTGGATACAATTTCATCTCATACTGTACAGCAAATGACAGATAGTGGGGAATTGGCAGCGATGGTATCATCCTTCATTGAACACCTCGTAACCTCACTATGAGACTTGGCTCAAGGTGACCATAGCAATTTCAGCTGCAAACCAGATGTATCATGATGTACCTGCTCTCGCTGTGCGTCCCACTCGATGGACATAATCCTTAGGTCTGTTTGGCACATTGTGATTAATGACAAGATCTACTGTTGGGATGTCCAGTCCTCTGCAAGGAAACATCAATCAAGTCTGGAGATTGAAAACAAGATATATTCACAGCAATAGTTCTCTACACAATTATGAAATGATGCACTGTATCTCATCAGGATATGCCAACAAAGACACACTTAACACAGGTGTTTCCCAGCATTCATATTCAAGTGTTTTCTACTTAAACACTGACACTAAAATCTACTGATCTGAATGTTATATCTGGAGGAGAAGTAGAAACATCTGCATGCCAAAACAGAAGCAACTCTGGCCCAACCTTGACCTGAATAAAGGTTTGCTATCAGAAACATGTATCATGAATCATTTGGTGAGTGAGTGTGTTAAGTTTTACGCCGCTTTTAGCAATATTCCAGCAATATCACGATGGGGGACACCAAAAATGGGCTTCAAACATTGTACCCATGTGGGGAATCAAACCCGGGTCTTCCACTTTCATCTGTGATATCTGTGACTGTCAATGTGCAATTCAACTTATGCCTCAACCAGATGACAAAATGTACCTAATTCCTGTAGTGTTTTGTGTTTTATCATTACAGTATATGGCTGAATGACATGGTGAAGCACATGCTATGATGAAACAATCAGGATTATGAAGATGATACACACTTCAGCAAGAGTACACAAGTTCAGACTATTCAAGCAAACACTCATGGAGTTGAGATGAAATTTTAATAGACTCAGGAATGCGTGTGCATGTTGTGAACAGAAACATTTGGGACAACCTCTCAAGTCAAAACATCAAGTTGAGAAAAGAAGAAATATATTGCCCCAGCAGGCCCTTTGGAAGTTACAAGGTTGCATAATACAGACATTTCATCTTAACAGAAAAGCATCAACTTCAGCCACATTCCTAAAAATAACAAAACAATTTGTGAATGTAATTTGTAAAGCAGGTTTATGCCTTTGAATACTGTAGAAAAGAATATATTTACAGATGATATGACTAAGATTATGATTTAACTTATGATGCTATACAGTGAGTGTTTCCAGGGTTCAGCATTACCAGCAAAACATTAATGTGTACAACAAGAATATAACAGTAGCACAACCTGAGGAGACTTCAAACAGTCAGTGTTGTTCATGCTATGTTCACACTATCACGATTCGAGCCTAGATTTAAATCGTGGTCTTAATCGTGGACTAATTGTGGTGATCCTATTAGATCTTATCAAAAAAAATCTACGATCAACACGATTAATTGTCAATCGTGATCATCGCATCAGATCGTATTGCATCGTAACAAAGCGCAACATATCGCATCTAATCGTGCTTCCAAATGGTGGTGATCGGAATCAATCGTGGACAAGACAAACACCATGCTCTGTTGAGATGTGTTGCGATCTCCCTCGATCTGTGACGCTTTGCCAGGTCCCATTGCTCACGACCTGACACGAATGACTCACGAGCAGATACAAGTTGATATGAGTAAATGCGAGTAGATACTAGTTGATACGAGTAAATGTGAGTGTTGACGCTTTTCAGGGACGCTCACGATCTGTTACGAGTTCCTGCCGCCTCCACTATATCCTTCACAGTGTTGGGCTTCTGCTCTTGAGTCACCTGAGGAGACACCTGATTCTATTGGCCTGGATCCCAAAACCATTTTCCACCACTCTCCTCCCCTTGAGGACGAAGAAGGGCATGTCTTGGTGATCATCAGGGTTTGCAGTCAGAGGGCAAGGTCGGGGGAGTCCTTGATCTTCCTCTCACAGACAGTTGAACAGCTCCAAGTCATGACATGTGTCCTTTTACACCAAGCTCGATCCACACAAACTTGTAATCTGCATCCACCAGAGCTATGGGTTATATCGAAAAGAAGCCCTTCTAATTGACGTACAGGCTGCCAGTTTGGGGTTGCTTCTGGATAGAAATGTGTTTGCCATCCAGGGCCCCAATGGCGTGGGGGATATTCCATCTCTGCTCAAACTGGTTAGCTACGGCTGTCCATGCTTCAGGGGTCACAGGTAGGCTAAACATCTCATCTTTGTACGCTGGCACAATTGCCTGGCACACTTCTGGAACCATCTCTGAGATAGTGGACACTCCACACATATAGGCATACGCAAGGGACCGATAGTTGTCTCCAGTGGCAAGTTGTCTCAGTGTCACTGCCAGTTTCAATCCAGGTGAGAGGAGTTGCCTGAAACTGGCGAATTCCCTATATCGATTGCTGGGGCCACCCTTTGCAAGACTTCATCGAAGAGCTGTGGTGTTAATCTTGTGTAGTTTTGGAATGCTACTGGATCCTCCAGCCTCAAATGGGTGTCTAGGAGGCTGGAGAACTGACCAAACTGTTGTCTACTCTCCTCTGTGAGCCATGGTGCCACCAAGAGGTGCCAGACTGGAGCTCTCCTGGATCTTTGTGGTTGGAGTTGTAGCTGGTCTGGCTGCTGCTCGTCTTCTTCCACTCTGGCGATAATGTAAGCATACAGTACTACTGCAAATGTCACGTCATCACCCTCAACTCCTGCCATCACAATGGTTGTGGGTTGTAGTGTTCACTCTGTAAACGTTCAAGAAACAATGAAGTCCATGGTCAGTTGGGCTGTATATATACCCGTCGGGTCCAATTGTAGCTCAAATCATGATCATCCCCAATCGTGATCATGAAAGACATCACAACCACAATCGTATCCTATCCTATTAGACGCATCGGTTCATGATGAACGTATCGGTACATACCTGCATGTACCAATCGTCCCAAATCGGGGACCCCGATCATGATGATCATGTCAGATCGCGACCCAGTCGTGGACTCAATTGGGACAATCCTATCAGAACGTATGTGATTGTATCCAAACGGGAGACCGGATCATGACAGATTGTGTCACCTTAAATTGACCAATTGTGACAATATCGCATTCAAGCGCAACAAATCGCATCAAAACGTATCAACTCGCATCACCTGGTATCCAAAGCTGAAATTTCAGAGAAGTTCCACGATCAGCTACGAATGGCTAATCGTGACGTTCGTAACGGATCGCACGACAGTGTAAACAAGTTGAAGATAAGTGGAACTTATCTGTTTCCCTTTAACCACACTATGCTGAATCATTAAGAGGCTTTGGTTCCAATGGATAAACCCAAGGAGTAAGGGCCAGTTGCCTTCTCTAGGACATACTGATGTTCATATAACTATTCTTCAACTGGTTTCCTAACAATGAATGCATCTCCTTTAAATGGAGGAGTAACTCTGCCAAAGTTACTACTGATGCCAAATTCAAGAGTTCTAAATAAATGTTACATGTTGTTTCTCTACAACTGTCATGGTAAAGCTAACCTGGCATTGTATGCTGAACACTAGACTATGGTATTGTTGGGACTGTAGACATATTTAATGCCTGAGTGATCTATTCTTGATTTCACACAGACTATAAAAACATATACTTCCAAAGGTGGTTCACTATTCTGGTATTCAAACAAATTTAAATAGAGAGCACTGTTTGTCTGAAACATTTAAACAAATTCTTAGTGGTGTTTATGTACTGTAAGCTTATGGCCTTCTCAGTAACACATAAGATTGATAGATTCACAAAGTGTCACCCCAAATATCTATCTGGTGGCTGTGACAAAACCAGTCCACTTTAGTTCCTCTTCAGTGTTGCATACTTTGTGTGCAAATATTTTGGACACTGCTTTTACATTTTCTCAAGTGTTTAAGTAGGTGTTGTAAACATCTCAGTACGAAACAATTGACAGACACCACTCCATAACCATTAACTTAACAAATTCTAACCTGCTGGCAACATCTGTGGCAAGAAGAATTTTCACTTCATTTGACTTGAATTTGTTGAGAGCCAAGTCTCTGGCGTTGAGGAATCATGGAGTGCAAGACTGCTACTTCAAAGCCCACTTCTCCAAATATCATACCCAAGATCTGAGTATACCTGCAAAAATATCCCATACACTTGTCAGATAATAATGAAGTTATTTATGGATTCTTTTTCTCATGAATTAAAGCAAATACATGTTAAATGATGTGAGATGAATTCTGATGCTGTTTATTCCCTTGTTGATGTACTTACTTGCACGTGCTTGTGAAAATGATGATTGAGCTCTGCGGATGTTCCTCAGTGAAGGACTGCACTATATGTACCAAGTAGGCATCCTTCATGTCCGCTGCCATCAACACATATGTCTGAGTCAACTCTTCCACCGTGGCCACACTGGAGAACAATGTCTCTTCAGTAAAAACAAAGCATGATCACCAAGGATACACACCAGCCCCCAGTACCACACTGTCTGGCAAAGGTCATGGTAGTTCAAACATGCTATCGTGGAAGTACAGAAACGAAAAGCAGTGCCATGTCTCTGTAACTCACAAGGCTGTGTAGTCCACAAAGAATGTCAACAAAAGTTGTTGCCACTATATTTGTGTATTTACACTTGAATAGTTTTCTAATTTAATTTACAACTTTAAAATCTACTCAACATTTTAGACATTTTGGGAACTGGATCCCAGTTATGTAAGTTGGCCTGAAACCCCCCAAAACAAAAGTAGAAACACCCAGGAATGAGAGATTTCTGTTGATATCTAGTTGTTTGACAAAGATAAATCTAGATAAACATGAGATAAAGTGTGGAAAAGCCAAACAATGAGGAAGCCACTTGATCACCAGTGGCCATAGATAGCTGGAATCAGGTGCATTTACCCGGGTAGAACAATCTTACTCACTTTCTCTCAAGAATAGATCATACAAGTTACCAACTCACTTCATTTTGGTGAGCACTGAAATGCTTTTTGTTCCCACAAATGCCTCCACACAAGAGGATTAGACTTATGGCTGTTTAACAACTTTGTTCCAAATATGAAAAATATGTTGCATGCAAAGTACAACATTTCTACTGGCATGGTGAGGACCGTCATATAAATGGTCTTGTTGGGCATCAGAATGGACTTTTTATCTATGTTACAAAACCATTGTGAGACTTGTCATTATCTGTGAATATTGACAAAATCCACTGGCAAAGTTGCGGTAGAGGAAACCAAGACATGATGGCACAATGGCAGAGATTAGACTTCATGGTGAGATGAGTATTGAAAGGTGAGGTGAAAGGGGGTTTAATGTCGTACTTGAGAATATTTCACACATATGACGACGACACATGTATGTGTATGCACAGCTGCTTGTACTAGCCCAGACGTAAGCTAGTTTTGTAAAGTGCTAGCTCACTGAGATACCATGCTGTAGTTAAGCATGAATACCCTCCTCAGGCACATTATACTGACTCCGAGCCGACCAGTCCTTGTTGTACCCATTAATGCAGAGCGCCAGACAGGGACTAACAAGTACCATATTTTAACGTCTTTTGGTATGACGCGGCCGGGAATCGAACCCGCTACCTTTTGCTCTAACCACTACACCACGGAGGCGGTCAGTATTGATGTGAAGTCTCTGTGTGAGGTTGTGATAGGGACAAACTTGGAATGCACACGGACACATAAACTTACCTTGCCTCTTGTTGCCAGAAGAATGGTTTGTTCATGGTAATCTCTTGTAGGTGATTCAAAGTCTCTGTCATAGTTGCACTAACCAGTACTGTTTGTCTCTTCTTGGGTAAAACCTTAAATATTATTTCCAGCTGACTGCCAAAATTGTCTTCTAATAGACGATCTGCTTCATCAAGTACCTGCAAGATAAATATCCATTGCTAGTGTTGGGAATTGGAAACCAAATCCACTATCGATTATTGGAGGACTTGTGGTGAACGGTTATCGATTATAATCAAAAATGTTGTATACATTTTTAATGTAATCACCAATTTTAAGGGGTTTCCCCAGGTTTTTTCTAATGAATATTTTTAGATGTTATATTTTACCGATCACTGCGTCAGAATTCATCCTGTTATATTATTGGGTATGTTTCAACAAGATCACCGGGAAACTTGTGCACAGCTGATTGCTATTTCCGGCTCTATATATGAGACAAATACACACGGTAATCTTAATCCCTGCATATAAGACAATGCTTAGTAAAAACAAATTAGAACTGAAAAGGTAAATAATCAAGTGATGTCTAATTGCAAATTTGACGTCTTCACTGACAAAGTCGTTTTGTCTTTATATTTGTGCGAAATGATACAATATCCAGAAGAAAAAGGTTTGATGAAAGTGTTTCCCACAGATAAGCCGACCACCTTCTACAGGCTGCCATTTTTGGTCTTCAAAATTCGGCCCTCTACAGTAATATTACCTTTCTTTGAAATGACTTTAGTGTGTATAAATACACTTTTCTAGTCAGTCAGCGGCATTTAGTCATGTAGTGTTTTTATGACATCTGACAAGATCTGTTGTTTGTTGAATGGTTGGTAACTGATGCTGTTGTAAGTAAATATGTAATTTTTTTAAGTAAAATTGATATTTTATACTTATCCTGACTCATGAACTTTTGCTTATCTCCCTTTCCCTTTCGAATGGTAGTGGAACACTTGAATCCCTTGAAGTTCCCGAAGCGGACGTACAATACTCACCCACGAGTTACCTCCCTTCCTCTTTCCCGTGCAAACGTACCATGTGTCGTGCCCAGTCTTGTCACCATCCGCTTGGGCGAGCACTGGAGTCCCATATACGGCAATATTATTGTTTACTTTTAGGCCTATTCTTCTAATTTAAGCTGTGTATGGTTTTGATTATAATTACGATGTATTATTTGTAAAAATTTGTTGAAATTTATTGACTTTGAGTCGTGTTTTCATCGTGTTGTAACCGTGTTTACAACTCATAAAATCGTGCTGTGTGTGTAAACACAGGTTGTCTCTGGCTGATCCTCACCCCCAATGTCCATCGTGTACAGATACATGTTCATCCACCTTGCATTGGATTTTCGCCCATGCACTTGGATCTGCTGTGAAATCGCAAGTGTCTTCAACGGGGAGGTTGGGCCGGCTTGTTTGTCATGAGTCAGGATAAGTATAAAATATCAATTTTACTTTAAAAATTACATATTTTTCCTTATCCTGACTCATGATCTTTTGCTTATAGAATCCGTCGGAATAGGTGGTGGGTCAAGGCACTGGATTCAACAGCTGTCCTTAGATACGTCCTGTATCCCCCCAAAGGGAACTGCAAACGGCATTTCCGTGGTCCTATTCTTCCAACTTGCGTAGTAACTCGGGGGGGGGACCACTCCTTGTCTTACTTCAATCTCAGACAAGTTGAATCATGCTGATTCATGTGGTTTTAGATCAACTAGTATTCTCCTGTACTAGATATCTTATAACAACCCATGGATTATGATAAGGTCTTTATCATAAATGAGTTGCGACCCCTTTATGTACAGGTAAGGTCATTACCTGCACAGGATCTTTAATCACTCATGCTAGTCTATCCTAGACTGTGCGCATGGACTTTCAAACTAATACTTTTTCCTAGTAAAAGTCATCTACAAGTCAACGTGATAAAGGGTGAGATTTCAACTCAGCGCCTTTGAGGAACCGTTAGTTGCTGTGCTACAATGAGAGGCCCAAATTGGTGAATGCCTGAGACATCTTCAGTGGCTATGTCTCAGAGGTAGTGGTTGGCAAACACCGTGTCCGACTTCCAGAAGCAGCCCTCCATTATTGTCGGTATAGAGCAATTTCTGTGTAGAGCTAGTGTTGACGCCAGTGCTCTCACTTCGTGTGGGTTGGAATCTCTAGGAGGTTCTAGTCCTGCTGCTTTGTAGGCTCTCAATATAACGGCTCTCATCCAGAACGATATGGTCGTTCTTGAGACTTCAGTTGATGTCTCAGTTGATAATGGGATGAATAGGCGCTTGAATTTCCTTCTCCTCGTCTTAGTCTTTTGAAGATATATCTTCAAGGCTCTGACTGGGCACAAGGATAAGTCCTCTATATCTTGTGGGCCGAGGACTGTAGACAGCGCTGGTACATGGAATTGTCTATCTGGTTGACCAGGTAGTTGATTCTTGGCAATAAAGTCCCATCTAAGTCCTAGATGAACTGTATTATTATGCCCTCTGTCGAACGTCGTTCGACCGTAGTCCAGCGCATGTATCTCAGATATGCGAGCTGCAGTGGCTAACGCTAGCAGGAACAGCGTTTTCTGTGTTAGCAGCTCGATCGTGATCTGGTTCGTAGACATCACTGGTAAGATGACGCAGAATTACATTCAGGTCCCAAGCTGGGGCTCTGAATTTCTTTTGTTGGTCTTCCAACTTGAATGATCTCAGTAGGGCAAGTAATTCTGGTACTTTCGTCAACTTGATGCCTGTTTTCATGGTAATCACTGTACTGATAGCGCCAGGTAAGTCGATAGAGTCGAACCTTTTAGATGTCTAGTCTGTCTCAGATGACATAGATATTCCGCCACTTGAGGATGCGTAGCTATTACCGCTGTGAAGCCTTTCCGCCTTGCGTAAGTTTCAAACTTCAGCCATTTATCGTCGTTGCGAGTCGATCTGCGTAACGCTAGTGGTACTGCTTTGGCTGCTCTGGCGGAGTATCCTCTTTTCTTCAAACACATTTTGATACGGTCCACACGTGTAGCTGGAACACTGCTGGGTTCCCGTGGACTTGCTTGGTGTGCGGATGTATCAGTAGGTTCGGCCAATCTGGAAGCTTGATTACTGGGCTTCCTAGGTTTTCTAGTAGATCTGGAAACCATGCTCTCGCTGGCCAGTAAGGCGCGACCAAAGTCAGTTGGAGCGTCTTTGTCTGTTTGATCTCGATCAGTCCTTTTGGCAGTAGTATCGGGGGTGGAAAAGCGTAGCCGTTTAGTCCTTCCCACGACAATCTCAGTGCATCTGTTGCCCAGGCTTGAGGATCTGGAACTGGTGAGACGAACGTCTGCAGTTGTTCGTTGAACCTCGTGGCGAACAGGTCTATAGAAGGGAATGCTATTTCCCTTATGTTCCGAAACGCTTCGGGATGGAGCATCCATTCCGTTGGTGATCGGTGTAGTGGTCTTGAGAGAGCGTCTGCTAGTACGTTCTTGGCTCGGGTATGTGACACGCCTTTATCCAGATGTCTGCTTTCTGAGTGATCTGGAACAACTGGAATGTGAGTTGCAGTAGGCTTGGTGATCTTGTGGACCCTTGCCGATTTATAGAGAACGCCACTGTGGAGTTGTCTGTGTGGATCATCAACATCTTGTTGTTCAGCAAGCTCGCCCATAGTTGTAAGGCGTTGATCACTGCTTTCATCTCTAGTAGATTGATGTGGAGCTTTTGTTCTGTATGAGACCACTTTCCCGACGCTACTTGATCGTTGAGATGTGCTCCCCATCCTTCCAATGAGGCATCCGCGTAGAGTTGTGTCTCGAGGCCGGCTCTTGTAAATAGACTCCTTCGCAGACATTCGACCTGTGTGTCCACCATAGTAGATACCTCTTGAGGTTTTCGGGCAGCAGGATCGGGGTCGACACTGTCCAGATGCTTTATGAGGAACCGTTGAAGTGGTCTTGGCTGTAACCTTCCTATGTGTGTCAAGTCTTGCGCCGAGGTTAGTAGACCGAGTAGAACTTGCCATGATCATAGTGTTAACGGAGAGGTGACTGCTGGCGGGATCATGGCTTGTATCTTGACCCATCGATCCTCTGGGACGACGATACGATTCTCTGTAGTGATGAATCTTATCCCCAGGAATTGTAGATCTTGTTTCGGTTCCAATTCTGACTTCCTTAGGTTCACCAACCATCCCAGTTGAGTGAGCAACTTGATCGTGAAGTTCAGTTGTAGTCTGAGTAGACTTGCATCTTGGTGGACCTGAATCCCGTCATCCAGGTAGAAGGCATTGCGTAGACCTCGTTGATGAAGGTATGCGACTATAGGCTTGGTTATTCGTGTGAATAGCCACGGGGCCAAAGATATTCCAAACGGTAGCACGCTCCATTGGTAGTGTTGCCCTCTGAACAGGAATCGAAAATACTTTCTTGATTCTTGATGTATCGGGATGTGCAGGTACGCATCCTGTAAGTCTATGCTGGCCATGTAGTCTGCTGGACGGACGAGTTGTTTCAGTTGCGGTAGGTGGATCATGCTGAACCTCTCTGGTTTCAGTAGGTAGTCTCTGTTGAATTTGCGCATGTTGTAAATCAGTCTGAACTTCTCTAAGGAGTTCTTCTTTGGTACTAGAAAAATTGGGGAATAGAAGCCTTGGGTGAGATGATTCTGGTCTATTATCTCTACTGCATCTTTTGAGAGAAGTGCGTTGATGGCTTCTTGTAATCTGTCTGACTGCTCCTCTGCATACTTGAAGACCATCGGGCTGAGGGTTAACGGAGGAGCATCTTTCAGTTGTACTTTGTACCCTTCTCTTAGTACTTGAGAGGCGTAGTCGTCTCTTAAAATTCCCCAATTTTTCCAGTACCTTTGTAAACGTCCACCCACTGTCGATAGTTCTACAGGAACGGCTGGGGTTGGAAGACTCCAGTCGTTCCGACCCCTGGCATCAGCGTCTGGTACCTCTGGAAGCTCTGGGGCCGCGGCCTCTTCCTGAGTTTCCTCTGTAGTTGCCTGAAGGGCGACGAAAAGAGTCCTTCCCGCCTCTGGAGCTGGAGTACTTTCTGTCTTTAGCTCTCTGTATCCCAGCGTACTTAGACTTGTTGTTGTATCTCTGGGATGTATGGCGGATGACGTTGGCCAAGGTGTCTATGGTCTTGATCATCATCACCTCTCTGGAGTCTTGTGTAGCTTGTTTGGCTGCATCGTCCAATAGACCTCCAAAGATGGTAGGCGCCTCCCACGGAGCTCGTAGTAGTGGCTGCGTAAATCTGTCATTCCAGGAGCAGGACGCCAGTAGACCCTGTCTACATATTAAGGTGATTCCCGCCAAAATAGCTGTGAGGTGGTCCGATAAGAAGAACTGGTCCTTCTTGTGTGACGAGGGCCGAGTAGATCATTTTATCCTCTTCCGTAGTGGAATTCTGGAATCTTCTAGAAGCTGTATCTACTTGTGATAACTTCTTATCATCCACCTTATACAACTTAGTCTTGGCATCATTGACCAGCTTGATGTTGTCGTCCCACTCCGGCGCCTTCACAAATGGTTCCATGTGATGTAGGGGGAATTTCCTCTTATTAAAAGATGGTAGCTGCTGCGTCTGGGACTTGGAAGCCTTCGCGAAGGCTGTGCGCAGGCTGTCCGGTACTGGATATAGGCTCGATCGGTGGGATTGTGACGGAGTCGAAGTCATCATCCTTCATCATGTAGGTGTCAACTTTGTTCCTATCTTTAGAGGGAGACTCTAGGCTCAACATGCTAGCAATCCAAGCCATTACTTCGGGAGTCTGAGAAGACGGAGTCCGCAATGTCTTGAGCCAAGGAGCTGTGTCTAGTTGACGTCTCTCTGTGTGAGCCTGTATCCCTTCGCGAACCTTCATCCTGGGTTCGCGAACCTGCAGCTGATGATTCCTCCCTGTGCGAACGTCTGTCGTGGGATCGTTCCCTTCGCGAACGTCTCTCTCTGGAACCTCTTCGCGAACCTCCCTGTGGTGAGCTTGTGCCTTTGCGAACGTCTGCGGGATGATCTCGATCTGGATCGGCTAGGCGTGGAGGCAGGCTTCTTAGAGGTTCGCGAACCTTGAGGGTTCGCGAACGTGGACTGCGTATCATCTTGTAGTATGATGGAGTCGTCCGGTTGTGGAGCACTTCGTGGAGGAGTGTGTTCGCCAACGTCAACTGCAGTTGTAGCTCTGATGGGTGTAGATTCGCGCAGGCCAGTGGGTTTGCGCACGATGTCGGCAGACTGTTGTGTCTTCCTTGATTCTTGCTGGAATCTCTGCTCCATCATAGCCATCATCTTGTTGGTAAACTGTGTCATGAACTCCCCCGGGTCGAAGTTCTGCATCTGTTGAATCGGCTGCGATGCTGTTTTCTGTGCCTCAACTTCTGTCCTCGAAGGAAGAGGTCTTATGTCCGACAGCTGGCCTGCTGTGACATTCATGGGTGATGATCTGGTAGTAGTAGACATCGACTGCATCGTAGATGTCATTGATATCTCAGGTAGTAGTATAGGGGGGTCGTCAAACACTTCTTTCTCATGAGGTGGTACGATCTCCTCGTTGAAAGATCTCTGCGTAGCAGCTGTAGCACGTGTAGATTTGCCCTCAGATCTAGTACTCGTAGACTTCCTCTGCGTAGTAGAAGAGGACACCGTCTTCTTCTTAGACTGGGACGGCGTAGGTTGCGAGGTTGACGACTTTTTCTTAGTCCCCTTTGCTGCAGACTGGCCCTGTAATGTACTAGGCAACACATCACTATTATGAACATCAGCAGCAAGTAACATACGGTTTTTAGGCTGATCTCCAGATTTATCACATGTGACTAGAGATGACTTTTTCACCCGATCCATGGCACGTCTATAAACATAAGACAGATATTGATTAAATTGTAAGTCAGTTAAATCAATACAATAGATACAACGCAAGGTGGATGAACATGTATCTGTACACGATGGACATTGGGGATGAGGATCAGCCAGAGACAACCTGTGTTTACACACACAGCACGATTTTATGAGTTGTAAACACGGTTACAACACGATGAAAACACGACTCAAAGTCAATAAATTTCAACAAATTTTTACAAATAATACATCGTAATTATAATCAAAACCATACACAGCTTAAATTAAAAGAATAGGCCTAAAAGTAAACAATAATATTGCCGTATATGGGACTCCAGTGCTCGACCAACCATCCGCTTGGGCGAAAAGGGAGAGAGTGACAAGACTGGGCACGTCACATGGTACGTTTGCGCGGGAAAGAGGAAGGGAGGTAACTCGTGGGTGAGTATTGTACGTCCGCTTCGGGAACTTCAAGGGTTCAAGTGTTCCACTACCATTCGAAAGGGAAAGGGAGATAAGCAAAAGATCATGAGTCAGGATAAGGAAAAATAATAAACCATAAAAGAACATACAAACTTTCTTTTCTTTTGTGTACCTCTACATGTTCAACTATCTGTCTCTGAACTGTACTTGCTTACCTTTAGAAGTCGGGGACAATAACAAACACATGACCTTTTGTAAATATATTTATCATTTAGAGGGTATTCTTGTGATTTAATTTAACCGATTATTAATCGATGATTGATCAGTTGGGTCAATCCGATTGCAACCGATGATCGATTATGAAACTAACATCTATTGAAAATGGAATTCCAAGAAATAACAAAAACATAGCATATGCTACTTATTGAAAGGGTGTCTTTGTGACATATAACTAAGATCATGAGATTATCATCACATCATTATCAATAGTATTATACATAAGTATTCAAGTCACACTACAACTACAACTTGTATGAAGGCTTAAAGATATCAACAGGAAAAGTAGCCTTGCTTCAAGGCTGTACTGATTGCTAAGCCCATTGGTGTATAGTGATTCTATCCTTTCAAGAGGCAAGTCTAGATAAGCGGCAGTCCGTTAGAGGAATATTTATATTTTATAGAAATTATCATCTAAACTATTTACTATTACCTTAGAGACTTGTGCAAGTCTACAGGAAAAGGTACTTCAGTGAAAACTGAACACATGTTACCTTCATCTTATACACAGGTCAGTCAAAACCTTTACAGATCTCAGCTTATACCTTCAGAAATACATGTACCAAATTCAATCGACCTCAAGCAGCTGCTTCTTGAGTAAACAGTTATATAAAACATTTTTTGCAGGAGATGACCTTGAGGCTGACCTTTACACTTGACATTCCCTTTAACACAAACACTTACAAGAAACTTTATCCTCTTCAGGTTGAAGTTTGTACAGCTTTCAATATGGTCTGCCAGCCTGCCTGGTGTCGATATGACAATGTGAGGTTTCACTGTCAGGTCAACACCTTGTTGTAACATATCTGCAATATTGAACCCAAACTGTCAGTATTTGTTTCATATGGTGAAATGAGAGGTGTTAGTAATTTTAAACAAAAGACTTCTTGCAATTAACAAAAACATAAAATCCCCTCAAAGAGAACCAAACATCAGAATGCCACTGTCAATTATTAGCTGGGGTAATAATACTACTAGTTTGTTTGTGTCCAATCTCTTGTGGTGATTTCATCTAATTTCTCTTTGAAGTTAAAGTTGAAGTTAACTCTCCAAGCAATAATCTTCAAGTTGTTCTGACCAATTATATGTATAGATCATTCTACAAGAATCACCTCAAAAAGCCTGTGTTTGTAATAATGACAGGTACATATGCCAAAATGTTTCAAGTGAGTGAGTGAGTTTAGTTTTACACTGCTTTAAGCAATATTCTAGCAATATGACGACAGGGGACACCAGAAGTCGGCTCCTTTTTGTGCTTTAACAACCCTGCAAGTATGGGTGGATTCCACCGGTGTGATTTTAGTGACGACGCTAAGTATATTTGTCCGCTGCGTGTCATCGTCTCCGTAACGGCGAACCAAGATGGACGTTATTGGCGCCAGTATGGACGTGAAGAGCTGCTGGCGCTGAAGGAAACCGCGTTGGAGTTGAAAGGACTTAGAGACTTGCCCCCGGAATGTGCATCAGACAAGGGGAATAATTCAAATTCAGGATCAAAAGTTACTAGGAAACGAGGTAAGCGTGGAGGAGTCCGCCGACGAGTTCGGACGAACTTTCGGCAAGCACAAAATATTTGTATGAATTCAGAGACAGTTGCATTCTATGTTTCACGGAGACATGGCTATCACCTTCCGTGGACAGCAACACCCTTTATTTGGAAGGATTTGGTACTCCAGTTCAATTAGACAGAGATTCAGATGCTCCAGGGAAATCTATTGGAGGAGGTGTATGTATGTATAGAAATGAAAAATGGTGTCGTAACTATCTTGTGAGAGAAAGGATATGCTCACCAAACATCGAACTTCTATCAGTGTCTATGCGGCCTACTTATCTACTACGTGAATTCGGTCAGATCTTTGCTGTGAGTGTCTACATACCACCCAGTGCCGATAACAAACAAGCAGCTGATGTAGTTCATAATCATGTTCAATCCCTAGAGCTGATTTGTCCTGATGAGCCGAAATTCATACTTGGAGATTTTAATGGATGTACCCTGAAGTCTGTGCTCCCCACCTACAATCAGTATGTAACATGTTGTACACGGAAAGACAAGATCCTCGACTTGTGTTATGGTAACATCAAAAACGCCTACAAATCATATAGTAAACCACCCCTAGGAGCTTCGGACCATAATTCTGTGTATTTGCTGCCCACATATCGTCAAAACTTAAAAACAGAGAAGGCTATTGTTAAGACTGTCAAATCATGCAACAGAGAATCTACTGAAACCCTACAAGGATGTTTTGTGTGTACAGATTGGGACATGTTCTATGATGCAGAACAAAAATTAGAAGGAATATGTGACGTCATTACGGATTATATAAATTTTTGTGTCAACAACATAATACCAGAAAAAGAAATCAGAATGTTCCCAAACAACAAGCCCTGGATCACAAAAGAAATGAAATCTTTATTAAACGAAAAGAAACGAGCATACATGAAGAAAGATAGAATAAAACACAAATGCATACAGAAGGACATCAATCTTAAAGCTCGTGAGTGTAAACAAGCGTACAAAGAGAAAGTTGAGAGACAGTTTCAGCAAAGCAATCTGCAACAAGCCTGGCAAGGCGTGAACACGATGATTGGCAAGAGCAGGCGACGACAGACAACCAACGCCGGGGATAATGAAACCTTTGCTGAGGACCTCAACACTTTCTACAGCCGCTTTGATTGTCACGACTTTACCGATGAGAGAGCTCAAGTTAGTGAAGCCGTACAGGATAGTGAAAGTCGTATCCATATATCAGAAGCTGACGTCATTCAAAGCTTCTCCAGAATTAACATCAGAAAAGCAAAAGGACCTGACAACCTTGACGGCATTGTGTTGAAGGAGTGCAGACTTCAACTGTGTACAGTTTTCACTAGATTGTTTCAATTCTCAGTGAATACACACGTTATTCCTTCGGTCTGGAAAACATCAGAAATTGTACCAGTTCCTAAAGACACAACCTAAAGAACTCAACGACTACAGGCCAGTTGCTCTCACATCTCACATCTATAGCAATGAAGTCGCTGGAACGCATCTTGTTGAGACATCTCCGTCAGGAAGTTGCCGACATACTGGACCTGCTTCAGTTCGCCTACAGGTCAAGGAGAGGAGTTGTTGATGCCACACTGTCACTCCTTAATAATGTCTATAAACATCTAGAGACGCCTAAGTCATACATCAGGATCCTCTTCGTTAACTTTTCATCTGCGTTCAACACTATCCAGCCACATATCATGATACAGAAACTGTTAGACATGGGCGTTAACTCATACCTCATCAAGTGGATCGAAAACTTTCTTGTGGACAGACAGCAGTACGTGAAAGTTAACGGGGCTGTATCGAGTAAACGGACCACCAACACTGGTGCACCACAAGGCTGTGTAATATCTCCTGTTCTTTTCACCCTCTACACTAATGATTGTGCAAGCTCGAATTCAACCTGTTCAACTGTAAAGTTCGCAGATGATGCAGCAATTGTCGGCAAACTGAACGACACTGATTCTGAAGAACTGTATAAGAGGACATTAATCATTTTACGACTTGGTGTGCAGAAAACCACTTACTCTTAAATGTCACAAAAACAAAGGAACTGATAATTGACTTTCGGAGTAAACCCACAGAAATGCTTCCAGTGATAATCAACGGTGAATGTGTTGAGACAGTGTCGGAGTATAAGTATCTGGGAACCTTCATTGACTCTAAGCTGAACTGGAACTCTAACACTGAAGCCCTATACAAAAAAGTGTCAACAACGTCTTCATCTCATGCGTAAACTGAGATCTTTTAATGTTAACCCATCTGTGATGTCATCTTTTTATGTAGCATTTATTCAGAGTATTTTAACATTTTCCTTCCATTGTTGGTACGGGTCTCTCTCAGTTCATCTCAAATCTAAAATAGACAAAATTGTTAACACTGCAAGTAAAATCGCTGGAGTCAGATTTGAATGTTTATCATCAATATATGAGCGGCAAATCGTGAATCAAGCTGTCAAAATCATATCTGACCGTACTCACTACTTAAATTCGGAATACAACCTCCTCCCTTCAGGCCGCCGCTACAAAGTTCCAATTGTGAAAACTAAGAGAGCCCGTACATCCTTTATTCCAAGTACCATATCTCTCTTAAACAAATGTGAAGATACCTAAATCAAAGAATTTATGTAAATATGTTTGGTATCTCTCTAATGTGTCAGTAGCTCTGCTGATGTAACACAAATTCCTGAAAAGGCATTAAAGTATTATTCTACTCTGATTATATACCTGTGCCTGTCAATGGATATTTCCATGTAACTGTTTGCACATTTGAGTGTCCAAATGAAGTCATAGATTTTGACTTAAAATGGTCAAAGTGTAATGTCCAAATTTCATTGTACTGGACAGACAGACATACATGGCAGTTGCTAAATATTACTGATGTTTTTCTACTTTGGACAGTAGCATACAGAGCTGTAAGTACTGAATTCCAAATATTTAACACCAGGCTCTCACCAAGACCTCCTGTAATCACGGTAACTCTAACCCCCAAGGGTTTTCCTAGAACACTGAACTGTTCAGCTATCTGGAAAGCCAGCTCCCTGCAAGAAGAAACACACATTATTCATATTTTCTGAACATTCGATTGGTTTTTGGAACAAAGTGGTTGGAATTCGGTTATTGAATCTCTTCTGACTTGAGGTCAACTGTGGGCATGTGTCTACAAGCTGCCTCAGGGACCGATCCAAGTCTCTGTGCATGAAGAGAGATGGAATAGTTTGAACAGCCCTCTTCCATATCTCTGTGTGTGAAGTGAGATCAAATAGTTTCAACTGCCCTCTTCCATATCTTTGTGTGTGAAGAGAGATGGAATAGTTTGAACTGCCCACTTCCATATCTCTGTGTGTGAAGAGAGATGGAATAGTTTGAACTGTCCTCTTCCATATCTCTGTGTGAAGAGAGATGGAATAGTTTGAACTGCCATCTTCCATATCTCTGTGTGTGAAGAGAGATGGAATAGTTTGAACTGTCCTCTTCCATATCTCTGTGTGTGAAGAGAGATGGAACAGTTTGAACTGCCCACTTCCATATCTCTGTGTGTGAAGAGAGATGGAATAGTTTGAACTGTCCTCTTCCATATCTCTGTGTTGGAGAGATGGAATAGTTTGAACTGCCCACTTCCATATCTCTGTGTGTGAAGAGAGATGGAATAGTTTGAACTGTCCTCTTCCATATCTCTGTGTTGGAGAGATGGAATAGTTTGAACTGCCCACTTCCATATCTCTGTGTGTGAAGAGAGATGGAATAGTTTGAACTGTCCTCTTCCATATCTCTGTGTGTGAAGAGATATGGAATAGTTTGAACTGTCCTCTTCCATATCTCTGTGTGTGAAGAGATATGGAATAGTTTGAACTGTCCTCTTCCATATCCTGTGTGTGAAGAGAGATGGAATAGTTTGAACTGTCCTCTTCCATATCTCTGTGTGTGAAGAGAGATGGAATAGTTTGAACTGCCCACTTCCATATCTCTGTGTGTGAAGAGAGATGGAATAGTTTGAACTGTCCTCTTCCATATCTCTGTGTTTGAAGAGATATGGAATAGTTTGAACTGTCCTCTTCCATATCTCTGTGTGTGAAGAGAGATGGAATAGTTTTAACTGCCCACTTCCATATCTCTGTGTGTGAAGAGAGATGGAATAGTTTGAACTGTCCTCTTCCATATGTCTGTGTGTGAAGAGAGATGGAACAGTTTGAACTGCCCACTTCCATATCTCTGTGTGTGAAGAGATATGGAATAGTTTGAACTGTCCTCTTCCATATCTCTGTGTGTGAAGAGAGATGGAATAGTTTGAACTGCCCACTTCCATATCTCTGTGTGTGAAGAGAGATGGAATAGTTTGAACTGCCCACTTCCATATCTGTGTGTGTGAAGAGAGATGGTATAGTTTGAACTGCCCACTTCCATATCTGTGTGTGTGAAGAGAGATGGAATAGTTTGAACTGTCCTCTTCCATATCTGTGTGTGTGAAGAGAGATGGAATAGTTTGAACTGTCTCTCCATTCCTGTGTGTGAAGAGAGATGGAATAGTTTGAACTGTGTGTGAATCTCTGTGTGTGAAGAGAGATGGAATAGTTTGAACTGTCCTCTTCCATATCTGTGTGTGAAGAGAGATGGAATAGTTTGAACCTTCCATATCCCACTTCCATATCTCTGTGTGTGAAGAGAGATGGAATAGTTTGAACTGTCCTCTTCCATATCTCTGTGTGTGAAGAGAGATGGAATAGTTTGAACTGTCCTCTTCCATATCTCTGTGTGAAGAAGAGATGGAATAGTTTGAACTGTCCTCTTCCATATCTCTGTGTGTGAAGAGAGATGGAATAGTTTGAACTGCCCACTTCCATATCTCTGTGTGTGAAGAAGAGATGGAATAGTTTGAACTGTCCTCTTCAATATCTCTGTGTGTGAAGAGATATGGAATAGTTTGAACTGTCCTCTTCCATATCTCTGTGTTCGAAGAGATATGGAATAGTTTGAACTGTCCTCTTCCATATCTCTGTGTTCGAAGAGAGATGGAATAGTTTGAACTGTCCTCTTCCATATCTCTGTGTGTGAAGAGAGATGGAACAGTTTGAACTGTCCTCTTCCATATCCCTGTGTGTGAAGAGAGATGGAATAGTTGAACTGCTCACTTCCATATCTCTGTGCATGGAGAGAGCTGGGATAGTTTGAACTGCCCTCTTCCATATCTCTGTGCATGGAGAGAGATGGAACAGTTTGAACTGCCCACTTCCATATCTCTGTGTGTGAAGAGATATGGAATAGTTTGAACTGTCCTCTTCCATATCTCTGTGTGAAGAGAGATGGAATAGTTTGAACTGCCCACTTCCATATCTCTGTGTGTGAAGAGAGATGGAATAGTTTGAACTGCTCACTTCCATATCTCTGTGCATGGAGAGAGCTGGGATAGTTTGAACTGTCCTCTTCCATATCTCTGTGTGTGAAGAGAGATGGAACAGTTTGAACTGCCCACTTCCATATCTCTGTGTGTGAAGAGATATGGAATAGTTTGAACTGTCCTCTTCCATATCTCTGTGTGAAGAGAGATGGAATAGTTTGAACTGCCCACTTCCATATCTCTGTGTGTGAAGAGAGATGGAATAGTTTGAACTGCCCACTTCCATATCTCTGTGTGTGAAGAGAGATGGTATAGTTTGAACTGTCCTCTTCCATATCTCTGTGTGTGAAGTGAGATGGAATAGTTTGAACTGTCCTCTTCCATATCACTGTGTGTGAAGAGAGATGGAATAGTTTGAACTGTCCTCTTCCATATCTCTGTGTGTGAAGAGAGATGGAATAGTTTGAACTGTCCTCTTCCATATCTCTGTGTTGGAGAGATGGAATAGTTTGAACTGCCCACTTCCATATCTCTGTGTGTGAAGAGAGATGGAATAGTTTGAACTGTCCTCTTCCATATCTCTGTGTTGGAGAGATGGAATAGTTTGAACTGCCCACTTCCATATCTCTGTGTGTGAAGAGAGATGGAATAGTTTGAACTGTCCTCTTCAATATCTCTGTGTGTGAAGAGATATGGAATAGTTTGAACTGTCCTCTTCCATATCTTTGTGTGTGAAGAGATATGGAATAGTTTGAACTGTCCTCTTCCATATCTCTGTGTGTGAAGAGAGATGGAATAGTTTGAACTGCCCACTTCCATATCTCTGTGTGTGAAGAGAGATGGAATAGTTTGAACTGTCCTCTTCCATATCTCTGTGTGTGAAGAGAGATGGAACAGTTTGAACTGCCCACTTCCATATCTCTGTGTGTGAAGAGATATGGAATAGTTTGAACTGTCCTCTTCCATATCTCTGTGTTCGAAGAGATATGGAATAGTTTGAACTGTCCTCTTCCATATCTCTGTGTTCGAAGAGAGATGGAATAGTTTGAACTGTCCTCTTCCATATCTCTGTGTGTGAAGAGAGATGGAACAGTTTGAACTGTCCTCTTCCATATCCCTGTGTGTGAAGAGAGATGGAATAGTTTGAACTGCTCACTTCCATATCTCTGTGTGTGAAGAGAGATGGAATAGTTTGAACTGTCCTCTTCCATATCTGTGTGTGTGTAGAGAGATGGAACAGTTTGAACTGCCCACTTCCATATCTCTGTGTGTAAAGAGATATGGAATAGTTTGAACTGTCCTCTTCCATATCTCTGTGTGTGAAGAGAGATGGAATAGTTTGAACTGCCCACTTCCATATCTGTGTGTGTGAAGAGAGATGGAATAGTTTGAACTGCCATCTTCCATATCTCTGTGTGTGAAGAGAGATGGAATAGTTTGAACTGTCCTCTTCCATATCCCTGTGTGTGAAGAGAGATGGAATAGTTTGAACTGTGTGTGAAGAGAGATGGAATAGTTTGAACTGTCCTCTTCCATATCTGTGTGTGTGAAGAGATGGAATAGTTTGAACTGTCCTCTTCCATATCTCTGTGTGTGAAGAGAGATGGAATAGTTTGAACTGCCCACTTCCATATCTGTGTGTGTGAAGAGAGATGGAATAGTTTGAACTGCCCACTTCCATATCTCTGTGTGTGAAGAGAGATGGAATAGTTAGAACTGTCCTCTTCCATATCTCTGTGTGTGAAGAGAGATGGAATAGTTTGAAATGTCCTCTTCCATATCTCTGTGTGTGAAGAGAGATGGAACAGTTTGAACTACCCACTTCCATATCTCTGTGTGTGAAGAGAGATGGAATAGTTTGAACTGCCCTCTTCCATATCTGTGTGTGAAGAGATATGGAATAGTTTGAACTGTCCTCTTCCATATCTGTGTGTGAAGAGATGGAATAGTTTGAACTGTCCTCTTCCATATCTCTGTGTGTGAAGAGAGATGGAATAGTTTGAACTGTCCTCTTCCATATCTCTGTGTGTGAAGAGAGATGGAATAGTTTGAACTGCCCACTTCCATATCTCTGTGTGTGAAGAGAGATGGAATAGTTTGAACTGTCCTCTTCCATATCTCTGTGTGTGAAGATAGATGGAATAGTTTGAACTGCCCACTTCCATATCTCTGTGTGTGAAGAGAGATGGAATAGTTTGAACTGCCCTCTTCCATATCTGTGTGTGAAGAGATATGGAATAGTTTGAACTGCCCACTTCCATATCTGTGTGTGAAGAGATGGAATAGTTTGAACTGTCCTCTTCCATATCTCTGTGTGTGAAGAGAGATGGAATAGTTTGAACTGTCCTCTTCCATATCTCTGTGTGTGAAGAGAGATGGAATAGTTTGAACTGCCCACTTCCATATCTGTGTGTGAAGAGATATGGAATAGTTTGAACTGTCCTCTTCCATATCTCTGTGTGTGAAGATAGATGGAATAGTTTGAACTGCCCACTTCCATATCTCTGTGTGTGAAGAGAGATGGAATAATTTGAACTGCCCTCTTCCATATCTCTGTGCATGGAGAGAGCTGGGATAGTTTGAACTGCCCTCTTCCATATCTCTGTGCATGGAGAGAGCTGGGATACCTTACACCCAGGGCTATTGTATTGCTGTAGATAATAACAATGTTTCTCTTTCTAAGACCTTGCAGATTTTCTCTGGGTCTTGTCCAAGGTTTTTTTACAATATTTTTCAAGATCTAATTCTTCTGACAGCTCACCTTGTTGGGGTAAGAACAAGAGCAAATATCCCGTATGGATCTTCTGACAATTTTTGCAAAACTGGCAGAGCAAAGGCAGCAGTCTTCCCACTGCCAGTCTTGGCACAAGCAATAACATCTTCACCTGCAAGTAGAAGAAAACAGAAGATGTACAGATCATCTGAAGCTAATCAATTCATTACGATGATTACATATAATATAAAGGTCATAATAATATAAAGACATGATATACACTAGCTTCATTGGCATTAAGGCTCCTGAATTATACAGAAATAATTTTATGACCCTTCAACATGGAATTGACTTATGAACTGAATCTTCGCTATCTGACACTGTGAAGTTTGGGTACAGGTGCAGACATCGAGATAGTGTTTAATTTGTATGTCATGACATGATAAATATTGAAACTGCACCATGATTAATTTTATTGCAAATGCGATAAATTTGACTAACTGAAATGATTCAAAAACGATTTTTGCCTCCTATCAAACTGTTTATTTGTGGCACTCTCAATTTCTCAGCTTAAAATGGACGTGGCCACTTTGAATGCCAATGCACATAACAGAAAATCCCAGTCTGGATCATAATAGTTTGTGCATTAGATTATGGGTCCAGGACAAATGATGCTGAATTATTCTTGCAGACTTGAATGTGTTCAGGATAACCAGCTCTCAAATTTACAGGTTTACATGATGTTTACTGATTTATTAAACAATAAATTGAAATGACATAATTGTTATGTTTTTTTGTTTAAATGGATGAACAAAAAGTATGGCTATGCTTATTTACACAACGGCACACCTAAATTATCTGTCTGGTGCAATATGGCACACATACAAAAATTGCATGAGTGAGTGATTGAGTGAGTATTGCTTAACATCAGCAATTTTGAAGCTATTTGCAGAATATGAGTCTTGTATAAGCTCGCTGATAGGTGACACAAACTCTTCAAATAGTCTTCTGTCTCTCACCAACCACATGAGTTGTATTTACGTCTTCAATCGACCGTTTGCTAAGATCACTTACACCTTTGACATGCAAAATTATGTCTGAATTATTACCTGAGACAAATTCTCTGTGATTCTGTAATAGTTCACAGCTCACAAACATTTAATTTATCAAAATTCAAATCTTGTGCTTCTTGTCTAGAATCTTTGCTCTTGACGCCATTTTGAACTGAAAACATCTCCAGAAGTGGCCTTGATAAACAGAGATGACATAGGAGGCTTAGCGTTTCACACACCCATGTGGGACAAATCTGCCAGCTATCACTTAAAATGATGACGTAGTGTGTTAGAACTTCAGAGGTTTCAGTACACATAAACATATTTCCATGACATAGTACCCATGAAACCATAGCTACACAGCCACACAGCTGATCCCTGTTTACAAGAACTGTCATAGCCGAGAGGTGTCTATAAATAGCAATGAAGAAAAACGAACTGACATAATTATGCTTATAACGTTAGATTTATGGTTGATTTATTTCTCAAAAATTGACCTGTACCTGGTGCAAGTTAGACTAATAACTAGGTTGCACTGTGTAATATTCACTGCCACTCTACGTTGGTTAGACTTAGTATTTATTTTTTGTACTGCAATCCTATGCAGTTTCTTTTTGTGGGAAGTACATACAAACAATACTACTCTTATTCTTGTTGGATACCACTCTTGGAAACTTTCTATGGTATCTGATGGAACAAACTTAGGTCAGATACTCTAACTTCATAAGTTCCCTCACAATGGTATGGAATGAGAATGTATTCAGTATATTGTTTAACTACTCAGGTTAAATATGCATTGAAGTGTAAACAGTAGAGGACCTAACGTGTACACGAGACGGTCCCCCGTTGCGCATACAAGTGACTATGTGAGAGTGGGTCACACATTCACGTGACTGCCTGATCACAGACACAGATCACACAAAAACGTGTGTAAAAGTGTTATTTATTAAAGTAATTTATGAAACAAACTTTGCTACAGTCATTGATAGATGTTCAAGTTATTGAATGACATGAATGAAAATGTAAAAACAGAACATTAAATAGTCAAATACTGACCCAAAATGTGCAAAAGTTAAGCAAAATTTGAGATATTTATCAGCAAATTTCACATATGTGCATATTTTTCAGAAACTTACATTAAGTATTTTCTGAATGCTCGTTCATCGCAGATTCAAAATATATATGCAGCTTTCGAGGCACACCAACGCACACCCATTTGTTACTGTGCTGAAACATTTTCACTTTCTTCAAAACTGCGCGAACCGTCTCACGTAGAAGTGACTGGGGAAGCGAGTCATTAATGGGAGGTAACTGATGCCTGACTAAATTTTCAGTCAAAACATCCGTCTTGTGACTTGGACTGTCTGAAGCTTACGGTAATGTATATGGGGATATTTTTTGGGCATTTCAAAACATTTTTTTCGTTACAACAAAGAGGATATAATAGATTAATACAAATTAGGAATAACATCTTTTTATACGGATATTATTTGGTGGGAAAATAATCATTGGAAAACACCACTAAGAGAGGGGGTCACTTCAAACTGGTAAATACAGAAATGCTTCACTCAACAAGCAAGAGACATCAGAATACGACAAATCCCCCTGGCCCTCACAGATTTGAAAGAACAAATCATCTGACAGTTACTTAAAGTCCATCTTGATGAGAGAATTTCGAAATCCTTAATAGCAAATTCAATTCACTTCCTTAAGTGGCATTTAGAAGCTGGTATGATGAAGTGGAACACTTTTTATGGATAGACAACTTCTTTGTTGCAGTAGTAGTTGTTGCGACGTTTAGGTGTAGATCCTAACACCGTTATCAAGCAAATGATACACAACATTTGCACAAGGAGTTCTGTCATGTAGATCTTCGTGATGATTGGGGAGAGCCATCATTAGAAGAAAAGTTGAAGACATCCACACTGACCTAGACACCCATCTCACAGTAGAAAGCATCATCCGCCTCATCCATTCCTGTATAAGTTCCACATACTTCACCTGGTCTGATAAAATCTGCCAACAAACCCATGGTCTACCTATGGGATCACCTCTCTCCCCCATCATCACGGAGCTCTACATTTGCTTGATAACGGTGTTAGGATCTACACCTAAACGTCGCAACTACTACTGCAACAAAGAAGTTGTCTATCCATAAAAAGTGTTCCACTTCAAATTCAATTCAATTCAAAGTTTATACAGTATAAAGGCCATAGGCCCAAGTACAAAACTCACAACAGAATAATGCTAGAGACAAAATGGTTATGCACACCTCTTAAAAACTTCTTAACCTTAAAGCGTCTTTTACAAATTTTGCTATGTTAATTAGGATATTCACGTTATCATAACTTAATAACACATTAAATATATAAATAGAAGGATGTTTCCAGAAATATTCTAGAATATACTTACGTCTTAAAATGGAATAAACTTTACATATTAACAGAAAATGGTATTCATCTTCTATACATCCATTCATACCTAACTTACAAAATCATTCATCACAAACAATACCGCAACATCTACCAACGTTTATCATTAAAGGCAATTCCCCAGATCTTACCAAAAATAAAAGCCTTCTATATTCACGATCCTTAAGAGTGGATAAATAATATTCTTGATAGAAACATAACTTATTTGATTCACAACTTTAGAAAACCAATTTTGCTGGTGGCAATCTTTAAAACAACTACCAACTTCCAAACAAATCCCAAACCATAAGAGATAAGTAACATTTTAACCTTTGAAGCCCATGTAACACGATTACAGTCATCGAAAGATTTACAAAGAAGATAGCTTTGTTTAAGATATCTATGATTAGGCATTGACAGCAACTTTAACCAATGCTGAATGCATCTTTTATGACAATCAACAAATAAGCCATATCTACCACATTCACCAAGTGCAGCAACATTAGAAACATAACTACCTACACCAATAACATATTTACAAAACTTAATATGAAAATGCTCGATGTATTCAATTTTTGAATGACCCCACACTTCACCATGTTCACTAGAATAGAGTAAGATTGGCTTAATCTGAGCATGAAATATCTTGAATAAAACCAGAGAGGAAATATTCCTAAACTTGCATTGCAATTGTTTAACGGATACTAAGGCTTTTGACGCTTGAACAAGAACTTCAATACCCTTTGACTAACATAACCTGTCAGAAAACGTTAACCCAAGAAATTATAATAGGTTGATGTCTTAATAATTTTATTGCCAAACATCGATTTTTCAGAAAACCTAAACTTGCCACCATTTCGAAAAACTAAAATTTCAGTCTTATCGAAATTGATATCTAAACCCTATTTGATACAAAATTGATCCAATACATCTATGTTTCTCTTTAGACCAATTACAGTATCATCAAACAAACACAAATCATCAGTATAAAATAAAGATAAAATATCAAGAAACTCTTAAAGGTCACATGCAACTAAAAAATCAAACATTATTAAAACACAATTATCACTTGTTCATGACATATAATATACATTGCTGGTTATGAAAAAACATATAAACAAAATTACAAGCGTACAATCGCAAATCAAAAGTGCAATATTGTGTACTTGGGTTTACTTCCCAAGAAACGAAGCAGCCGGGATACCGAACCCAGTCAGAGCGGGTGGGTGTGCACTCAAGTGTAACGGCTGGTTCATTTGCAGATGCCCTCATGGCTCATTGTGTGTGTATATATAGAGATGTTGGGTTTTGTAAATACAAGCTCATTTTTTTTGTATAACATTTTACAATCAACAGACATCATAACATGTCATGTGTTCAAGTATCACACCTGCCTGTCTGTGTAATTACATAATGTGACAGAGACCGAACTCGGGCCATAAATCAATGCATTTTGTTTATGGTGTATAGCCTGATTGGTGTTAAGTTCAAATTGCATGTGGTCAGTGATAGCAGCTGTGTATTGAATATTGTCATTAGCAGACAGGCAGGCAGACACACAGGTGTCAATAAAACAAGACATTGAGTTTTGTCTGTGACAACGACATATCTATATCACAGTTAGAAATTCTGTCAACGCTAAATAATGACATTGCTTTTAAGTATTGAACTGAGAAAGTGACTCGGTAAGAAGAACGTGTGGTGAAATAGACAATGAAATTATATAAACAGTTAATTTACTGTCATAACATATAAAAAGCTCGCGCCTGTGAAATATCAACAAAACATTAGAAAAATAGCTCACACCAAAGCCTTCACCGAGTATTCACCGGAAAACGCGCTTCCAAGCTGCGCGAACCTATTTCACTGCGCACGTGCTATGAGCGCAGCCCAGCTGTTGAAACCAGTTTTCCCCCGAAAAGTCGGGGGAAAATTAGTGAAACGTTTGAACTCCGATTTCGAGCGGTTTTTCTCATCGCATTATTTTTCAACGTTTTAAGTTGAATTTGCATTTTTGACGATTTGTTTCGGTAAGTCCATACCGAAAGGTATCAGAATCTGCAAAGTTGTGTTTTACGTTGCATGTGACCTTTAACCAACAAATATACCTCGAACATTCGATTCCTGTAACATAGTTTGCAACTCGACAACAAAAAGAGAGAACAGCAAAAGAGTTAAAATACACCCATTTTACGCCACTTAAAGTATCAAAATAATGAGATATGGAGCTATTTGAAAGTTTAACATCAGATTTAACCTTTGAGTACTTGTCCAATCATACTGTAAATATTTTACCATGATATAGATTTAGAACTGAGAACCACAATAATTTACGATTAATAGAATCAAATGCCTTTCTGAAATCAACAAATAAACAATAAAAACGTCCATTAGTTTTAAAGAGATACTTTTGAACCAGACACTGTAAACTAAAAATATTATCAATAGTGCCATATCCAGCACAGAGCCCAGCCTGAGACTCAGGAATGTTGTCATACTGATGACAAAAACTTTAATATAGACGTAATAACTTCCCTATGACATCGCTTAGCGTTATCCCTCTATAATTATTAACCTCCGTCTTCTTGCCTCTTTTGTGTAGTGGTAAAACCAGTCCTTTAGCCCATTCTATTGGGAAATTGCCACTGTTCAGAATATTATAAAACAACACATGCAAAACTTGTAATAGTTCAGTTTTACAACATTTTATCATTTCTGGGGTTACTGCATCAGGACCAGGAGCTTTACCATTCTTCAGATTGTCAATGGCATCAATAATTTCATTATGCTTTATTTCACAGTTCAGTGTATTATTAATGGTATCATTATTGCATGCACAGCAATTATGTACATCGTTATGATCCAGAAATTCACTGGCTTCTCTCACGTGATCTTGGTCCGTCTTCTCATGACTTATATTCATTACACTTTCGAAGTAATTGACCCACTGGGTTGCCGATATAGAGTTTATATCAGACTGAGTTGATTTATCCGATGTTAGATGTTTAACTTGGCTCCAAAACAACTTTGAGTTCTTGGAATTAGACAATAACAAATTCATCATATTTTCCTCATAATTTTCCTTTTTGGTGCGACATAGCTGTCAATATGAGTTTCGTAGACTTCAAAATTCTGTCCAAAAATGCAGTTCCCCAGTAGATCGAAAACATCTAAGTTAGTATATTTCAGCTGCTTCAGGTTTCAACATTCTTCCTCATACCAGATGGCGTTGATGGGTTTGTTTGGTGAAGCATTTCTAAAACATCGCATGTTACATCTATCTGCACACGATGTTATACATGCTATTAACCTATGTACCACAGCATTGCTATCTTCAATGATGTCATTTGGAAAGTTCTTTGATTATGATTCATTATTATATTGTGATTAGCTTGACATTGTGTGTATGTATACTTTAAATTATTTGTTGTTATATGCTTTGTATTGGCTCTTGGAATGCAAGGCAAATTTCCCTTATCTTATCTTATCTTATCTTACCCAAACTTGAAAACTTTAAATTCCATCAATAGCTTAACAAAAGTTTTCAGAACATTTTTTGACACTTTTTTTTAAATAAGAGTGTGTATTTTTTGTCTATTTTGATCAAAGCGTAAAAATGAAATCATGTAAACATATACTTGGAAATTCTTTATTAGTCCAGACAAAGGTTTATATCCAACATCAAACCTGCAAAAATGATAAACAATCACAAATATTGTTTTGAAAACTGTACGAAAAGACTTCTCAAACAACATAATTTGTGTCGTTATGCTGACGCTCCAACACAAAGGAGGCCATATCCTTGACTGGGTAATATCCTCTGAAAGTAGTTCCTTGGTGTCTTCAGTCAATGTGCAGGATATACAACTGTCTGATCACTTTATGGTTTCTATGACCTGGAGTATGGACAGACCTCAGCGTCAGACTATCAAAGGATCCTGTCGCAATCTGAAGTCTATTGATAATGATGAGTTTCGAAGAGATCTTGTGAACTCTGACTTACTCCAACACCCCCTGATGATGTAAACCAACTTGCTGAGTTGTATTCATTCACATTGTCATCTCTCCTAGATGAACATGCTCCATCAACTTCAAAGGAGATCATTGTCAGATCAGGGACTCCTTGGTACAATGAGCAGTTCTCTTAGCCAAGCGGAAACGCAGAGCTGCAGAGAGAAAATGGCGGAAGAGTTGCCTTGAAATTCACTGTAGGTTGTACAAGTCTGAGCGGAACACTTGTGCTAGGGCTCTTAGAGGAGCCAAATCTAGATACTGTACTAAAAAACTCTCTGACAATGTGAAGAATCCTTACTTCTATCATAAATTCATGGGATCTCTACTTGACAAGAAGAATGATTCCCCATTACCATCGTACACTAGTGACAAGAAGTTTGCAGCCAATTTTTCAGCCTACTTCTCAAGTAAAATTGAAAATATCAAGAAAAGATCCTCCAACATGTCCACCCGATGGTAGGATCTGCTCTACGGACATCGCAGTAGCCAACTCAGATATTCCTCTTTCATCCAGTGTCAAGAACCTGGAGTGTTTATCTTGATCTTTGTCTCGCCATGGAGCAACATGAGAACCATCTCTGTAGAGTGGTCTCACATAACCCCAAATGGTCTCACATAACCCCAATCCTCCAGAGTCTGCATTGGCAGCCAGTTGAAGCCAGACTCTGTAGAACAGTCTTCCTTCTCCCATCAAAAATGCTTCATCCTTAGAAGCATTCAAATCGGGACTTAAAACCCTCTTCTTCAAAAAATTCTACAACCTATAACTGCCAAATATTCTGATGGGTCATTTTGACGAACTGTCATATCTTCCTCACGAACTCTAGTGACTCTTTTATCATGTTTATATGTAGCGCTTTGAGCATGCTCTCTATGGCGCACAAGAAATATCCATGTATTATTATTATTACTAGTCTAAACAAGTGACAACCTTACAATAGCTATTATTTTTCTTAATAGCATCACTAGATACTGATTTCAGAAGTTGTTTGAATGAACCTGCAAATACGGAAACAACACCCCTCATTACAACTCCTTGTACAACTCGGACATTTTTACACACAACCGTATATGTTAGTGTATACCAGTATCTTCAGCTGCTTAAGCATCTTTCCACTGAAACATAATAAGGAACCTGAACAAACTTCCACAGTGATATATTACACCAAGACATCTTGTCTTGTACGAGAGACTATTGATCATTCAGCATAAGATTAATTGTTCTGTTTGTTTGCCTCACACTAGTCATCAGCTGCAAGCACTCGTCATTGGCTGCCATCATCATCATCATCATAACACATTTGTAATGCGCTGGTATCCATGCAGTCCATGCTCAAAGCGCAGATAGAATGTAACAAATTACACAGTTATAGTTGAAAAGGCTGTCCTGCACAAATGTGTTTTAAACTGGGATTTAAAAGTGACAAAGTCAGTACAGTCCCTGAGATTCTGTGGAAGTTTGTTCCAGGCCACTGGTGCTGCATAGGCAAAGGATCTGTTTCCATACTGCTTGTACAGAGAAAGAAGACTGGATAAATATGTAGGGGCAGTTCCAGACAGACAGCGGAAGACGTGGCAGAGAATTTTAAACTCAATTCTGAAATCCACGGGCAGCCAGTGTAGAAAGTATAGAAGAGGAGTGATATGATCAATCTTCCTGGATCTTGTCACAATGCGGGCTGCTACATTCTGGACTCTTTGTAGTTTTCGTATCTGAGACTTGGTTGCACCGGCCAACAGACAGTTGCAATAGTCAAGTCTGCTCATGACCAATCAAAGTTCAATTGATAACTGTACGTCAAAGGCACATGTACAGGTTTTGGGTGGAAAAGCCATTAAACAATATCTGTATAATTGCTTGTAAAGTTCTTCCTTCAAGATAAATGCCCCAATGCATCATATAAAATTGCAGACGATCTGGCATTTCCCCCCTAACGTTGTTGTAGTTGACGTTGTCTCCTTTCCTTGACCTCCAACATGTTCAATTTGTGTCATACTGTCCCCCATGATCTAACTGACAGCTTGATTTCTCTATGCCTTCCACATGATGAAGAGATTGAAGCCACAAAATTATTTAGGTAAGTATGACCTTTCATACCTTACTCAACTGTTGGCAAAGTATGCACTTTTGCACTCTCGTTTGATTAATTGTGAAAGGAACCAATGTTGATGATATTCTTTAGTGTGGGGGTCTGACAATACTTTGTTCTGTTGTGAAATAACGAGAAACCAGGGTACTTTACACAACCAGATTTCAATATTTTATGAAAAGTCTCATGACAACATGTATGTAGCCTTGTTTACGTCTCGTGTGACCTTTTGACATTGAACATGTTCTTGAAATCTGTCATCATAAATGGATCTCGAAAAATAAGTTACGCCAGGATTTTGTTGACGCTCCATGTGACCTCCGACCTCACACGTGTCATAATGAGTGAATGAAGTTTTACTCTGCTTTTAGCAATATTCCTGCAACATCACGGCAAGGGACACCAGAATCACGCGTGTGCAGTTCTGGTCAATGAAAATTTCACTATTTTTTCCTACAGTATTTGACAACAATAAAAGACAGCAAAAGAAAATTATTCACAGTAGTAGCATTAGAGAAAAATTAAAGATAAAGTTATGACCACTATAAATCTTTTTTAACTTAGTTGGGGGGGGATGTCAAATTATCTATATAGTTGAAGTTCACAAAAATCATTAAATGTTTCATTCCCAATCAAACTACTGTAAAAAACACTCAACTAAGTCGCACAATCAATTATTAGAGGTAACATTATGATATGAATATATGTTATTTCACGAATGACATGAGAAATTCTGAAATGGCGATAACTGTTACAGTTGGTTGTGAGAAAACATCTATTTATACTGCCATGATTCCATATCGCCGCGTTATATAAAAACACAATCGGTGGCAGTGAACGGGCTAGTCAAATCGGTGAATAACTAATTAAGTATAATAATTAATTCTGTTTCATTCCTTTAACAAACGTCGAAGTAATTTTGTAAATACTGCTAAAATATGGTGATAATTGTTCGGTAGCCAGTACCCATGTAGGGAATTGAACACGGGCCTTTGGTCTGACGAGCGTGTTATGAACCGCAGTAATATGAGTATACTGTAGTTGGCCACAAGTGAGTCATCATTAATGAAATTCCCATAGACTTGCATGTTAATTAACTCTTGCAAGAATAATTTTCATAAATTTAGTTTCAGTTGAATTGCTTTCAATACTAATCTACCAGCTGGGAAATCATCTCAGCTACATACACACATTTCCATTCAATTTCCCGATGATCATTAAGAAAACTGCAACTATTCAAACAACATATATTAGACATACCAATCAGGTTTAACATGGCTGTCTACTGGCTGGCGAACAGTTATCATCGCGAAACAGTTATCGCCAATACATCCGTATCACACGTGTGCAGTTCCGGTCAATTACAATTCCGGTATTTTTCCCCCATGGTATTTGACAACAATACAGGACAGCAAAAGAAAATTCTTCACGGTAAGTAACCTAAGAGAAAAATAAAGATAAAGTTATGAACCCTATAAAAAAATTAACTTAGTCAGGGGATGTCACAAGATCTATATAATAGCAAGTTCAAGTTCACAAAATTCATTAACTGTTTCAATCCTTATCAATCTACTATAATAGAAACGCTCAAATAGTCACACAATCAATTATTCGAGGTTACTGTATGATATAAATACCTATGGTGCTTAATCAGGTGTCATTCGATAACTAATCAATGGAAGGATGAAAGAAAATTATGTACACGTACAGAGCCGTGCCAAAACTATTCGGCACTTGACGTCATTTCCATAGACTTACAAAAAGTTACATGTTAATTTAGTGTAGCATATATAATTTTCATGAAGTGAGTTCAGGATGGATCTTTGTAAAATTTGACAGTCATATTTGAAATCATCTTTGCGCTGCGCACATAATTTCAGTTCAATTTTCCCACACTATTTGACTAATGACATCACATTTATCAACTTACATATGGTTTCACAATGCGCACGGCACTGTACACATTGATGAAAATGTTGCCATTCGATAAGTAAGCAACGGAAATTTAAACAGAAATTATGTGATTGTAGGTAAAATGATTCCTCCCAAATGTGCAAAATTTGACTTTGATCTTACGAAAATTAAATTCATGAAAATTATTTATTCTAGTGGCTACCGAACAGTTATCGCCATATTTACAAAATTACTCCGCCGTTCATTAAATTCATGAAACAGAATTAATTATGATACTTCATGAGCTATTCACCCATGTGTCTAGCCCATTCACTGCCGCCGATCCAGTCTAAACAAACATAGGCTCAGTATTATTCATTACACTGCTATACTGAGTCTAACAAAACCTAGTAGAAGGTCGTGCCAGCTAAGCTTTTGGACTGACCAATCAGAACACAGCTTACCAAATCGCAAAAGTTAACATTCGCACATACCGTTTGAACCTTTACCTAAAAAACTTGAACCTTTCCAAATGCTTTTTTCCGCATGATCCCTTCCGAATCTGAGTGATACACGCAATGAGAATTAACAGTCGCTGAAAATAGCGTTTTTGTCAATATTCAAGGATGTCATGTTGTGAAAATATAAGCAAACAATAACCATGTCATTAGAAACCCATAAGTGGATATGCTGCAGGTCAAATATCTGTGTTTTATTCAGATTTTTGTTTATTGATAGATCAGTGTCAACGACCAGGGAAAAGAAAATCCAAAAACCATTTTGTAAGTACCGCTGAACCCTATCAAGTAGTCGTTGTCTGATTGGTTAAATCCGTTCGGCAGTCTCGCGTTTGCTTAGGTTAGCTGACGTGACCTTCTACTAGGTTTGGTTAGATTCAGTATAGCAGTGTAACAAATAATACTGAGCCTAAGTTTACTTAGACTGCCGCTGATCATGCTTTTATATAATGCGGCGAAAGGGCATCATAGCAATATAAATAGATGTTTTCTCACAACTAACTATAGCAGTTATCACCATTCCGAATTTCTCATGCCATTCATGAAATAATATATATTTATATCATACAAACACCTCGAATAATTGACTGTGTAACTATTTGAGTGTTTCTTTTAAAATAGATTGATAGGGAATGAAATAATTAATGACTTGTGAACTTGAACTTGCTATTATATATAGGTTGTGGAACATCCCCCCGACTAAGTTATTTTTTTTTTATAGGGTTCATAACTTTATCTTTACTTATTCTCTTAGGTTACCTACCGTGAAGAATTTTCTTTTGCTGTCCTTAATTGTTGTCAAATACCACGTGGACAAAATTCCGGAATTGTAATTGACCAGAACTGCGCACATGTGATACTGGTGTATTTGGCAATAACTGTTACGTGGCATTCTAATTCAACTTAGTATGTAACACGAGTTCTGACTGGTCAATGCTATAAATTTCCAACCATATAATCAGCATATACGGTCGGAGTTTGAAAACCTATTCACCAAAAAAGACAAAACAGTATCATAAATTTAATTAATAGTTTAAACAACTTACTCGCAACGGGCTGTTGACCCAACACTGTTAGGTCATGAAACAAGATTTATGATGTCATTATGGAACGCTAAAATACATGGGATTATCATGAAACGGTCCTCCCATTATCAGAAACTTGCGGGCCGCTGCAAATGACCGCCCAACCTTAACGACGGGCCACTATCAATTCTGTTGTCAAGTGACGTCATAGTGGGTGCGTGGGCTTACGGTTCATTCGACATTGGCTTTGGACTGGCAGATATTCTGGGTCAAACAAGTCAAAGCAACCTGAATTCCCGCTCATAATAGCGGTAATATTGGCTTTCTTGCTGGTGCTAACGTTAACAATTGCACTATTAACGTTGTTGTTTGATCAAACCCGAACACTGACATAGTTTGACATGTTGCAGGCTATGGTCTTATCAAAGGCCAAGGTCGAATATCGTCACTTTCTGTTGTGACGTCACTTGAATTGTTCGATGACGTAATTGCATTCGGGCAGTCAACGCGTCAGAAGTTGGTTTTGAGTAAACTTACTGTCAAATTCCTTCGTTGTTTCCTTTTTCTTTTCAACACAAATTCCATGTATTTTAGCAATAATAATGGTAATTTGACAACAGAACAGATAGTGGCCCGTAGTTGAGGAATCACTGGGCTATTATCATTTGCAGCGAACTGCTCATTTCTGATAACTAGAGGGCGGTTTCATGATAATTCCGTCCATTTTAGCTATACAGACCTCGTTAATACGAACACTTTGGTTTTAAAAAAACCCCGTTCGGATAGTGAAACGTTCGTACTGCTGAAACCACAGTATATGCACCGAGTTACTTGAAGATACGTGAAGAAATCAAAACAAAACGTCAAAGACAGTCACTGGATTTATTACACATTCTGGAGTCTGGAGGTTCGAGCAGGGGCCCGCGGACGATTGGAAAATGTTCATGCTGGACACGTCGAAAGGGTTTACTCATGCCGGCACCGAACGCTTGAACGACTCGATTCGAACGTACGTGTGGGCGCTGTTAGGTGCGCCGGTGCAAACGAGTTCCAGTATTATCGGTAAGGGGACTGCTTACGACGCTCAGAAACAGTTCGTGTCCAACGTCGAGGATGCTATCAATGCTCCAGTTGATCTACCGAGTGCTATCCGACGCTACCAAGATGTGTTGGAATACGCCCGGTCGAAAGTCGACTACGTCTTCGACGTGGGACTGTACATGGATCCGAGCGATATGCTGAGAGTAAAAAAAGGTGGTGGGCTACAACAAACAAAATAACCATAGCCACGGTTGACCAGAAGCCGGGTATCAACCCCGATGTAAACGCCCCCCACGTACCACCTCCCACGACTGGTGAAATGGGCATAGTCGTACCACCCCCGGAGCCCAGGGTTCAACCAACACCCCCACAACCCCAACCCCCACACTTGCAGGCGGCCAATCAGCAGCACATCGACCGTAAAACAGCGCTGGTGGTTGGCGGGGTCGCGGTCGGGGTGGGGCTTATTTGGTTAAAAATTCCTTAGCCGCTACGTACACCAGACCCGCCACGGCGACGATGGCTGCCCACAGGTTTTGACTGAGCTGTAGCCAGCGTGCTGAGCAGCCACGAGACGATGCTACCCAGGATGCCGGGCAGGGCTTCGGCGGCCTTACCAGTGAGTTTAGCCAGGGCCTCCCCGAGGGATTTCAGGTGCTTTTTTATCCAGTCTCTGATGCCACCAGTGGGTGTACCCCCACTTGTTGGGATGGGTGTTGGTGTACCCCCACTCAGCGACACCACCAGGACTGATATGATGAAGCCCAATGCAGTCAGAATGCTGGCGATGGTGATCCCTTGCTCTCGGAAGAGGATTCGGATCCTGTCAGCTAGCGTGGTGTCCTCATTTAGGACTCGATCGATGGTTTCCCTTACACGACTGATCTGGGATCGGAGGACTTCCCGGTTCGAGGAAGCGGATTCCAACCGAGTTCGTCTCTCGTCTTCCAAGTTTTTTATTCTCTCCTCGACAATGACGCGTTTCATATCATCGCCCCCTCCATTTCGGTGAGTTTTATTTTCTTGCGAGTGATGTGCTCGTCGACTTCGTTCAGTTTCCCCATGTTGTTCACGAGTAGTAGTAGAGGAAATGATTGTCCTGGACCAAGTCCAACAAAAGCCTCTGCAAAGCCTTATTCCCCAAATAAGGCTTTGGTCGGACCCTTAGCTCTTGCTACCATTACCCCTACTATGAAAAAGTTTGAGACGCCAGCGGGATACGAACTCCACATGTTTACCTCACGCAAACTATAAAAGGGCTCACCACTCAACCGACTGAGCTACCGGGGACTTGGCTGAAGTAGGTCAGTTTAACGGGTCTATCCTGAGATCACGCGCACCCACGCATCACGTGACAGCGGACTTAACTGAAGTAGGTCAATTTAACGGGTAGATCACGCGCACCCACACATCATGTGCTGTTGTCTGGAGGTAACACTACGATCAGTAGTCCTCTGCCTGGCCTATACCTCAAGTAATACAAGGTAGGTTCATCCACTTTATCTATGTTGTATAGCTCTACGTGCCGCTATGACACTATGTCACGTTGACCTCGATGAAACAGTTTAATGTGAATCGCCTATGATCTCTTTGGTGTTCGTTATAAAGGCTTGCCGGGCTTTTGTACCCCTGTTCTATGTACTTTTTCTCGTCCTCGCTGATAGCAGACTTACGAGACTTGGATCGAATCTCTTGTTTCATTTTATCATATTTTGTGAGTTCAGAGGATTGAACGAAACTCCTCCTCCGAGATCTTACTGTCAGTGAGTGCCGTGGAAATACGCTCACTCACCGTGTTCAGCTTTGCTTCTCGCCAGAACCCTGATCTCATCGTGTTTCAACGCCTTCACGATGCAGTCTGCGTGATGCAAACTTAAGCACCAACCCTAACACCCTGTCACCCCAGCTGTTATTTCAAGGCCTAGCACTATAGGTGCTGCCACGATGGTAGCTAACAACCCAACACCTGCCACCCCTAGCCCCATGCTGGTTGTCATAAGGGTGGTATCAACACCGATCCACGGCATTGAAAGCTCTATGGTACTCTTATATAGTGCTTTTCCGCTTGTCGCGGGTCTTGTTCTAGTTGACGTTTTACATCGATAACTGTCTCAAAGCCGAACCCGCTTCACGGTTTCCAGGGTCTTCGCTACTTCATCTATGCCTGGGTACAGCCCCATCCTATAATATATATTACAAAATATTTTTAATTGGGTTTCAGTTAACAGCCGATCAATGTACTTGATGCTTATAAGGTATAAATCAGGTTTTGACTGAGCTGTAGCCAGCGTGCTGAGCAGCCACGAGACGATGCTACCCAGGATGCCGGGCAGGGCTGCGGCGGCCTTACCAGTGAGTTTAGCCAGGGCCTCCCCGAGGGATTTCAGGTGCTTTTTTATCCAGTCTCTGATGCCACCAGTGGGTGTACCCCCACTTGTTGGGATGGGTGTTGGTGTACCCCCACTCAGCGACACCACCAGGACTGATATGATGAAGCCCAATGCAGTCAGAATGCTGGCGATGGTGATCCCTTGCTCTCGGAAGAGGATTCGGATCCTGTCAGCTAGCGTGGTGTCCTCATTTAGGACTCGATCGATGGTTTCCCTTACACGACTGATCTGGGATCGGAGGACTTCCCGGTTCGAGGAAGCGGATTCCAACCGAGTTCGTCTCTCGTCTTCCAAGTTTTTTATTCTCTCCTCGATACGACGTTTCATATCATCGTCCTCCGTTTCGGTGAGTTTTATTTTCTTGCGAGTGATGTGCTCGTCGACTTCGTTCAGTTTCCCCATGTTGTTCACGAGTAGTAGTAGAGGAAATGATTGTCCTGGACCAAGTCCAACAAAAGCCTCTGCAAAGCCTTATTCCCCAAATAAGGCTTTGGTCGGACCCTTAGCTCTTGCTACCATTACCCCTACTATGAAAAAGTTTGAGACGCCAGCGGGATACGAACTCCACATGTTTACCTCACGCAAACTATAAAAGGGCTCACCACTCAACCGACTGAGCTACCGGGGACTTGGCTGAAGTAGGTCAGTTTAACGGGTCTATCCTGAGATCACGCGCACCCACGCATCACGTGACAGCGGACTTAACTGAAGTAGGTCAATTTAGCGGGTAGATCCGCGCGCACCCACACATCATGTGCTGTTGTCTGGAGGTAACACTCACGATCAGTAGTCCTCTGCCTGGCCTATACCTCAAGTAATACAAGGTAGGTTCATCCACTTTATCTATGTTGTATAGCTCGTGTGCCGCTATGACACTATGTCGCGTTGACCTCGATGAAACAGTTTAATGTGAATCGCCTATGATCTCTTTGGTGTTAGTTATAAAGGCTTGCGGGCTTTTGTACCCCCTGTTCTATGTACTTTTTTCTCGTCCTCGCTGATAGCAGACTTACGAGACTTGGATCGAATCTCTTGTTTCATTTTATCATATTTTGTGAGTTCAGAGGATTGAGCGAAACTCCTCCTCGAGATCTTACTGTCAGTGAGTGCCGTGGAATCACGCTCACTCACCGTGTTCAGCTTTGCTTCGGCCAGAACCCTGATCTCATCGTGTTTCAACGCCTTACGATGCAGTCTGCGTGATGCAAACTTAAGCACCAACCCTAACACCCCTGTCACCCCAGCTGTTATTTCAAGGCCTAGCACTATAGGTGCTGCCACGATGGTAGCTAACAACCCAACACCTGCCACCCCTAGCCCCATGCTGGTTGTCATAAGGGTGGTATCAACACCGTCCACGGCATTGAAAGCTCTATGGTACTTCTTATATAGTGCTTTCCGGCTTGTCGCGGTCTTGTTCTAGTTGACGTTTTACATCGCATAACTGTCTCAAGCGGAACCCGTCTACGGTTTCCAGGGTCTTCGCTACTTCATCTATGCCTGGGTACAGCCCCATCCTATAATATATATTACAAAATATTTTTTAATTGGGTTTCAGTTAACAGCCGATCAATGTACTTGATGCTTATAAGGTATAAATCCTCAGGTAGGGAAATAGTGGATAATTTAATAGGTAACTCTGCATCCACACGAACCCCATAGGAGGGGTTTATTGAGGAGGTTATAGAACCCGTTGAGGGGTCCGTTTGTATGATGATACGGTAACGTCGATCATTGAACTGAGAACTCCAGTGTACTGTCACCCCAGGTAAAAGTTTGTGTTTTCCACTAAGACGGTCCAGGGGATAGACTTCTATGATGAGTGTGGAGCCTGGTATCATAGCCGGAACCTTTATGGTCCCGTTGCATTCATACCTTAACTTACCTTTTTTTTGGAGTGCCCCTAACATACCGGGTAAAGACGAGTTTAGTCCAATACTTGTATCACGGTCCGGAATGAAACACGAGGGTACGATACCGCTATTCTTAATCTCGGAGATCTCGGCAGTATTATTTTGTTTCAGGGAGATATAAGGTGAGGTGATGGTTAAGTTAACTAACCATTCAGGCTCTTTAAAATCTGATAACGACACCCGCCTATACACGTTGTCTTTCAAGTGTAGGATGTACAAGGTGTCTTCCTCACCAGGCTGATCGAATCCCTCCGTGTCCCCTAAGTCGTTAAGTGTAGTGTTGGGGTGAAGCCAAGACATTGCTATAATACTATTACGATATTATTTCCAACTGGTTTTCTGATAATAGTTCAGGGGTGCACTTCACCCCCATGAAGTGTATGTTGTCGGGTAGGAAGATCTTGGTTAGTGATATAGTGTCTTCCACGACCACGGTGACACCCTGCAGACTAGTTTTGGAGTCGACACCCACCCGCACGTAAACGTTGGTAAACGTGATACTGTTGTTGTTTTCCCCACGAGTTTGACCCCTTCACGCGATCTCTACATCATCCCGCGATGGTTCCCCTAGGTAGACTTGGATGACCAGTGTTGAGTTCGTCGGTAGACTCTCCAGGATGGTGACCACACCTTCGAATTCAGACACCAACTGCAATACCACGTTTTGCATGACTGCCTTACTTTCGATAGCATGTGGGCTGCCATACTGGCGAGTGGGCTGATGACTACGCTTCGTCTCTGAGTCGGGACGTAAATACGAGCAGGGTTCCGTTGTTCGCGACTTTGTTTAGGTGGTTGTCTTTGTTATCCGTGAACACGTAGGGGAGCCGAGCTTAATATTGAGAAACCAGTCGGCTTTATCGGGTAATAACACCCACTTGTCATCATCGGTGAAGACGAGTGTATATGGCTTATTTTTGGTGATAGCCGTCACGTTGCTCTCAACATCGTCTAAGTCGAACAGTTTGCCCCGAGCGATGGGTATATTATCCAGTTATCATCACCGGTGTTGACAAGGGTGTACTTAGTGTTGACTGCGGCTCTTGTGGTATCTACTATATCACTTAGGTTGCTAGTACCACGGAGGACTTCAACAGCGTTTGTAAATGCTGTTTTAAGTTGCAAAAGTACACTTTACCATCTACTCGGGTCGTCGAATCCGCGTGTGTCCCGAGGTGAGGAGATCCCTACATTGATGCATTTTTCAACTTCATTCCAGGACCTTGTGCGCTGGTCATTTTATGTGCAGCGTTAAGCTGAGGTATCCTATATTCACGAGATTATGATTTATATCTAACACCGATATTATCAGCTCAGGGATGTTGCCCTGGGTTAACCTCTTATACTGCCGCGGTGAAAACGACTTCGGTTCTGCCGTCGTTGTATTTCTCGTTTTCACCGGTACGGCTCTCAGTATAGTGGAAGGGTGACCCCTTGAATGTTGTCCGTTATTGCTAACCTGGCTGAGATGAATGCACAGCTCTCGATGCGGTACTAGGTCGGGTAACCGTTGCCTGTGGCGGTAGTCGTTGGTTTTATCTCGTCAGGCTGTATACCGAGTGTCCTCGCCAATGGTCGACCGAGCCTCAAGGAGTTTCTTCCGTTGTTGATTAACACCACTGTGCCGTTTGAGTCGTTCATCTTGAGTTCGGCTCCCAGGGGTTTGAAGACCTCGTAAGCTTAGAGAGCACGCTGTAGTAACCGTCAATTATCTTGTTGCTAAGCGCCACCTACGAACAGTTTATTGTTGCTAGCGTTGATGTTAGTCCATCGTGGTAGGTAGGTGATATCGCACAGTCGCGACTTCGAGTTGACCCGGCGTGTTATCGATCGCGTCGTCAGCTGAGCGGCCTCGCCGCTCGTTATTCCTGGAAGTGTTATGTACATGTTAGAGTATATATGCTCATTATATAATAGTTTTAAAATGTACAAGCCGGGAGTGTTTTATCCTAAACAGGACGTAGATTTCTCCCACATTAAGATCGTGTCGTAAGCTGATGGGGGTATTTCGACTACCGGCCTATAAATGTGTTCGACCAGTATAAGCTTTCGTGACTAAGCGTCAAGGCAGTACACGCTTGGTTCAACAACCCGATGCAGTTCTGGCAGAATCAACTCAACCGCCCGTGTGGTGCTACAGCGGGTGTGGTGTGGCATTGACCGACACCTTTCGGCGTGGCCCACTGAGTCAGTCTGTGTTCACGCGTTCCGCGTATACTACCAGGTCAGGCGTATCCTCAAAGAGATCAGCCCGCTCCCACAGGAAAAGGCATGGAATGCAGTAAACAACCAGTACGATAGAGGCGGGCCCTCTGACGTATTTACAGCGAATTGAATTAAACACGAAGGCGGATTGGCGTTTGCGGGACCGAACCACGGGTTGGGTATCCCCATCGTTCACAATATGCCCCTCGTGGAAGCCAGCGAGAAGTTGAAGGAATGGGGATACAAGTTGGTATCATCACCTCACAACCAACGAGTGGGATGACCGTTACATGGCTTTTCGGCGACAGCAAGGATTACAGAGTCTGGAGGTTTGAGCAGGGGCAGCGGATGACTGGAAAAAGTTCATGCTGGACACATCGAAAGGTTTACTTCGTGCGGTGTCACCAGATTGAGCGACTTGATTGAGCGTGCACGTGTAGGCTGTTGGTGCGCGCCAGGCAAAACGCATTCCAATATCCTAGGCAAGGGGACTGCTTACGACACTCAGAAACAGTTCGTTGTCAGCGTTGAGGATGCTATCAATGCTCCAGTTGATCTCCGAGTGCCATCAAAGCGCTACCAAGGCGTGTTGGAATACGCCAGGTCGAAAGTCGACTACGTGTTCGACGTGGGACTGTACATGGCTCCGGCGATATGCAACTGAGAGTAAAAAGAGGTGGGCTACAACAAGCGAAATAGTCATAGCCACGGCGGGTCAAAAGTTGGGCGTCAACCTCGATGTCAACGTCCCCCACGACCGGTGAAACGGGTATAGTGGCACCACCCCCGGAGCCTAGGGCTCAACCAACACCCCCTGTGGGATCACCCCCACACGTTCAGGCGTACAATCAACAGCACATCGATCGTAAAACAGCTATGGTGGTTGGCGGGGTCGCTGTCGGGTTGGGACTTATTTGGTTAAAAATTCCTTAGCCGCTACGTACACCAAACCCACCACGGCTACGATGGCTGCCCACAGGTTTTGACTAAGCCGCGTGGCAGTTTTAGCCAGAGCTCAGCAACCCGCGAGGCGATGCTACCCAGGATGCCAGGCAGGGCGGCGACCTTACCAGCCAGTTTAGCCAGGGCCTCCCCTAGGGATCTCAGATGTTTTTTTACCCAGTCTTTGACACCCCCACCACTTGGTGGTGTTGTTGGTGCAGACGTGGGAATACCCCCTGTCAGTGACACCACCAGGGTTGATATGATGAAGCCCAATGCAGTCAGAATGCTGGCAATGGTGATCCCTTGCTCCCGGAACAGGGTCGAATCCTGTCAGCTAGCGTGGTGTCTTCATTTAGAACTTCGATCGATGGTTTCCATTACTTTCGACTGATCTGCGATCGGAGGGCTTCCCGGTTCGAGAAAGCGGATTCCAACCGAGTCCGATCTCTCGTCTTCCAAGTTTTTATTCTCTCCTCGATCTGGCGTTTCATATCATCGTCTTCAGTTTCGGTGAGTTTTATTTTTCGTGAAGCTGGCGCGGCTCATCGACTTTCGTTCAGTTTCCCCATGTTGTTAACGAGTTCTCCGCATTACATGTTTCAAGGCTTCGTCTAAGCCTCGCAGTTCCCTCAGGGGAAATTCGAGCCCGGCAAGGGTTTGTCATGGTACGTAGCCAATATTTTTTCGATACTGTCCGATGTTTCTTTAGCATCCCCAGTATTGGCCCTGGCTACTTGCAGATCTTGGACGACCTTCGGGGGAAGCTTAGGCCGTGCGCCACCGTAATCTATGAAGCCTAGTTCCTCACGGAGCAGTTGACTCCCACCAGGGCGACTGGTGAGTGTTGACAAAGCATATGGCTTCCCGTCATTTTTCATGATATCGACCCCCGGGTGAGCCTTCAATCACAGCGTGCCCTTCTTATCGACGATAAACTTGGAATAGTCCCTCCCCAACGGCTTGATGTTGTCTTTATTTTCAACTGCGTCGTAATAATCATCGACGGCCGACTGTACAAGTTCAGTACTTAAGGGGAACGAGGTTTTATCCTGGGCATTATCATCCCACATATCATCCATAGGGATGTACTCATAACCACCTTCAGCCATTATTTAGTATTAAAACTTATATATTTCATTTATATAACAATATGCGGCAGAAAACTAGATCCTTTCAGAAGATCGAGAGCCACTAGGTGTCAAAGCCGTCGTCAGTCGGTGACCATCACCAACAACCCCAGCAAGATAGACCAGAATCAAAGCGCTGCTGGTTAGATTTCCAAACCTTGGCGCGAATGACCTCATTGTACCAGGCACTGTTCGACTGGCGTTCAACCTCACGTTGACCTCCGACAACGACAAACGCGAGCTAGTGCGGAACGTAGGTCGAGCTATCATCAAGAAAACCACCATCGAGATCACCGGTAGCGAGGTGTTGAGCATCGGCGACAGCGGCGTGTTTCACTGCTACAGGGACCTCTGGAAAAGTGAGGAGAACGCTGGCGTCAATGGCGTGTACTAGGGCATCAGCAAATCGACCAGGTCGCGCATTGGGTATGCCTTCACGGCAGACCAGTTATCTAAGATCGCGGACGGTGAAAAGGCCATCGCTCAAAGCGTCGCACGGGAACAGGTTCTGCGTGCATTTCGACTTGAAGTTGCTCCACGGAAACAGCGCCGTTTTACCAGGCAGCTGGGTGATAGGCTTGAATCTGAGCTCACGTTTAATGACTACAGCAAAGTAGTGCGTCGCCCGAACGGCGATTAGGCTAGTTATACCATAGACAACATCTCTCTGGAGTTCGACATGGTCACTAACCCGGAGCTGGCCAGGCAGGTTCGAAGCCGGTACTCGGGGAATGTGGCCATCCTGTACGATCGCATACTGAGGCATAGATCCATCGTGCGGGATAAGAGCGACACTGTGTGGAATATCAACCTGAACGTGCCGGCGCGATCGATGAAAGGTATCCTGATCGTCCCCGTGGAGGATTACGAGCCGTTCCGGAGGGACAGCGAGAAGTTTTTCAACCCCGAGATTGAAAAGGTGGAAGTGACCATAGAGGGCGTGCCCAACCAGCTGTTCAGTCATGGTATGAGGGCGTACCAGCAGTGGGATGAGATAAAAAAGCTGCCGAGCAAACATCCATACATAGCCAAAGACCTGGACCTATCCTCCGTGCATATCGGTGAATACTTAACCAACAAGTACGCCCTATGGTTGGACATGCGATCCACGGATGACGATAAACTACACGGTAGCGGCCGCCGTATAGACAACGGTAGTGAGGGGATTACTATCCAGATTACCAAGAAGGCTCAACCCGCTGGCAAGTTGAAATTATATCTGTACGTTATTATGGACACGCAACTTAATATAGACAATGGGAGATTCGTGCAGGCCATTTATTGATTTGCCCCGCGACCCACACTGCGCCATAGTGTGCGGGCAGACTGGCTGTGGGAAGACCGTTTTCGTGTTGGATATGTTGGAGGGGTACTACAGGGATGTGTTCGACCACATCGTTATCATGTGCCCTACTCTGAGCATGAATAAAACGTACACGGAAAGACCTTGGGTGATGACGGACCTGGACGTACACAGAGTCGACCCGGGACCACGTCTGCAGGACTGGTTGAAAGCTTACCATATGAAATTTAAAGGGGAGTCGACGTTGTTTATACTGGATGACTGCAGCGCTAATCGCGAGATAACAAAAAAGAGAGACATGCTATCGTACCTGGCCTTCTCCGGCCGACACGCAAATCACAGCGAAGTTCAACTCGGTGTTGAAAGACCTCAGGGAGCAGACGCGATGGGTGGCCTTATTTCACTGCAAGGACAGGGATTCGTTCGAGGAGTGTTTGAGAGAGAACGATGTGATGAGCAAATTAGAACGGGAACGGGTGAAGAAACAGCTCGCTGAAACTAAACACGCTAAGCTCGTGCTCAAGACCGACCAACCCGTGGCCTATAGGGTGTTTTAGCTAAGCAATGCTTAGCAAATGCTAAGCAAAGCTAAGCAAATGCTAAGCAAATGCTAAGCATTTAGTTATAGCTATGGTATTTGAAGTGTTCGTCGTGTGCAACTTAACCTTCATTTCTCTGTGTTTTGCCTGCATAGGGTATTATATTGTTAAAACTAAAACTTACTTATCACATTATAAGATGGAGTGTGAGGAATTGCTTGAACAATTGTTAGTACCCCAATCACCACAGGTGGACGATGATAAGCGAGAGAAACTGGTGGCGTTGGCTGTTGGTGGCAAAGCCAAACATTACTTTGGGGAGTACACTCCGGATAAAATTCACAAAATGTCAGCCGAAGAAATCGATAAGCTATGCGCTAGATCTGAGGGTAGACTAGGTGCAGAAATGACAAAGACAATAGGATCGGCTATGACCCAGATATACACTGGTATTGCGTCGTACTTCCTTCCCATCCCCCCGGAGCGCCGACTTTACCTGTGGGAAGACCTCGAGAAAGACCCTTTTATCGAACACGCCTTGAGCTCTATCAGCTGCGATCTGTACCACAAATACGGTATGTTGTTAGCCCGGTGCGGCGATTATCACGGCAAAGCATTGTCAATTTGAGAGGAAAAATAATAATAATAGTATAGATGGATGCTGCACAGACCCAGACCCCTTCAGAGGAGACGGTGGAAACCTCCAGGGAGGTGAACCCTCCCGAGCAGACCCCACCCCAACAACTGGAGGAAACCCCCACGTTGGGGAACCCCCAACTGGAGGTGAACCCTCCCACAGTCACCAGGAAGAAGAATCCTAAGAGAGTAGCTGCCGGTAAAAAACGGTGGTGTAACCAACATAAAATTATTAAGGTGACCCACCCGTCTCGACTATTGTTGGTTGTATGCTTTAACTGCTGCGTGGCTATCTCGTGGTTATATACACGACACAGGAATCCCCAAGGATTCGGGAGGAAACCCTACACCCCGCAATTAAAGGTCAACCCGCATATCATGCAATAAAATATATATTTTTATATCATATACATAATGTCTGAGGGGAAAAGCGCGTCATCAGCGACGCATACCACGCCACCGTGGTCGCCAGTCTAGCCGTAGGGTGCGCCGGTTGACCAAAATGGTGCTTAAACAACTGACTATCAAGCTAGATTTCAACCTGCAGGATATGGGTATGCTCATAATGAACCTTGGTATGGCGATGGCCACAAAAGACATCCTAGTAAAACAAGGGATAATACCTGAAAATATTATGAAGTAAATATAGGATGGCCACGATAGCTATGATGGTCGGTGGTGCGTTAGTGAATGCCCTGGCATTTGTCGGGAGTAATTTCCTCTTTTGAAACTCACGAGAGTCACCGCAGCGGCTGAAATACAAGCCGAAAGAAAAGCGCACGATCTCGCTATTGAGAAATTACAGGCTGCACAATCCGAATGCACGCTAAAAGCGCCCAAAGGATCGATTACATTAACGAACAACTCAGCGTGAAAACCATGCCGTTCAAACATTCCACGATAATAAACGACGCAGCGAGAGAATACTTCTTATTAACTGGTAAGCGATTGGAGCCACTCAATAAACCTACACTCGCTCAGTACTACACACCATCCAAGGGACAAATGGACCGTGAACTGGCCTTCATAGCTGGGTATAGCGGCGACGCGTTGGTTCTTGAAACAATTAGACTAAGTACTCATATAAGTATGCTAAACATGAGACCTGCTCCATACCGATGCGAATACATACTTATGGGGAAGAACGAACCCTGTGATAAGAGATGTAGGACAGAAGGGTACTGTTGTTTCCACATGGGAAGCCCGAACTACACGTGTTCTGTGAGTGGTATCGGGGTGAAAGGGCACTACTGCCTATGTAAAGCTCACGGGGCGAACGTAGTCAGACATCATCTCATCTACGAGAATAAAAAGGCCTACATAAAAGAACGTAGGCGACTTCTCAAGATAACAGTGTAGTGACCCAATTAGAGATTATACACACCTACGCATAGCTATGTTTGTGGAAATTGACCCCAGGGAAAGTATACCCGGCATCGAATCTCTGGTTAAAAACATACTCAAAGAGAAACTTAACTTATGGGGACGCTTCAGATTTCAGGTAATATTGGAAGTGGTATGGATTAAAGAGGGTGTTAAGTATACTCGTCCCTTCACATGTGAGGGGGACATCACGACTCAACATCAGATAAATTGTTTTACAAGTATACAGGAATACCTACACAACTTCAAGGAATATTATATCCAACAGTGCGAGTACTGGATTGAAACAGCCTCACTATATTTTTTATGAGTTACCTCCCTTTACTGTGGTCCAATTAGACATTAATTCTCTTAGGTGTGTACGCAATTATGACTACTATACGCGAGCTTAAGAATATCGCAAGACAGAGAGGTGTTATCGGGTATTCTCGAATGCGAAAGCCAGGTTTAGAAACCCCTCTCACAGTAAAACAATTAAAAGCTCAAGCAAAACAGCTTGGGTTCACGGGTTATTCAAACCTGGGGAGAGCCGGATTAGTCGCATTGTTATCACATACCCCCGTAGCAAAACCTCCCACTGTAAAACAATTGAAAGCTGAAGTTCGTGATTTGGGGTTAGGTGGGTATTCCCGTATGAGTAAACCACAGCTTGTAGAACTGTTACGGCAGAATAGAGCTATTGACCTACAGTTCATACCCACTGAGCTCAAGCTCAAGCAAAACAGCTTGGGTTCACGGGTTATTCAAACCTGGGGAGAGCCGGATTAGTCGCATTGTTATCACATACCCCCGTAGCAAAACCTCCCACTGTAAAACAATTGAAAGCTGAAGTTCGTGATTTGGGGTTAGGTGGGTATTCCCGTATGAGTAAAACCACAGCTTGTAGAACTGTTACGGCAGAATAGAGCTATTGACCTACAGTTCATGTAGCTGTAGGTAACTATTTGAGAGGTTGGCGCATGCATGTTGATAGGAACATAGACATTACAGATATTAAGCCACTGATAGCTGATAAAATAAATCAGGAACTAAACAGTCTGGGAAGTATCAAGTTTCAGATCACAGTTAAAATGTCGCTCGATAAGCAGGTAGGGGAGGGTCACTGAGTACATTCAGCCTTACTTCAGAGGTAGGCAAGAGGTTGTCACGCATACAGAGACCATTAGCATCGATCGATACCAGTTTTCAGCGAATACGAGAATACCTAGAACGCTACACACACTTGGGGTCGGGTGGGCTGTAGATAAAATCGATAATGTCTATCTAGACATAGCTAACTACGTGCCGTTCAGAGGCGGGTCATACCTAGACTTGCCTCCCTACTATAGGAAAAACATGCCATAGTAAGCGTTAAGAATAGAGGAGCGATTGCCTGAGGGTAGCTATCAGGTCAGCCTTGTTTCCAGCTGACACTCATTCAGACAGGCTTTCTAGCTATCCCCAAGATGATGGGCTCAACTGGGATGGTATAGATGAACCAACCCCATATCCCAGATCACTAAAGTAGAAAAACAGAATAATCTAGCTATAAATGTCTTTGGGCGCGAAGGTAACACAACAATAGTACACAGGGTCAGCCCTTGGGGAACCCCAAACCCCTCGCCAAGTTATCAATATATTCATGATCCAACGAGGTGAAAAGTATCACTACGTGGATAAAACATCTCAGCCGGTTGTTGCACGACCAGTCGAAACACGTTGGGAAAAACACTTTTGTGTCGCGATGCCTACACGGTTTCAGCCGAGCTGATTTATTAGAATCCCACGGGAGGATTGCCAAGGTGTGGGGCAGAGCGGCCATGCAGCGTTGACATGCCTAAGGAAGGTGACAATATCCTAAAATTCGATAACCACAAGAACCAAATGTCTGTGCCTTATATAATATACGCCGACTTTGAAGCCTTGGTCAAACCTATTAAGGTTGTTGGGGATACTCCCACAGGCGGGGTTGTTGGGGGTACCCCAACCACACTCAAAACACAGGAGCATGAAGCCTGTGGGTTTGGATACGTTAATAGATCCGTTGTGACGGGAAGCGAAAGCTCGGTAGTGTACAGGGGTCCTGGCGGCTGAAAGGTTTCTAAAGTGTTTGCAGGAGGAAGAAAAATTATTAGGAATCGTTGTATAGAGTCGCTCCCATGTGTATGACCCAAGCCGACAGGCTAGCTCACGCCTGTAGCACTAATTGTCCGCGTGTGTGACTCACCACTTAACGGTGATTCGGTAAGAGATCACTGTCACGTAACCGGTAAGTATAGAAGCCGCTCACAGCTTTGTAACCTTAAGCTTAGAATCAACCCTAAGACAATAAACATTCCGTTGTCTTTCACAACTTGAGAGGGTACGACTCTCACTTAATCATGCAGGCCATCGCGAAAATCGATGGTAATATACGCGTGCATCCCAAACAACATGAGAGATACATCTCCTTCAGCTTAAACGGCCTTAGGTTCATAGATTCAGTACAATTCTTATTGTCTTCATTAGACAGTCTGGTCAAGGCCAGCGATACCTTCCCTATTACCGATAGATACACGGACGCCGAGACTAGACCCCTGCTTATGAGGAAGGGTGTGTATCCCTATGAGTACATGGATAGTTGGCCTAAGTTCACGAGACCAGACTACCCCCATCAGAGAATTTTACAGCAATCTGACCGACTCGGAAATATCCCAAGGCGATTACTCACACGCTATTAATGTATGGAATAAACTGGGTTGTAAGAACCTGGGTGACTATCATGACCTGTACTTGAGAACAGATATATACTGTTGTTAGCCGACGTGTTTGAGGCGTTTAGGCGGGCGTGTTTCAAGCAGTATAAACTTCGACCCGCGATGGTATTACACCAGCCCAGGTCTGTCGTGGGATGCCTTGCTTAAAAGACCGGAGTTAAGTTGGAATTGCTTACAGATTACGACATGCACCTATTCATTGAAAAAGGCTTGCGAGGTGGGATCTCCATGGCAGCCAAGCGATACGCCGAAAAGCAAATAATCAATCGTGAAGGGCTACGACCCTAGCAAGCCAACCAATCACATTCTCTACCTCGACGCCAACAACCTGTACGGCTGGGCCATGAGTCAGTATCTACCCACAGGGGGATTCGAATGGGCGTCACATGTTGATGTTATGAGCATCGCGTCAGATTCGAACAAAGGTTATATCCTCGAAGTTGACTTGGAGTATCCCAAGGCATTACACACATCGCACAACAGCTACCCCCTGGCCCCCGAACGTATGAGGGTTAACCCAGACTGGATGTCTGAGTACCAACATAACTTATTAGGTGGGCGGGTGGCAGACGTTGAAAAACTCGTGCCTAACTTAATGAATAAGACCAAGTACATCGTGAAGCTGGTTCGGTCGAATGAGGAAGACAAGCTCAGGAGACTGATAGCCAGTCCGGCATTCAACCGTAGCAAAATATTCACCGATGACCTAGTTGCCCTACACATGAAGAAAAGCCACATAAAATTCAACCGGCCTGTTTACGTGGGGATGAGCATCCTCGATTTATGCAAACACCTGATGTACGACTTTTACTACAACGAGCTTAAGAAACAGTACGACGACAGGTGTGAAGTGCTATACACTGATACGGATTCCCTGCTGATGGAGATTCGAACCGAGGACGTGTACGAGGACATGAAAAAACACCTCGATTTGTGCGACACCAGCGACTACCCCAAGGGCCATGCCATACACAGCACAGTAAATAAAAGGTCCTAGGTAAGATGAAGGGCGAAAGTGTGGCGCACGTCCATAGCCGAGTACATAGGTTGGAGACCTAAGATGTACTCCATCCTGAAGGCCGACAATAGTGAGATCCGGAAGGCTAAGGGTGTTAAGAAGTACGTGGTGAAACAACACATCAAACACGCCAGATTCAAGGAAGCCCTGTTCAAGACCCGTACCTTTAGACATAAAATGAACACACTTAGAAGTGATGGTCATAAGATATATGGACTGACAATAAACAAGGCGTCCCTGTCGCCTATGGATACTAAGCGTTGGATAGCTATTGATGGGATAAACACGTACGCGTACGGGCATGAGAAAATTGAACCAAGAACATAGGTATAAATATCGGGACAACATGTCACGGAACCAGAGAAAGTTTGAGACTATTTACTATAGCCCGCGTGGGTACTGGAAAGAAGCTAGCGCTGTACATAAGCTGGCTAAAATGGCGCGAGTACCCCCGGAGGAAGCCAAAGCGTGGCTTGAAAAACAAGCCCTGTGGCAGATCTATTTGCCGCCACCACGCTACGTGCCTAGAAGGAAGTTTGGTATTAACATACCCAATAGCGTTCACCAGGCAGACCTACTGTTCCTACCCCACGACAAGAGGTACAAGTATGCCTTAACCGTAGTGGATGTAGCCAGTCGCTACAAGGAAGCCGAGCCCTTGACCACAAAAGATTCTGCCCAGGTGGCCAGAGGATTCGAACGCATATACAAACGCAGTCCGCTGGCATGGCCAACAGAGCTGCAAGTTGACCCCGGGCGGGAGTTCATGGGTGCCGTGTCACAACTGCTAGCTAAACACGATACAAAGGTCAGGCGTGGCACGGCTGGAGCCCATCGCAGCCAAGCCATAGTTGAGAGATTCAATAGGACTTTGGCTGAGCGCTTATTCGGACATCAGTATGCGAGGGAGATGACCACCCCGGGAAAACGATCGACTGAATGGGTATCACGGCTCCCTAAGGTGGTGTCGGCAATCAACCATGAAGTCACCTGGCTCACTGATAAGAAACCGGCAGACGCTATCAAATTAAAATCAATAGTTGCAGAGTCGGCTGCTCCATTGCGTGGAAAAGAGAAACAGATACCAGATAGGGGCCTAGTTAGGTATCTATACCAGCCGGGGGAACACGAGGGTGATAGCCGTAAGCGAGCCACTGACCCAATATGGTCAATCAAAACTTACAACATAGATAAAGTGGACATGAAAGTAGACGAGCCGAACTTGTACTACTTGAGGGATGGGCCAGGCAGAGGATTTGTAAGAGAAGAATTATTGATCGTACCGTACGGCACAGTGTTACCTCCTGTCAACACGGCATAGCGGTGTCCCATTAAACCAACATACTTCAGCCAAGTCCCCGGTAGCTCAGTCGGTTGAGTGGTGAGCCCTTTTATAGTTTGCGTGAGGTAAACATGTGGAGTTCGTATCCCGCTGGCGTCTCAAACTTTTTCATAGTAGGGGTAATGGTAGCAAGAGCTAAGGGTCCGACCAAAGCCTTATTTGGGGAATAAGGCTTTGCAGAGGATTTTGTTGGACTTGGTCCAGGACAATCATTTCCTCTACTACTCGAGTTCTCCGCGTACACGTTTCAAGGCTTCGTCTAGACCGTACAGTTTCCTCAGGGGAAATTCGAAACCCGGCAAGAGTTTATCATGGTACAGTGCACTCTGTCTAATTCGGAAAAAAAGTCCGAATTATACAGTAGTACGAAGTACACAGATTTTAATGGAGTTATCTCCCTATTATCAGCAGAATTAAAATTATAAACTATTTTTCGCAATGTTATTGAAAACAACGATTCTCGGACACCTGTTTCGGCAGCGGGTCCACAATAACATTGTCAAAGAGCAAAGTAACGATGTTTTGAGGAATTCATGAAATAAATTGAATAAACTAATGAATGAAATCAACAACAACATTCATAAAAGTTGTCTATTACTATTTCCATCTTTTTGTGCAATCATATAATGTAAGTCAAGTCACTGACAAAATACACAAACCAATCAACGGAATGTTTATTCAAGGTTTATTGGCCAAGCGGACTTCCCGCTCAGTCCGAATTATATAGCAATGTTTTTACATGTAACTACCTTATCGGGCCGACACTTTGGTCCGAAATCCGAAGTAATGAGAGTCCGAGATACAGAGCTTGTTCATTATGACAACAAAGAAGGATTACGTCGGGACCGTGAGTTCAGTCCTGTTTATACAGCAATCCGAGAAAGACAGAGTCCGAGTTGGACAGAGTGCACTGTACGTGGTCAATATTTTTTCGATGTTGTCTGATGTTTCTTAAGCACGTTGGGGTATATCACCTTCACCGCTGAGTTCGGCCCTGAAGTTTTGTAGATCTTGGACGACCTTCGGGGGAAGCTTAAGCTGTGCGCCACCGTAATCTCGCATGTTTAATTCATCACGGACAAAGTCAGTACCATGGGGACCGGTGAGAGTAGACAAAGCGAGCGGTTTTCTGTCGTGCGCTTTTTCACGAGATCGATCTCCGGATGAGCTTTCAATCACAGCGTGCCCTTGTCATCGATGGTAAACTGGGAATACTCTATTCAACACGGTTTGACGTAATTTTTATCCTGTGTTAACCCCTTGTAATAATCGTTGACGGTTGTTTTTAAAAGTTTGTCGCTCAAGGTGCCACCCATGAACGAGGTGTCTTCAGCGGAATCCACCTCAACGGACGCACCAGCGTCAAAATCATCCATTTCGATGTCGTCAGCCATTATTTATATTAAACTTTAATATTTTATCTATATAACAATGTATGGTAGGAAACTAGATCCTTTCCGAAGATCAAGAGAGCCTTTAGGCGTCAGAGCTGTGCGCCAGTCGGTGACCATCACCAACAATCCCAGCAAGATAGACCAGAACCAAACGCTGCTGGTTAGATTCCCCAACCTGGGTGAGAATGACCTCATCGTACCAGGCACGGTTCGACTGAGTTCAACCTCACGTTGACCTCCGCCAACGACAAACGCGAGTTAGTGCGGAATGTAGGTCGGGCCATCATCAAGAAAACCACCATCAAGATCAGGAGTAACGAGGTGCTGAGCATCGACGACAGCGACGTGTTTCACTGCTACGGGGACCTCTGGAAAAGCGAGGGAGAACGCGTCAATGACGTGTACCAAGGTATCAGCAAATCGACCCGGTTGCGAGTGGGGTACGGCTTCACTCAAGACCAGCTAGACAAGATCTCAGAGGGTGAAAAGGACATCGCCCAAGCGTACGGGAACAGGTTCTGTGTGCCGCTCGACTTCGAGTTGCTCACGGGACACGCGCCGTTTTACCAGGCCGCGCTGGGTGATAGGCTTGAATACGAGCTCCTGCGGCATAGAGCGATCAATCGGGACAAGAGCGACACGCTGTGGAACATCAACCTAAATGTGCCGGCGAGATCGATGAAAGGTATCCTGATCGTCCCCATGGAGGATTACGAGCCGTTCCGAAGGGACAGCGAGAAGTTTTTCAACCCCGAGATTGAAAAGGTGGAAGTGACCATCCAGGGCGTGTCCAACCAGCTGTTCAGCGCCGGTATGAGGGCGCACCAGCAGTGGGACGAGATAACCAAACTACCGACCCGGCATCAACACGTCATCAAGGACCTGGACCTATCCTCCGTGCAGATCGGTGAATACCTGACCACCAAGTACGCGCTATGGTAGGACATGCGATCCACGGATGACGATAAATTGCACGGCAGCGGTCGCCGCATCGACAACGGCAGTGAGGGGATAACAATCCAGATTACCAAGAAGGCTCAACCCGCGGGCAAGTTGAAATTATATCTGTACGCGATTATGGACGCGCAACTTAACATAGAGAATGGGAGATTCGTGCAAGCCATCTACTGATGGCCGCCGGCCATCTATTGATCTACCCCGCGACCCACACTGCACCATAGTGTGCGGACAGACGGGCTGTGGGAAGACCGTTTTCGTGCTGGATATGTTGGAGGGGTACTACCGGGATGTGTTTGAAAACATCGTTATCATGTGCCCTACTCTGCAGATGAATAGAACGTATACGGAAAGACCTTGGGTGATGACGAACCCGAACGTACACAAAGTCGACCCGGGAACACGTCTGCAGGACTTGTTGAAGGCTTGTCACAACAAATTCAAGGGGAGCCGGCGCTGTTCATACTGGACGACTGAAGTGCTGATCGTGAGATAACAAAAAAGAGAGACATGCTATCGTACCTGGCCTTCTCCGGCCGGCACGCAAAGCACAGCGTCTGGGTGCTAACGCAGAAGTTCAACTCGGTGTTGAAAGACCTCAGGGAGCAGACGCGATGGGTGGCCTTATTCCACTGCAAGGACAGGGATTCGTTCGAGGAGTGTTTGAGAGAGAACGATGTGATGAGCACACTAGAACGAGAACGTGTGAAGAAACAGCTCGCTGAAACTAAGCATGCTAAGCTCGTGCTCAAGACCGACCAACCCGTGGCCTATAGGGTGTTTTAGCTTAGCGATGTTAAGTAAAAGCTAAGCAATGCTAAGCAAATGCTAAGTAATTATGGTTTGTGAAGTGCTAATCATGTGTAATTTAACCTTCATCTCGATGTGTTTCGCCCGAATCGGTTTTTATATCATTAGAGTAAAGAATCGCTTGGTATATTATAGGATGGAGAGCGACGACCTGCTCGAACAACTGTTGGCCCCGCAGGATCAGAGTGATGACAAGCGAGAGAAACTAATGGCGCTGGCTGTCGGCGGCAAGGCCAAACAATACTTTTGGGACTATACCCCTGATAAAATCCAGAAACTGTCCACCGATGAGGTCGATAAGCTGTACGCGAGATATGAGTCCCGGCTCGGGGCTGAGATGACGAAGACTATAGGCTCGACAATGACGCAGATCTACACCGGTTTGGCATCGTATGCCCTCCCCATTCCCCCGGAACGCCGGCTTTACCTGTGGGAGGACCTCGAGAAGGACCCCTTTATACAACACGCTTTGAGCGCCGTCAGCTGCCTGCTGTACCACAAATACAGCATGTTTTTAGCCCTGGTGACAGCGGCGATCATCACGGCGAAGCATTGTCAATTTAAGGAGGGGAAAAATAATAGTAATAGTATACAAGATGGATGGTGCTCAGACAACCCCACCGGAGAATCCACCCCAGGAGGGTTTCCCTCCCCCGGAGGAGAATCCATCCCAACTGGGGGAGACCCTCCGGGAGGGGTTCCCTCCCCTTACAGTCACCAGGAAGAAGAACCCTAAGAGAGTAGCTGCCGGTAGAAAAAGGTGGTCTAACCAACATAAGAGTAACTACACTTCACTCCTGTGGATTGCAGGCGCAACTGCTACCGTGGCTCTCTCATTATTGTTATATAATAAACAACCACCCCCAGCACCACAACCACAATTAGAGGTCAACCCACATATCATGTTATAAATATATATTTTATATCATATACATAATGTCTGAGGGGAAAACGTTCGTCAAGATGCATACCACGCCACTGTGGTCGCCAGTCTAGCCGTAGGGATGCTCGGTTGACCAAAATGGTGCTTAAACAACCGACTATCAAGCTAGATTTCAACCTGCAGGATATGGGTATGCTCATAATGAACCTGGGTATGGCGATGGCCACCAAGGACATCCTCGTAAAACAAGGGATCCTACCTGAAAATATTTTGAAGTAAATGTAACTATATATAGGATGGCTACGATCGCCATGATGGTTGGCGGGGGCGTTAGTAAACGCCCTGGCATTTGTCCGGGAGTAATTTCCTCTTCTCGAAACTACGGGTGTCGAATGCGGCCGAGGTAGAAGCGGAACGGAAGCGTCACGATTTGGCCAATGAGAAATTCCAAACCGTGCACACCGAGTACGCGAAGAAACGTATACAGTGGCTCGATAACATTAACGAACAACTCCAGCGTGAGAACCATGCCGCTAAAACAATCGATAGAGTTGAAGTCGCAGCGAGAGAATACTTCCTGCTAACCGGCAAACAGCCCGAACTACTCCCTCCTAAGCCCACACACGCTCAGTACTACACACCATCCCCAGGGCAAAAGGACCGGGAATTGATCTTTATCGCGCGCTGGGTCTAGCAGCGACTGCGTTGGTTGTAAAACAATTAGACTAAGTACTCATATGAGTATACCAAAGATGAGACCTGCCCCGTACTGATGTCAGTACATACTTAGGGGGAAGACCGAGACCTGTGGTAGGAAATGCAGGATGGAGGGGTATTGCTGTTTTCATAGAAAATGTTTTGTGAACTACACGTGTTCAGTGTGCGGTATTGGAGTGAAATGTCACTACATTTATGTAAAGCCCACGGGGCAAACGTAGTCAGGCATCAGCTTATCTACGAGAAGAAAAAAGACTACATAAACGAATGTAGACGCCTCCTTAGCATGGAGGTGTAGTGACCCAATTAGAGACTGTGTACACCTAGGTATAATGATGTTCGTGGAAGTTGAGCCCAGGGAAAGTCGTTGCCTGAGAAGCTGGCAGATGGATATAGGTAGAAGTATAGATATCAGTGTTCTCAGACCTATTATTGTTGGTGAACTCTATAAGGCACTGGAGGAGGAGGGCTTCGCAGTTTCAATCATGGTGAAAGCAGGGACTTGGAATTACTTTGATGGTGGGAAAGGAGATGTGTATCAACGCAGGGATATAAAGGAGTTTGTTGACATCTCGTTGGAAATAATACAAAATACCCTCGCATGTTCTGGGGAGGGTATAATCGATGAGGTCTATCTAGATATTTACTAAAGGATTTTATGGGCGTCTTATTATTTTTTGAGGGTTGGAGGAGTTACCTCCCTTGCCGGTGGCCCAATTAGAGATTGTATACGCTTTGATATAAAAATGTCTACTACTCGAGAGCTCAAGCAGATTGCGAGAGAGCGAGGTGTAGTTGGTTACTCTCGAATGGGGAAACCAGAGTTGTTGAGATTACTCGGCCTACAAGCCCCTCCCACGGTAAAACAACTAAAACTCCGAGTGAAAGAGCTGGGGTTGACGGGTTATTCCCGCCTGGGGAAAGCCGGGTTAGTCGCATTATTACACGACCCCGTAGCAAAGACCCCCACTGTGAAACAACTCAAACAGGAGGCCCGCGAGCTGGGGTTAGTAGGTTATTCCCGTATGAGGAAGTCCGAGCTTGTAGAACTATTATGGCAGAATAGAGCTATTGACCTAGAGTTCATGCGCACTGAGCGTGCTGTAGGTAACTATCTGAGAGGCTGGCGCATGCATGTTGATAGGAACATAGACATCGCCGATATCAAGCCTCTAATCGCTGATAAAGTCAATGAGGAACTAAACGATTTGGGAAGTATAAAGTTTCAAATCACAGTGAAAATGTCACTCGATAAACAGCAGGGGGCTGGGGTCATTGAGTACGTTCAGCCTTACTTCCGAGGTAAACAAGAAGTCGTGACTCATACTGAGACTATAGACGAGTCAATCGATATCAGTTTTCAGCAGATACGAGAATACCTAGAACGCTTCACGCACATGGGTTCCGGGTGGGTCGTGGATAAAATCGATAATGTCTATCTAGACATAGCTAACTACGTGCCATTCAGAGGTGGGTCGTACCTAGACTTGCCCCCCTACTACAAAGCAAAACAGGCCATGGTCAACATCAAGAATAGAGGAGACGATTGCCTGAGGGTAGCTACCAGGTCAGCCTTGTTTCCAGCTGACACTCATTCGGACAGGCTTTCTAACTATCCCCAAGACGATGGGCTCAACTGGGATGGTATAGATGAACCCACCCCCATATCCCAGATCACTAAAGTAGAAAAACAGAATAATATAGCTTATAACGTCTTAGGACACGAAGGCAACAAAACGATCGTGCACAGGATCAGCCCAGTGGGGGGGCAGGAGGGCTCGCCGCGTGATCAATATATTCATGATCCAGCGAGGTGATAAGTATCACTACACGTGGATAAAACACCTCAGCAGGCTGTTGCACGACCAGTCGAAACACGTTGGGAAAAAACACTTTTGCATACGATGCCTGCACGGTTTCAGCCGACCCACCCTGCTGGAATCCCACCGGGAGGATTGCCAAGGTGTGGGGCAGACGGCCATACGAGTCGACATGCCCAAGGAAGGTGACAATATCTTAAAATTCGACAACCACATATCCGTGCCTTACGTCATCTACGCCGAGTTCGAAGCCTTGGTCAAACCCGTTGATGCTGGGGGTACCCCCAACACACAAAAAACACAGGAGCACGAGGCCTGTGGGTTTGGATACGTGGTCGTCCGATGTGATGGGGAAACGAAAGCTCCCGTAGTGTACAGGGGTTCCGACGTGGCTGAAAAGTTTCTAAAGTGTTTGATGGAGGAAGAGAAAACTATCAGGAATGCGCTGTATACAGTCGCTCCCATGCATATGACTCAAGCCAACCGGCTAGCTCATGGCTGCAGCACTCACTGTCATGTATGTGATAGCCCACTGAACGGCGATTCGGTGAGAGATCACTGCCACGTCACCGGTAAGTATAGAGGCGCCGCTCACAGCGTGTGTAACCTCAAGCTCAGAATCAACCCCAAGACAATAAACATCCCGTGGTCTTCCACAACTTGAGAGGGTACGACTCTCACTTGATCATGCAGGCCATCGCGAAAGTCGACGGCAACCTGACGTGCATCCCCAACAACATGGAGACATACATCTCCTTCAGCTTGAATGGCCTGAGGTTCATCGACTCGGTTCAGTTCCTCCTGTCGTCACTTTCGACAGTCTGGTCAAGGCCAACGATACCTTCCCCATCACCGACCCATACACCGACCGATACACCGACGCCAAGACTCGACCCCTGCTGATGAGGAAGGGTGTGTACCCCTACGAGTACATGGATGGCTGGGCCAAGTTCGCCAATACCCGACTACACCCCCATTTTACAGCAACCTGACCGACTCGACAATCACCCAAGACGATTACTCCGAGTCTCGCACGCGATTAACGTATGGAATAAACTGGGCTGTAAGAATCTGGGTGACTACCACGACCTGAACTTGAGGACAGATGTACTCCTGCTAGCCGACGTGTTTGAGACGTTTAGGAGGACGTGTTTTAAGCAGTATCAACTCGACCCCGCATGGTACTACACCAGCCCATGTCTATCTTGGGATGCCTTGCTGAAGAAAACCGGAGTTAAGTTGGAATTTGCTCACTGATTACGACATGCACCTGTTCATGGGATGGGATGGGATGAGGTGGGATCTCCATGGCTACCAAACGCTACGCGAAAGCCAATAATCAATACGTGAAGGGCTACGACTCGAGCAAGCCAACCAATCACATCCTCTACCTCGATGCCAACAACCTGTACGGCTGGGCCATGAGCCAGTATCTACCCACAGGGGGATTCGAATGGGCATCGCCCGAGATCGATGTTATGATCATCGCGCCGGATTCGAACAAAGGCTATATCCTCGAAGTGGACTTGGAATACCCCAAAGCATTGCACACATCGCACAACAGCTACCCCCTGGCCCCCCGAACGTATGAAGGTTAACCCAGACTGGATGTCCGAGTACCAACATAACTTGCTGGGTGGGTGGGTGGCAGACGTTGAAAAACTAGTGCCCAACTTAATGAATAAGACCAAGTACATCGTTCACTATCGCAACCTACAGCTGTACCTGTCTTTGGGTATGAGGCTGACCAAAATACACAGGGTGCTCGTGTTCGACCAGAGCCCCTGGATGGAGCCCTACATCAGAATGAACACAGACCTGCGAAAGCTGGCCACCAGTGACTTTGAGAAAAATCTCTACAAGCTCATGAACAACTCGGTGTTCGGTAAGACTATGGAGAACCTGAGGAAACGCGTGACCGTGAAGGTGGTTCGGTCGAAAGAGGAAGACAAGCTCAGGAGACTGATAGCCAGTCCGGCATTCAACCGGAGCACGATATTCACCGACGACCTGGTGGCCCTACACATGAAGAAAAGCCACATCAATTCAACCGGCCTGTTTACGTGGGGATGAGCATCCTCGATTTATCCAAACACCTGATGTACGACTTTTACTACAACGAACTGAAGAAACAGTACGGCGACAGGTGCGAAGTGCTGTACACGGACACGGATTCCCTGCTGATGGAGATTCGAACCGAGGGCGGTAATGCGAGGACATGAAAAACGCCTCGATTTTAATGCGACACCAGTGACTACCCCAAGGACCATGCCATACACAGCACGGTAAATAAAAAGGTCCTCGGTAAGATGAAGGACGAGTGTGCTGGCACACCCATAGCTGAGTACATAGGCTTGAGACCCAAGATGTACTCCATCCTGAAGGCCGACAATGGTGAGATCCGAAAGGCGAAGGGTGTTAAGAAGTACGTGGTTAAACAACACATCAAACACGCCAGATTCAAGGAAGCCCTGTTCAAGACCCGTACCTTCAGACATAAAATGAACACGCTTAGAAGTGATGGGCATAGGATATACGGACTGGCGATAAACAAGGCGTCCCTGTCGCCCGATGGACACTAAGCGTTGGATAGCTATTGATGGGATCAACACGCTGCAGCTGCACGGGCATGAGAAAAATTGAACCAAGAACATAGGTGTATATATATCGGTATGTCACGGAACCAGAGAAAGTTTGAGGCTATTTACTACAGCCCGCGTGGGTACTGGAAAGGAGCTAGCGCCGTACATAAGCTGGCTAAAATGGCGCGAGTACCCCCGGACGAGGCCAAAGCGTGGCTTGAAAAACAAGCCCTGTGGCAGATCTATTTACCGGCACCACGCTACGTGCCTCGAAGAAGATTCGGTATTACCGCACCCAATAGCGTTCACCAGGCCGACCTCCTGTTCCTACCCCACGACAAGAGGTACAAGTATGCCCTAACCGTCGTGGACGTGGCCAGTCGCTACAAAGAAGCCGAACCCTTGACCGCGAAAGACTCGGCCCAGGTAGCCCGCGGATTCGGACGCATGTACAAACGCAGTCCGCTGACATGGCCCACAGAGCTGCAAGTCGACCCCGGGCGGGAGTTCATGGGTGCCGTGTCACACCTGCTAGACAAACACGATACCAAGGTCAGGCGTGGCACGGCCGGGGCTCATCGCAGCCAAGCCATAGTTGAGAGATTCAATAGGACTTTGGCCGAGGGCTTATTCGGGCATCAGTATGCGAGAGAGATGGCCAACCCGGGGAAACGATCGACTGAATGGGTAGCGCGGCTACCTCAGGTGGTGTCGGCTATCAACCAAGAAACCACCCGTCTCACCGGCAAGAAACCAGCAGACGCTATCAAACTAAAATCAATAGTGGCTGAGTCGGCTGCACCATTGCGTGGGAAGGAGAAACAGATACCCGATAGGGCCCTCGTTAGATACCTCTACCAGCCGGGGGAACACGAAGGGGACACTCGGAAACGAGCCACCGATCCGATATGGTCAGTCAAAACTTACAACAGAGATAAAGTGGACATCAAAGCCGACGAGCCGAACTTGTACTACTTGAGAGATGGGCCAGGGAGAGGTTTCGTTAGAGAGGAATTATTAGTCATACCGTACAACACAATGTTACCCCCCAAGAAAAATATTTAACACTTACCTTGTCGGGTAATCTCAATGGTATCCTGCCAACACGACATAGAGCTATCACATGATCAGGAAAGTGCTAGTTCGCGGTCATAGCGACACTATTGTGTCACGTGGGGTCGGGAAGTTAACTGGGGGTTCAAAAGTAGTATATACAATGGGGGCAAGATCTAAGGGCCTGACAAAAGCTTTATTTGTGAAATAAAGCTTTACAGAGGCTTTTGTTGGACTTGGTCTCGGACAATCTTTGTATATACTACTCATCAGATACGTTCACTAAATCTGTTCAGATACGTTAACTGTGTGATTCCCAATGGATTTGTTGTGGTTTTAAAGTTATAGTATAAATGTGCAGTTTTGATTCTAAACCTGTTTGTCAACATGAATGTATAATACTGGCAAAGTGCGTGTGTGTATTGGAAATTTGAAACATGAAACATTCAGAATAAAACATGGAAAATCATTGTTGTTGTATTTATATTTGCAATAGTTCTACTTATTTTGTTATTGTCCTGTGTTGTATTAAAATCTTATTAATTATCTAGCACTAGCAAGTTGCGACGGGTTTTCTTTCTGGCTGGTTTGAAATATGTTACCTACTTAACGTATCTGACGTTCAACAAAATGACTACTCTTTTTCACCAGTCGATATTTTTATAACCATTCTTCATTTGTGTCCACCAATTACAGATTCTGAAAGACCGTATCCTAGATTATCCCGACTCGCTTTTAAATCATAATAATTGTTAATTTCTTTTTCTACCACTAAATCTCAGAAAATGTGCACTTTGCGGAGAATGTATGATGAATACCTCTCGCAATCAGTTGAATGGATTGCGGAATACGGACTTGTCCGCCTTTTAGGGTACCGGGTACGTTTCTGTATTTTGACTTTGTTTAGCATGTTTAGGGTACATATCTGTATACAGAAACGTACCTGGGGCACGTATCTGTAGTACCTGTGCCGACAACGACCCCTTCAGCCTAAATAACTGTTCGCTAGCCAGTACACTAAATTTACATGTAAGTCTATGGAAATTACGTCAAGTGTCGAATACTTTTGGCACGACTCTGTAGCTGAAGATGATTTCCAAGATTTTTTGTAAAATATCAAAATAAAATTACTTCTACTCAATTTATGACAATTATTAATTATTCTTTTCATGTAGGTCTATGGAAATTTCACTAATGATGACTCACTTATGGCCAACTACTGTATGTGAACTGAGTACCACAGTCAGGTAATTGGGACATTTTAACCCCCTGGATGCCACAGGGACATATATGTCCTTCCCCTTCAACCCTCAATTTGAAGTCCAATAAAAATCAAAATATCCCACGCACACAAATACACTTCACAGTTTCGAATTCTGCGGGAAATTTCCTGTTTCTTGATACCATCCACTATTATTTTAGACAAAGCTCAAGTGCTGAAAATGACCTAACAAAATAGGCTTCATCGAAAATGGCGACATTTTTGACACAGTATGAAATCGCGATTCACAGCGTTATTTGCTGTATGTTTTGAAATGTGAAAATCGGATAATTACTGTGAGTATTGAATTTCAAAAATAACATATTTATGATCACTGATATCAGTTTTACATGATTTAAGCTAATTATAATTCTGAAGCGTTGCCGATGAATCTAGAATCGGTTGGGATGTTTTCGAAAATGCACTTACACGAACACCGTGAGAGCTTTCCGCCATATTGGATAGTGTTTACAAAATCACGTTTTCGAAGGCCGGTATTGAGGCGCCTATTACATCCGCGTATATTTCATAATCAGCTTCGAAAAATGCATCACTGAATTCCCCATACATTTTAGAATCAAATTGCAAATGGTCTGTTTCACCAATAATAACTGTCTAGATAAAATGAGGCGACACATATATTCGGTGTGAAAACGAACGCTGTGCTTGAAAGACTGCGTTAGTCTGAAATGTAAACAAAGACAAATTCGATTTTACACTGCGCGTAGCATTTTCTGAAATTTTTCAACATTCATCCGTCTATTCATTACTTGCAATGGCTCAATACCTTTAGAATATACATGGAAAGAGTATCGTAGCAAGAAATAGGAAATTATAAATATATACAATGCAATGATTTGATAATTCATAAGAAATTGTCAAAGTTTCCGTGGCAGCGTGACGCCATGACTGACGCCAAATCACGCGCGAGCGACAACGGTAATTATCTGCATTTCTGTCCTTTTCTCTTACATTATAGTGAAAACGATAAAACATATAACAATACACAGATAGTCAGAATCATTCTGATTACTTACATCTCATATTTATGTACAAAGCGATCCCTAAATCAGTGGAAGGGTCCTCACAAAATCCTGTGTACCCTTGTCAGCAAAGCCGCCATTTTGTAAGAAATCGGTCAGCGGTAGTGATGTCATACGTCAACATTGTTGTACATATTAGGCAATTTCTTTGGGGTGAAGGTCGGTTGAACAAGAGTAAACACAATCGCCATATCCTTCCGATTACACTGTCAGTATTATGATGTATATTTTGCGGATATTTCGGATACTTTTTCATGAAACTGACTTCAGTATCTACATTTAGCCTTGTTCAATATCATATCATACAGGCATATAGGGTTTGCGGTGTTTTATTCTTTGAAAGTTTTTGATTGTTTGAATCATATTTACATAAGAAATTGACATATTTATAAACCTTTACACAAGTGTTAGAAGATCAAACGTAGCCATAACTGCAATTACTTTAGTTCTTATGATGTACAATATTCAATTTATTTGGACTAATATTGCAATTTCATATGAACAGGTTAATGAACGGTGATATAAATCAACCTTATATGCAAAACTGATAATATTAATGACAATGATTTATATATGGTATGAAATTTACATGCACACATATTTAAAGGAATTGTCTTGTTCATTGCATAATTGTGTGTCGTTTTATAGACAAAAGAATGATGCATATAGATCGGCAAGGTGCGCGTTTGTTGGCAACGTTTAATGACTCTCTATCATTGTTTTCGATAATATATTTAATTCATATTCGATTAAATAATATTGTGATGACAGGATATCAAACTCTAACTACTTATAGGAAAATTGTTGAAAAATATATATACCATCTCACGTGTTAATTCGCACAAATCTTATATCCATATTCTAATATATAATTCCATACATAAAAAGCTATCTTTATGCATCTTTCATTGCATACGTATGAAGAGAAATAGGTTCATAATCATAAAGAAACAAAATTCTTATCCCAAACAAAATTTCCGGGTGTTGTGAAATATTATTTTTATTTACGTTAAATTGATGTCAAACAGGTGCGCGTGTTGGTCACAATAAGATACGCTGTCAAACTGTCTAATTGTTGATATATTCAGGACACTATTTAAAAGAAAATCATTCATTTTATGTTTTGTCTAAAGGGTGTTAAATTCTGACATAGAAGTCTAGACCTTTTATACAATTAATGGAAATTAAGTGAGATATATACTAATCAGAATACCAATGTAAAATAAGTTTTCCAACGCCGCAAAATGCACAAAACAAGCGATGACGTCAACTAAAATGTTGTATTATTTTCAGCAATTTCGTTACATTTGAAGATATGGCTAGTATTCTGGTAATAACGATGCAAAATTAGTCAAATTACATCTACACAAACAGGAGAATATGGGAATCTAAGAACTAACTTATATATCGGATAGGGCCATTCAAATCGCTATTACGTGCTTTCACATGTAATACGTTGTCATCTTTTCTTATAAATTGTGAAACTACCAAAGCATCCGTTCACATTTGGGAACTTTGAATTGGAATAGTGAGGTTCACCATGAATATAAAATAACGAAAATATAGCGTCCGTATCCACAACACATTTTAAGCCAAGTGATCTGAGTTACATTGACCTAGTGTTGCGATAACGGAGTTATGCCCCTTATAATTATCGTGTATAACCCTCTCTGTCGTCGTTTGGCGTCATAGAAGAAAATACATTTTGACATTTATTGCGAGTCATTTTTAATGTTGAGTATAGCGTTATGCACAAGCAGATAAACCCAATTCATATACACTTATGTCGTTCAGATATCAGGCTGTATTTTCTTCGGCCACACTTTCCGTAAAACATGACCCATTAAAAAATTCGTAGCACAGTGCTTTTATCGGTGCGGGATAAAAAGCGGAGAAATTTACTGTTTTTTAACGCATAACAAAAATTTGGACAACATTTAGCAAGGTCTATTTCTCAAACCGCCAAGGTAGTTGCACTTATATTTATACCAACGGATAGGAAATTTAATATTCTACATTTCTGTGTAATTTTATAGCCTTACGTAGATCCAGGACCACGCGAGAGCAATTCTCGCGACAACGCTCACTTTTCAAAGCGTATGAAATGTGCGCCTGAAAAAAAACTCGGCAGCCAGGGGGTTAACCCCCTGGATGCCACAGGGACATATATGTCCTTCCCCTTCAACCCTCAATTTGAAGTCCAATAAAAATCAAAATATCCCACGCACACAAATACACTTCACAGTTTGAATTCTGCGGAAATTTCCTGTTTCTTGATACCATCCACTATTATTTTAGACAAAGCTCAAGTGCTGAAAATGACCTTTCAAAATAGGCTTCATCGAAAATGGCGACATTTTTGACACAGTATGAAATCGCGATTCACAGCGTTATTTGCTGTATGTTTTGAAATGTGAAAATCGGATAATTACTGTGAGTATTGAATTTCAAAAACAACATATATATGATCACTGATATCAGTTTTACATGATTTAGCTAATTATAATTCTGAAACGTTGCCGATGAATCTAGAATCGGTTGGGATGTTTTCGAAAATGCACTTACACGAACACCGTAGAGCCGCTTTCCGCCATATTGGATAGTGTTTACAAAATCACGTTAGCGTGAAGGCCGGTATTGAGGCGCCTATTACATTTACGTATATTTCATATTCAGCTTCGAAAAATACATCACTGAATTCCCCATACATTTTAGAATCAATTTGAAACTGGTCTGTGTCACCAATAATAACTGTCTAGATAAAATGAGACGAAACATATTGGGTGTGTGAAAACGAACGCTGTGCTTGAAAGACTGCGCTTTTGTGTGAAATGTAAACAAAGACAAATTCGATTTTACACTGCGTAGCATTTTCTGAAATTTTTCAACATTCATCCGTCTATTCATTGCTTGCAATGGCTCAATACCTTTAGAATATACATGGAAAGAGTATCGTAGCAAGAAATAGGAAATTATAAATAGATACAATGCAATGATTTGATAATTCATAAGAAATTGTCAAAGTTTCCGTGCAGCGTGGACGCCATGACTGACACCAAATCACGCAGAAGCGACAACGGTAATTATCTGCATTTCTGTCCTTTTCTTACATTATAGTGAAAACGATAAAAACATATAACAATACACAGATAGTCAGAATCATTCTGATTACTTACATCTCATATTTATGTACAAACGATCCCTGAATCAGTGGAAGGGTCCTCGCAAAATCCTGTGTACCCTTGTCAGCAAAGCCGCCATTTTGTAAGAAATCGGTCAGCGGTAGTGATGTCATACGTCAACATTGTTCTACATATAAGGCAATTTCTTTGAGGTGAAGGTCGGTTGAACAAGAGTAAACACAATCGCCATATCCTTCCGATTAGACAGTCAGTATTATGATGTATATTTTGCGGATAGTTCGGATACTTTTTCATGAAACTGACTTCAGTATCTACATTTAGCCTTGTTCAATATCATATCATACGTGCATATAGGGTTTACGGTGTTTTATTCTTTGAAAGTTTTTGATTGTTTGAATCATATTTACATAAGAAATTGACATATTTATTGCAATACACCATATTCTAAACCTTTACACAAGTGTTAGAAGATCAAACGTAGCCATAACTGCAACTACTTTAGTTCCTATGATGTACAATATTCAATTTATTTGGACTAATATTGCAATTTCATATGAACAGGTTAATGAACGGTGATATAATTCAATCTTATATGCAAAACTGATAATATTAATGAAAATGATTCATACATGGTATGAAATGTATATGCACACATATTTAAAGGAATTGTCTTGTTCATTGCATAATTTTGTGTCCTTTTATAGACAAAAGAATGATGCATATAGATCGGCAAGGTGCGCGTTTGTTGGAAACGTTTTATGATTCGCTATCATTGTTTTCGATAATATATTTAATTCATATTCGATTAAATAATATTGTGATGACAGGATATCAAACTCTAACTACTTATAGGAAAATTGTTGAAAAATATATATATCATCTCATGTGTTAATTCGGACAAATCTTATATCCATATTCTAATACATAGTTCCATATATAAAAAGCTATCTTTTCGCATCTTTCATTGCATGCATTATGAAGAGAAATAGCTTCATAACCATAAACAAACAAAATTCTTATCCCAAACAAAATATTCGGGTGTTGTGAAATATTATTTTTATTTACGTTAAATTGATGCCAAACAGTTGCGCGTGTTGTCCACAATCAGATACGCTGTCAAACTGTCTAATTGTTGATATATTCAGGACACTATTTAAATGGAAAAATCAGTCATTTTATGTTTTGTCTAAAGAGTGTTAAATTCTGACATAGAAGTCTAGACCTTTTATACAATTAATGTAAATTAAGTGAGATATATATACTAATCAGCATACCAATGTCGTCTTTTTTCGACGTCGCAAAATGCATATAACAAGCGATGACGTCAACTAAAATGTTGTATTATTTTCAGCAATTTCGTTACATTTGAAGATATGGCTAGTACTCTGGTAATAACGATGCAAAATTAGTCAAATTACATCTACACAAACAGGAGAATATGGGAATCTAAGAACTAACTTATATATCGGATAGGGCCATTCAAATCGCTATTACGTGCTTTCACATGTAATACGTTGTCATCTTTTGTTATAAATTGTGAAACTACCAAAGCGCATCCGTTCACATTGGGGAACTTTGAATTGGAATAGTGTTGTTCACCATCAATATAAAATAACGAAAATATAGCGTCCGTATCCACAACAAATTCTCTCCAAGTGGTCTCGGTTACATTGACCTAGTGTTACGCATAACGGAGTTATGCCCCCTTATCATTATACGTATCTGACCTCTCTGTCGGCGTTTGACGTCATAGAAGAAATACATTTTTGACATTTATTGCGAGTCATTTTTAATGTTGAGCGTATAACTTTATGCACAAGCACATAAATCCAATTCATATACACTTATGTCGTTCAGATATCAGGCTGTATTTTCTTCGCTTACACTTTCCGTAAAGATGCCCCATTAAAAAAATCGTAGCACAGTGCTTTTATCGGTGCGCGATAAAAAGCTGAGAAATTTACTGTTTTTTAACGCATAACAAAAATTTGGACAACATTTAGCAAGGTCTATTTCTCAAACCGCCAAGGTAGTTGCACTTATATTTACACCAACGGATAGGACATTTAATATTCTACATTTCTGTGTAATTTTATAGGCTTACGTAGATCCAGGACCACGCGAGAGCAATTCTCTCACAACGTTCACTTTTCAAAGCGTATGAAAATGTGCGCCTGAAAAAAAACTCGGCAGCCAGGGGGTTAAACAGTCGTGGTAAAATTGATCAAGAGCGAATGAAACCGGGTTCGAAAACGATCAGCAACTTACCCTCAAGAATAGGTGGTATACAGTTAAGTTGAATTTCAGTTGGTTTATTAAGACCCATAGTGGCACACTGTCTCGCCAGCCAGTCGTTTAAACCAAGTTCCATAAAGGTAGTCATTATGTTTTTGACTACAAATATCACGATTCGGTTGATACGACAAAATGGTAACAGCTCCAACGTGTTGCACTGTTGCGTTACGATGGTGTGTGTCACCTTTCTCAGCCTTCTTTCGAATGAGTACAGGGTAAAAACAGATCAGCACCAAAACGCTGTTACAAGCCAAAACGGCATGTCGCTATCTAAATCGGACCCAGCAAAAACAACGCCCTATTCTGCTTATAAAACGGCACTATTAAATTACATTTGTAGTATTTGTGTGTGTTTTTGTTTGTTTGTTTATTGTTTACGCTGCACTCAGCAATATTCCTGCTACATGATGGCGGTCTGTAAATAATCGAGTCTGGACCAGACAATAAAATAAATGACATCTTGATCATCTTATAGTAGAATATATGATAACATGCAGTGAGTAGAAACAGGAATATATGCTGGTGCTGTTTCAGGGTGTAATCGTTTTCACTGCTTAATTCTGACAGCAGAGGGTGTATACATTCAAGGCTGGAAAGTGGGTAAAATATTTTAGCCTGTCCGCCAGCTCATGTTTGCCTATTGTATAATATAATGTAAAAGACCGAGACCTTTCTAAGGAGGCGGGAATATGTGTTATAGTGTTGTAGCTTCGGCCTAATGTTCACTTGAGTCACGTCGTCGACGATGCCAAACAGCACATATGATATGCCAAGTGCCAACGTATATAGGACATATTTCACTAACTGAACATATTTATAGCCTGAATTTGTCGGATGACGCACCGAAGGGGATGTTCTATGCTGTACCTAATGAGTCTGGTCACGAGGGTACAACACTAACCAGTATTACATCCTGAGACGCCACAGTTTGTAAAATATGTAATTAGTTGTCTCAGTGTTAGGTCGCCTTATTCGTTTGTCCATCTTGCATGTGGACTATTTAGTAAATTTGGGGTTTGCTGAGGAGGACTATGCCATACATATACTAGTGACATTAACATGCACCAAACACCACAAATGTGTGACATAACCTTATTGCCAGGAAATTACGAAGTTAAGAGGTTTGCAGCCTTGCTGATCAAGGATGTTAAAAAAGATGAAGGATTTAGTATCAACATTGTAGACAATCTCACTCTTGGTACAATGTTTGTACTCTCTAATTGTTCACTGAAAGTTGATGAATGCTGAGGACATTCTAACCATGCTATCATGAATGTGTTGAAAAGGCATGAACAATTAAAACATGGTCGAAAATTACTGTGAACTGCCTGCCTTTGTTGACATTTCAAACTGAGGCAGTGTGTCCATTTGAGCTAGACTGCCATGGTTGTGGCATCTACATCATAGTCCTGGGTAAGTTTATGTGTTCGGCTGTTGGGCTGGAGTGTCTGAGAATGTCTTTGTTCATTATCGATGTAATTTTCAAAAAATGTTATCACTTTTTGTCAGAAGTGACACGCACATGCTTATTGAGCTTTCATTCTGTTGACGACTGCCTCCGTGGTATAGTGGTTAGAGGTTTATTCTCCACTAAACTTGCACATTTGAGATTAAAAATGAACAAAAAATGTTTTTGGAATATATCCGTTTTTATTACACAAACTCAAACTTTGATATGTGAAGGTCATAAAACCAAAATAAATGATCTCTAGGTTTGATATGTTCAAAGTTACAATGTTACAAAGATTACCTCGCCCTTTTGAGACCAACCAGATACTTTACCTAGTGATTTTAAACATAGCTTCTTGAAAATGTGAAACAGACATTAAGATGTTGTTGTCAAGTGTTCTTTAAAACTGTATACTCTAGTTTATATGCCTAAAGACAAATTTAGTTAAAATCTAGCGCGATATTATAAAACAATATGTTCTCACTGTATCAAGTACTCAAAAAGAGTTTATATAAATACACTAGTCATGTCTGAAACTATTGTTTAGTCCAAAACTGAACATTATATTGTAATCTTTACACAACAGTTTGAAGTGCAACAGAGTTTTTAGTAACATGAATATTGTCTCCAGTAAAATAAGTACATTGTGAAGATATTGTTCTACGATACAAAATTATGTGAAAAAGGTAACGTATCTGGGGAAAGTAAATGATATCCCTTTTATGAAGAACAAGCAAGTGAATCAACGAACAATTAAATTAAAATAACAGTTATGTCTTTTGTTATCACAACTTTCTTAAAATGTCAATGCATATCGTTCTAACTGATGCCCTTGCATAATCAACATTGTTATCGAATATGGTAACGTACCTGGTTTTGAGCTAAGCATTTCTAGCAATAAAAACACTAACATCGAAACAAATAACTAGAAAACAACTCCTTGTCGTGGACCTGTAACAACAAAGGAAGTTAAGACTATTTTGATCTTAATGGACGAACCATAAAGTCCTCAATCTGAATGTAACGTATCTGGTTTATTCACTTATCTGTGAACATTTGATTGACATAATCGAACTCCTTGCTTGTCAGGGTGTAGTATCTTTCAGACCTTCCTACAGGCAATGGGTTAGAGATAGATGCAATGATATCATCCAAAGGAATCCAGATTTCATCTGGTTTTGAAGGCCACTGGAATTTCACTTTACCCCTCACACCCCCCTTTGACATGAACATGATAAAGACATCCGAATCTTCTTCGTCTACATCAAGGACTTTTCGGATATACCACTGACTTTCATAAGACGCTGCTACAAACTCTCCAACTTTGGGTATGAAGTTTTCAGCTAAACGTTGTGCAGGCACTAGTTCTTGCTCTGCTGTTTTTGGTTCTTGTTCTGCTGTTGTCGTTTCTGGTTCTGATGTTCTTGATTCCTGTCCTGCTGTTATCAGTTCTTGTTCTGCTGTTATCAGTTCTTGTCCTGCTGTTATCAGTTCTTGTTCTGCTGTTCTTGATTCCTGTCCTGCTGTTATCAGTTCTTGTTCTGCTGTTATCAGTTCTTGTCCTGCTGTTATCAGTTCTTGTCCTGCTGTTATCAGTTCTTGTTCTGCTGTTATCAGTTCTTGTCCTGCTGTTATCAGTTCTTGTTCTGCTGTTATCAGTTCTTGTTCTGTTGTGTTCGCTTCTGGTTCTGATGTTCTTGGATCTGGTTCTATCAGAGTTCTGTTGGACCACCCTTGACATGGATTTGACATGAACAGACATCCAACACAATAGCAAGAAGTGTCTCGGACACTGATCCTGCTCATTCCCATTGCATGGATGGCATGTATCTTCATTGTTCCTTTCACAGGTTTGGTTCTCATATTGTCAATGATAGCTGATGCTTTTTCATAATCCTGTTGAGAGTAAAAGTGATACTTTATTGACTTTTCGTTTTCTGAAGCCCATTCATAAAAGTCCTTTCCGTCTTGGATGGTTGCTTTGCCCTGTTTTATGGCCTGAGCTGCCATATGTTTGCAAGTACCACCGATGCCGTCACAAGGTCCTTTGCCGTGACCGGCTTCAAAGAAGTTCCATCTTGCTTTCATTCCAAACATTTCCAAATGTTTTGAAATGATTGTGAACATATACCGGTTTCGGTATTGTGAGGAGGGGCTGTCTGTCCAATAGTGGATCATTTGAGTGTTGCTGAACTTGCTTTTGATAAATGGCATCAACTTCTGTAATATGGCAAGAACAGCCGAAGGGTTGTGGTGATTTACATCTGACACAAAGGCAAGATTTGTGTGCTCGACCCCTCCTTCTGATTTGTGGTATATCACAACTGGGTGAATCGTTGCAGCTGTTGCATTCCAATATGCAGACTGGATTTCATCATTTGACTGGCACAGAAAGTTTTCTGCGAAGTCCATTTGGACTATGATGTGTTCTTCAGGCAAGTTTTCTTTTAAATCATGCAGAGATTGATATTGTTTTGCAACACGATCAATGTGTTCCAAGAAAAGTTTGAAATGTTCAAGCATCATCTTGATAAATTCTTCTGTGGGTTTACAGATCTTCACAATTCTCATTTTCTTTTTCCCTTGAATATCAACACTTTTCCACTCTTCATATTCTATTTCAATATCATCCTGAACAGAAGAAAGCAATACTTTCATTTGTTCCTCAGAAACATTTCTGCCTACAACTTCAGGGTTTGGAGATATGCCTATCCCTAGGGTACTTGTTAAACATTTGAGCTTTAGTGCCATATTTTGATGTTTAGTACAAAGGCATTTGTTTCTTGATAAAAGGGATTTCACCTTGATGTGTTTTGGGCGCATTTTGCAAAATGCAGAAAGTGAAATACTTGTTTCTGAGTTTTCTGCTCGGAATCTTTCATGAATGATACTCAGATAGTCGTTCAGGATTCTGGTTTGTTTTCTTTCGCCATTGCATTTCTTGAAATCTCTTTTGCCAGGCATAGCTCTGCTGATTTCGTCTTTCGCTAAGAATTCTGTCACTTTTGTTTCAAGATCCAATTTCAGTTTTGAGAGTCGTTTTCTCTTTGTAACATTAAGTGTTTTTCTGTTTCCTGATGCATGGAATTCATGTCTTGTTATACCAGTCACTTTTGTGAGATATCTAATGCATCTGTACTTCTTCACAATGCGACCACTCACCACAGTGTTTATTGACGATCGATGTCTCTGATTAGTGTTTTCGTCATGAGCATTCTTTATTTCGGAAATGAGGGCATTAGCAATCTTCAGTTGTCGCACAACAGACCTAGGCACAGATCTTGGACTTATTCCAGACTTCCTGATATCATCTATAGCTTTAGATTTTGGAGTGAGTTCTAGTGTGCTTCTGGAAGCAGCCTCAATTTTCCTTGTTTTTTTCAATCGTTCAAATCGTTTTTGAAAGCGCCATGATTTTTGTTGATTCTTTTTCAACAGTGATTTCAATCTCAACACTTCGTGCCTTGACTTTGCCACTGATTTAGATCTGCGTGTAGATGCCTTACGCTTGGTAGGAAAGGGAAGTTGAACCAGCAATCGATTCATCTGTGATCTTGTCTGTGAACTTGTTGATGGTTGTGGATCGGATGAACTTGAAACTTCATCCAACTGAGTTGCACTTGAATTCAAAGTATCATTCGAGGTCGATGCTTCAACAACTTCAACTTGTACTGGATGTCTTTCATTACGTTCATTGCATTGCTTGCTTTTTTTTCTGTCTGTACTTTGAAGAGTATTCTTTATCAATAAGTCTTCGTCTTTTCAACTTTGATCTTGACAACATTGCGACAGGAACTCTATATTTGACTTGCCTTAGTCTCTCTTTTTCTAAAAAGTCAGCATCATTTAGCTTTTTTCTTTCTCTGTAGGCACGCTGAATTTCAGCACGTGTCTTGCCCATTATGGCACTGCAATATAATACTACAAGATATATTAAAATGCCTATGTAGTTCTGGCTGATTGATAGCTTTTCATTTCATTCAATCAACCTTAATTCCATAAAAACCAGATACGTTACCATAAAAAACCAGATACGTTACCATTCTTTTCTCATTACTGTGTTACTATAACTATGTCTAAGTATTTTCAGCACATCCAAAACGTAATTATTTTTTATTGATAGTGAAATCATTTCGAATTAATAGAATGTTCACATTAAAGTTTTAATTTTTATTTTACCAGATACGTTACTGTGAAAAAACCAAATACGTTACCTTCAAATTTGTAATAACCATCATATGGGGACTTATAATCGATTACTTGGTAACGTATCTGGTCAAAATCTAAAGTGACAAACGATATTTCAAAAGATCTTATCATGATTGTTACTTTCGTAAAAATGTGAAGTAATTTTGTGTTTGAGGACATGTAGCTGTTGTTTTGACCTACCAATAGCTACAGAATTAATTGTCCTGTTGTTGTTAAGAGGAGTTTGATGAACGCTTGAAAGTGCGTAACGTATCTGGTGACATATTTCAAGACACTTAATTTGGTATAAAAAAAAACACAATACAACACAAAATATGATGTTCAGGGCTACACATAAATATTTATTAGAATACTGTGGCAAATTAGAACATTTCAGACAGCTGTAAATAGACAAATTGATCAACAAAAGGTGTACTGACTGAAATACACACTGTCGAAGAAAAACGAAAAATCACATAACAGCATTGTGTGGGATTAACAGACGTTTCTTGTACCCTTCCTACGAAGTGATTGTGATATGTTTTTATTTATGTCCACCTTTGTTGTAGTTCCAATGTAACAGAATGTTAAAAGATCGTGTAAATATTTTTTTAACTTCACAAAGACGTCAGATGATGTTAATGTGCAAGTTTAGTGGAGAATGAACCTAGAGCGTGCGCCCGGAGAGCAGAAGGTCGCGGGTTCGATCCCCGACCGCGTCAAGCCAAAATACGTTAAAATATGGTACTTGTTGGTCCCTGCCTGGCGCTGGGCATTAATGGGTACAACAAGGACTGGTCGGCTCGGAGTCAGCATAATGTGTCTGAGTGGGGTATTCATGCTTCACTGCGGCATGGTATCTCAGTGGGCTAGCACTATAAAACCAGATTCAGTCTGGGCTAGTACAAGCAGCCGCACATACACATACACATGCATGCACGTCGTCATATGAGCGAAATATTCTCAAGCACAACGTAAAACCCAATTTCACCTCACCTCATTCTGTTGACATACTTGTTGACTGTATTTTTACAGAATGGAATTTGCAGAATTCATCAAGATCCCAATGGTTGATGGTGTAATAATGAAGAGACCATTTGAGGGCCAAGTAGAGGGCACACTCTGTGTCACAGGACATCATCTGATTTTGTCTTCTCGAAAGGACCAAAGGGAAGAACTTTGGGTAGGTATTAGATGGAAATATGAAATCTACTGATTATCTCAACTGCATGACCTGAAATGACTGTTCAAGACTATTACATTCTTCATCAATCCACCACCAATTCGTTATCTATTGGGATCCCTCACAAATAACAAAAGGGTGGAGGTATGTGTGAGAGGGATGTAAGACAGTTTTGTTGCACTAATATACTGAAAATAATTGCCTTTCCCCAAAGTTTGTCATATTTTTATTCATGACCCTCTCCAAAAGTGGGTATTCTTTTTTATGATCCTCCCTTAGAAGCTCTAATCATGTTTGGTGACTGTCCCCAGATAACTCCAACCCCTCTGCCCTAATAGTATACACAGAAGCACATCTGGCATATGCAAATACACAAAAGGTGGTTCACCAGGAAGTTCACACGGTCAGTGTGTCCACCATGTACATTGATGCATTCCTGACACCTTTGCTCAATGAGACCACTAAACGTTGATGAAGGCTGATCATTACATATCCAAGCAAAAATTTGTTGTTTGAGGATTAAGTTGACATCGTAAATATTACTCTATTTTAATCAAAAGTGTTCCAACTTCCATGGGTACAACATGTGGTCTGGTGTTATCATGTTGAAACATCACAATAAAACAGCAATTTGCAAAATCTTGTCTTGATGTCATCATATCATATTACTGGCAAACAAGGATAAGTTGAGCATGTTTGAGTGCTGCCCACTGGCGCTTGCCATTGTGAGCAAAGGGGCCCCAGGTTGTCCACGATCAAGTGTAGTGCTACACCGACGTTAGAGTCTTATGAGCAAGGCGTGTGCAGCTACGAGCGGAATCAATTTCATTTTCATACACTGCACGTGCATTAGCCTACATCTGCTCTCCATTTCACAAACCAAACGGGTTTGCTCATTGCCGTGCACCGCCTACTTCTCAAAAACGCGTTCTCTGCTCCGGTCCAACTTATCCTTGTTTGCCAGTTGTTCCCCACAGTCTCAATCATTGGCATCCTTAATGCAGCTGTTATCCCATCCCAGATCATAATGTCCCCACCTTCAAAACAATTCGCTTCCAGAACACATGGTATTGTTCCCATCACAAGTGTTGTCCCCACCTTCAAAACAATTCGCTTCCAGAACACATGGTATTGTTCCCATCACAAGTGTTGTCTGCGGCATTTGAATTGGCTGTTGGGCTGGCCTTCTAGCATGAATGCCATCAACACATGGACGTAGTCAAACTATTCTTGAAGATGCTCCTGTGTTGCCAGGTATAGTACAGTTTGAAAAGGAGTGAGTGATTCAAATCCTTTGATCTTGAAGTGGGGTCGTTTTTAATGGGTGGCCACAAAAGGTACAATCTGTAATGTCCTAAAAAACCTTGCACTGACGGCAAATGGTGTTTCTATGGGGCATTAAATCAACGAGCAATGTCATACTATGAGGTACCAGACTGTAGCCTACTTAGAGCTCTGCATCTGTCAATTTTCCCCGAGGAGTGGCACATCAAACATGCCAGAACAAGGAATAAGAGTTGTTTTCTGACTTCTTTGACTGCATTGAGTGAAAATGATAAGCATCTGGTTATCTGCCCCTTGAAAGTGAACATTGCTGGCCATTTTTCTCAAACTTGTCACGCTTCTAGCAAATTTCCACAACTGCTTTCTTTGACACACTCTTTCTCACAAGATCACCAATGACATAAATTTCACAAAAACTTTAGCTTCTGAGTATAGATGACAGGTTCCTTTATGATATCCAACAAAACTGTCAACCATATGGCTCAATGTCAAGTTGTCTCATATATATACAGTAATCTGTTTGTTTGGAGCTTAGTCGTGTCAATTATCAAAGTCATCCTAAGCGTCACAACTGAAATACAGTCAAATCCCGATGAGTCGAATGCCAGTGTCTCGAATATTATGCATAACTCGAAGTACCTGTCGGTCCCGACCATTCCCTGTTATAGTTGTCATCATTTGAATACCGGTTACACGAATTCGTCTCATAAATACACACAATGACTCGAGAAGGAAATTTGGGCCCATGAGATTCAAACAACAGCAATCTTGTATACATAAGCCGATGTCAGTCAATGAGAAGTTGATTGGTGTAGCAAACTGATCCAATTAACAAACCAGCGTGGCTCACACCTTTCCGCCATTGACAGGTGAGTTCAAAAGGCAGATTAGTGATTTTACGGAAATCACTGTCTGTGCTAATCAGACTGGAACTGATAAGGTGCCCCTATTAGTGATAGGGAAATCATTAGGTAAACAAATGCTTAGGTGGAGGAATTAGGACTGGATCATCTTTTTTTCTACACTCATAGACATACCTATGTCTCGAATACATCGATAAGTCGAATGTATTACTTGGTCCCAAGCGATTCGACTCATCGGGATTTGACTGTAGTTGTATAAATGATGCTCGCCACATCTACCCTAGTTCTGAGATAGTTCAGACCACATGTTCAGACTGGTAATAGCCTAAGGTCAAAGTGAAGGTAATTATTTAAATGTGTATTTATAATCACTTTTCCTGCGAATCCTTTTTAAAATTAGCTCTGCGACATTTGTGATGGTGTGTGTTTGTTCAGTTATCTGCCCATCTGTCTTTGAATGTTTAACATCTCTGATAGTACATGTACAAGGATTATCAAGTTGTAACATAGCCTGAAGGAGTCATTTTTCAAAATGTATACTAGTCAGTGAGATTAGGAGTCTATTGATAGAATGGTTAAAGCAAAGTTACATCCACCTTTTAAGGTAAATGGCTAAACAAGTAAAATGAGACCAAATCTCAATGAATGGCAAACCAGTGTTTGGACAGTTTGAGTTACCTCACTAAAAACTAATGTGCAAAGTTTTGTAAGAATCTCCTATTTAGATTATTTTAGTTTGCACATTGGTCTTTCGATTCATACCTCCGTGAACTGCCAAAATACACAGTCAATATCCCTAATGTATTGGCTATTCCTTCCTTAGCAGGTAATAAACATGGTTCACTAAGCTATCTATAAGACGGCCCCAGTGGAAAAATGCAATAAAATATTATAAGTGCATATGGAACTGGTCAGTGATACAATGATGATTCCTCCAAGACAATTACTGATTTTACCAGAAATTAATCTAACCTACAAATGCTATGTTTTCAGCTTCTTCACAGTGCAGTTGACAGCATTGAAAAGAAACTGAGTGGTTCTGGTGGAAGTCTTTACCTCCGATGTAAAGACTTTGGTGTTGTACAGCTGGACATTCCATCTGCTGATGACTGCATCAGTGTATCCAGCTCAGTAGAGCAACTCTCAAACATAGGTAATCTCTCATGTAAATGTTGAATCTTGATTTGAACTTATGGCATGTCTGTCTAGGTGGTCAATAACATTTACATTTTTACCTTGCCTCTAAATGAGCTGTCTTGAAATAGAGGATTTAATCGGGGCTGCCATGATGGCCATATTAAAAATGTCATATTTTTACTTATCCTGACTCATGATCTTTTGCTTATCTCCCTTTCCCTTTCGAATGGTAGTGGAACACTTGAATCCCTTGAAGTTCCCGAAGTGGACGTATAAATACACTCACCCACGAGTTACCTACCTTTGCCCTTTCCCCCGCAAACCAGTCAGGTGACCTGCCTTACTTGTCACTCTCTCCCTTTTCGCCCAAGCGGATGGTTGGGCGAGCACTGGAGTCCCGTATACGGCATCATATCCTTTTTTATTTAGGCCTATTCTTCAAAATTACGCTGTATATGGATTTGGCTATAACTACTATGTAGTATTTGTAAAAATTCTGTAAAAATTATTGACTTTGAGTCGTGTTTTCATCGTCATGTAACTTTGTTTACATTTCATGAAATCCTGCAGTGTTTGCAGGCACAGGTTATCCGTGGCTGATCCTCACCCCCTGTGCCTTCATGCATAAAACCATGTTCTTCCAGCTTGCGCTGTACTTATTGTTTTGATTTATCAAATCTTCAATTTAATCAATATTTGTCTTATATTTATAGAGGTGCCATCGATCGGGTGATATAGTCATCTCAAGTCACGATTGATAAAACTGCAGATCAACCTACAAACCGTATGTTGCTTGCTACTGCCGATGTTCATAATACTGGTGCTATGTTTAGTACGTTACAGGGGCAGTCTGCTGGTAAGGGGGCCAGGAAGAGATCGTCTACATGTCAGTCGACTCCGTCTCAGACTAAGAAAAAGACGTCATCCTCTTCTACAACGCAGGAGAAGTCAGCTGTGACCAGATTGGAGGGCAAATCTACGCATGCTAGCTCATCTTCGCACCAGAAATCCTTCAACGAAGAGATTGTACCTCCTCACGAACTAGACGTTTTTGACGAACCCCCATTACTTCTACCTGAAGTATCTATGAGATCAGCGACTCAGTCGACCTCTACAACTATGAGATCGTCCCCTACTACAGTCACAGCAGGACAGCTGTTCGACGTACTACCTCTTACTTCTCAGAGTGAAGATGAGGCACATAACTCATCAGCGTTCGCGAACACTTCATCTACACCGCAGCAGCTTCAACCTATGCAGAACTTCGACCAAGGGGAATGATGGAACATAGATTACAGTAGGAATCGAAGGCTAGGAAAAGCCTCTCATCTACTGACACCGTGCGAAAACCTACGGACCTGTGATAACCCACGGGCCTACGCGAATCTACTCTTCTTGGAACTACACCTCAAGGCTACGTTGGCGAACAGATACACCTTTGCGAAGGTCTCCACAGTCGGACGACTCTTTCATCTTGGAGGATAGAAGAGATGACTTACCTACTCTCAAATCTACTTCTGCGAACCCTCAACGTTCGAGAACATCGAAGGATCCAGCTCCTACACCTAGCCGCTCTAGGTCGAGATCTCATATCTCACACAGACGTTCGCGAAGTTACTCACCAAGCCAGAGGTTTCGCGAAGAGAAGACTCACATCACAGGAGTTCGCCCTACGATAGACGTTCGCGAAGAGATAGCTCAACTCACAGAGGTTCGCGAAGAGATGTATCCACAGATAGAGGTTCGCGGAGAAACACTCTCAAGATAGACGTTCGCATAGGGAGGAATCTTCAGATAGAGGTTCGCGAAACGAGGATGAAGGTTCGAGAAGGGAAACAGGTTCACAGATGGATGAATTGTTGAGACCTAGCTCTAATAATCAGGAGACTTCGGACTTGCAAACGGACTTCGTCTTCCCAGACTCAGAAGTTACAGCATGGATTGCTAATGGGTTGAACTTGGAGTCTCCTTCTAAGGATAAAGATGAAGTCTACACTTGTATGATGAAGTAAAGATGACATCGACTCCGTCACAATCCCTCCGATTGAACCTATATCCAATGTACCCTCCAACCTACTCACAGCTTTCGCGAAAGCTTCCAAGTATCAGAGTCAGCACCTACCATCATTTAATATGAAGAGATTCCCCCTACACTATATGGATCCATTTACTAAGGCAGCCTGATTGGGAGGATAACATCAAACTTGTGAATAAATCCCGGAATAAGATGTATAAAGTGGAAGACAAAAAGCTATCTCAACTTGATACTGCTACAAGGAGATCCTTCTTCGGGTTGGCCAGGTCTAGAGCCATCAATGAAGCATTGATAAATAAATTCCAGAATTCAACTTCGGAAGAGGATAAGATGATATACTCAGCCCTCATTACACAAAAGAAGGATCAATACTTTTTGTCGGACCATCTCACATCTATATCTGCGGGACCTTACTACGCAGACAGGGGCTACTGGCTTCCTGCTCTTGGAATGATTAGATTCACCCAACCACTAATAAGAGCTCCATGGGAGGCCTACTATATTTGGAGGTCTAATAGACGATGCAGCTAAGGAAGCTACGCATGATACCAGAGAGGTTATGATGATTAAAACCATAGATACTCTGGCCAACGTCATCCGCCATACTTCTCAAAAGTATAACAACAAGTCCAAATATTCCGGAATACAGAAGGCAAAGCACAAGAAGTACTCCAGCTTCAGAGGCGGCAAAGGATCTTTTCGTCGCCCATCCGGAAATTACAGAGGGTTCCCAGAGGTTCCAGAGGCACTAGACATTGATATCAAGGTTCGGAACGACTGGAGTCTTCCACCCCCAGCCGTTCCTGTAAAACTGTTGACAGTGGGTTGACGTCTACAAGGGTACTGGAAGAATTGGGGAATACTAGAGGATGACTACATCTCTCAAGTAATAAGAGAAGGATACAAAGTACAACTAAGAGCCACACCTCCGCTAACTATGCAGAGGAACAGGCAGACAAATTACAAGAAGCCATCAACGCACTACTGATGAAAGATGCTGTAGAGATAATAGATCAGAATCATCTCACTTCTATTCCCCAACTTTTCTAGTACCCAAGAAGAACTCCAAGGAGAAGTTCAGACTGATTTACAACATGCGCAAATTCAACAAAGACTCCTTACTAAAACCAGAGAGGTTCAGAATGATCCACCTACCTCAACTCAAACTACTCATCTGTCCAGCAGATTACATGGCCAGCATCAACTTGCAGGATGCGTACCTTCACATCCCGATACATCAGGAATCAAGAAAGTATCTACGATTCCTAGAGGGCAGCACTTCCAATGGAATGTCCTACCATTTGGAATATCTTCGGCTCTGTGGCTATTCACACGAATAACCAAGCCTATAGTCGCATACCTACATCATCGAGGTCTACGCAATGCCTTCTACTTGGATGACGGAATTCAGGTTCACCAAGATGCCAGTCTACTCAAACTACAACTGAACTTCGCAATCAAGTTGCTCACTCAAACAGGGTGGTTGGTGAACCTTATGAAGTCAGAGTTGGAACCAAAACAAGATCTACAATTCCTGGGGATAAGGTTTATCACAACACAGAATCGTATTGCCGTCCCAGAGGATCGTTGGGTCAAGATACAAACCATGATTCCGCCAGCAGTCGTCTCTCCGTTAACACTACGATCATGGCAAGTTCTACTCGGTCTGCTAACCTTGGCGCAAGACTTGCATAGGAAGGTTACAACTAAGACCGCTGCAACGGTTCCTGTTAAAACATTTACACAGCGTCGACCCTATCTTGCTGCCGGAAATCCTCAAGAGGTATCTACTGTGGTGGACACACAGGTCGAATGTTTGTGAAGGGACCTATTTACAAGAGCCGACCTTCGACACACATCTTTACGCAGACGCCTCGATATAAGGATGGGGTGCGCATCTCAACGATCAAGTGGCGTCGGGAAGGTGGTCCAAAATAGAACAGCAGCTTCACATCAATCTGCTAGAGATGAAAGCAGTGATCAACGCCTTACAACTATGGTCGAGCTTGCTGAACAACTAAATGCTGATGATCCACACGGACAACTCTACAGTGGCATTCTCCATAAACCGACAAGGATCCACAAGGTGTCCAAGCCTATTGCAGCTCACATTCCAGTTGTTCCAGATCACACAGGAAGCAAACATCTGGATAAAGGCGTGTCACATACCCGGAGCCAAGAACGTACTAGCAGACGCTCTCTCAAGACCACTACACCCGTCACCTACGGAATGGATGCTCCATCCAGAAGCGTTTCGAAACATAAGGGAAATAGGATCCCCTTGCCTAGACCTGTTTGCCACGAGGTTCAACAAACAACTACAGACGTTTGTCTCGCCAGTTCCAGATCCTCAAGCCTGGGCAACAGATGCACTGAGCATGTCGTGGGAAGGATTAAACGGCTACACTTTTCAACCCCCGATACTACTGCCAAAAGTACTGATCAAGATCAAACAGACTCAGCCGCTACAACTGACTTTGGTCGCGCCCTACTGGCCAGCGAGAGCATGGTCCCCAGTCCTAATAGAAGATCTCGGAAACCCAGTAATAAAATTACCAGATTGGCCGAACCTACTAATACATCCACACACCAAGCAAGTCCATGGAAACCCGACAGTATTCCAGTTACACGTGTGGACCGTATCAAAACATGCTTGAAGAAAAGAGGATACTCCGCCAGGGCAGCCAAAGCAGTAACGCTAGCGTTACGCAGATCGACTCGTAACCTATATGACGACAAATGGCTGAAGTTTGAAACTTATGCAAGGCGGAAAGGCTTCACTGCGATGATAGCCACTCATCGTCAAGTGGCGGAATATCTGTGTCATCTTAGAGAGACCAGACATCTGAAGGGTTCGACATTATCTACATACCTTGCTGCTTTCAGTACAGTGATTACCATGAAAACAGGCATCAAGTTGACAAAAGTACCAGAATTACTTGCTCTGCTGTGATCTTTTAAGCTGGAGGACCAGCAAAAGAAATTCAGAGCTCCAGCCTGGGATCTAACTAATTCTACGTCATCTTACGAGTGATGTCTACGAACCACTAGACCAGATTACACTCGAGCTGCTAACACAGAAGACTCTGTTCCTGCTTGCGTTAGCCATGGCAGCTCGAATATCGGAGATACATGCGCTGGACTTTTGTCGAACCAGATTCGACAGAGGGCAACATAATGCAGTTCATCTAGGTCTTAGATGGGACTTTATTGCCAATAACCAGCTACCTGGTCAACCAGATAGACAGTTCCACGTACCAGCGCTGTCTACAATCCTCGGTCCACAGGATATAGAGGACTTATCCTTGTGTCCGGTCAGAGCCCTGAAGATATATCTTCAAAAGACTGAGACGAGCAGACAAAAATTCAAGAGCCTGTTCATCCCATTATCAACAGAGAATTCAGCAGAAGTCTCAAGAACGACCATATAAAGCAGCAGGACTAGAACCTCCTAGAGCTTCCAACCCACACTGGCTCTGCAAGGAAATTGCTCTATACCAACAATTATGGAGGGCTGCTTTTGGAAGTCGGACACAGTGTTTGCCAACCACTACCTCCGAGACATAGCCACTGTAGACGTCTCAGGCATTCACCAATTTGGGCCTCTCGTTGTAGCACAGCAACTAACGGTTCCTCAAAGGCGCTGAGTTGGAAAATCTCACCCTTTATCACGTTGACTTGTTGATAACTTTTACTAAGGAAAAGTACTAGTTTGAAAGTCCATGCGCACAGTCTATCACAGGCTAGCATGAGTGATTAAAGATCCTGTACGGGTAAAGATCTTACCTGTACGTGAAGGGGTCGCAACTCATTTATGATAAAGATCATAATCTATGGGTTGTTATAAGATATCTAGTAATAGGAAGATACTAGTTTATCTATAGCCACATGAATCAATATGATTCAACTTGTCTGAGATTGAAGTTAGACAAGAAAGTGGTCCCCCCGAGTTATAACGGAAGTTGGAAGAATAGGATCACGGAAATGCCGTTCCGCAGTTGCCATGGGGGGGATACAGGACGTATCTAAGGACAGCTGTTGAATCCACAAAGTGACTTGACCCACCACCAATCTGTCGGATTCTATAAGCAAAAGATCATGAGTCAGGATAAGTAAAAATATGTAATTTTTAAGTAAAATTGATATTTTTATACTTATCCTGACTCATGACAAGAAGCCCTCCCAACCTCCCCGTTGAAGACACTTGAGATTTCACAGAAGATCCAAGTGCATGGGCGAAAAATCAGGAGAGAGTGACAAGTAAGGCAGGTCACCTGACTGGTTTGCGCGGGAAAGGGCAAGGGGAGGTAACTCGTGGGTGAGTGTATTTATACGTCCGCTTCGGGAACTTCAAGGGATTCAAGTGTTCCACTACCATTCGAAAGGGAAAGGGAGATAAGCAAAATATCATGCGTCAGGATAAGTATAAAAATATCAATTTTACTTAAAAAATTACATTTTTGCTTTTTTCTAAGCTGTTTCTGCCTGTAGTTTTAAGAAGTTTAATTTGTAGAAAGTATGTAATTACATGTGGTTTCAAATTATGTACAGAATTTTGGCAAACTTAATGTCTTTTTTCAATCAATGACCTTTTACCTATGTAAACCCATTTGTTTTGTGTTACTGACATCTCCTTTGAGACTACATACTCTATTGTGCTGAGACCTCAGAAATGATCACAGCTATGCCTCTAGTAGTATATATAATGGGGGTACGAAATCAAGTCCAACAAAAGCCTCTGCAAAGCCTTATTTCACAAATAAAGCTTTTGTCAGGCCCTTAGATCCCGCCACCATTATATCTACTACTTTTGAACCCCCAGTTAACTTCCCGACTGCACGTTGCCGCGAATATACCTATAAAAAGTTGTGACACCAGCGGGATACGAACCCACATGTATACCTCACGCAAACTTTAATAGGCCGCACCACTCAACCGATTGAGCTACCGGGGACTTAGCTGAAGTATCTTGGTTTAACGGGTCTACCCTGGGATTGCATCATCCAAAGCTGGGCTCCGTCTATAATAGCTCCACGTGGCACGACTGTGCCGCTATGACACTATTGTGATGACTCTATGTCGCATTGACCTCGATGAAACAGTTTAATGTGAATCGCCTATGATCTCTTTGGTGTTCGTAATAAAGGCTTGCTGGGCTTTCCGTACCCCCTGTTCTATGTACTTTTTTTTCTCGTCTTCGCTGATAGCAGACTTACGAGACTTGGACCGGATTTCTTGTTTCATCTTACTATACTTGTCGAGTTCAGAGAGGATTGAACGAAATTCCTCCTCTGAGATCTTACTATCAGTGAGAAATCAGCTGTCGAAATATGCTCACTTACCGTGTTCAGCTTTGCGTCGGCCAGAACCCTGATCTCGTCATGTTTCAACGCTTTACGATGCAGTCTGCGTGATGCAAACTTAAACACCAACCCTGCCACCCCTACAACCCCAGCTGTTATTTCAATGCCTAGCACTATAGGTGCGGCCACGATGGTGGCTAACAACCCAACACCTGCCGCCCCTAGTCCCATGCTGGTTGCCATAAGGGCAGTATCAGTCCCCGTCCACGATATTGAAAGCTCTATGGTATTTCTTATATAGTGGTTTCCGCGTGTCGCGGTCTTGTTCTAGTTGGCGTTTTACATCACATAACTGTCTCAAGCGGAATCCGTCTACGGTTTCCAGTGTCTTCGCTACTTCCTCTACGACTGGGTATAGCCCCATCCTGTGTGCATATAATATATCTTACCAGATATTTTTTAATTGGGCTTTTGTTAATAGTCGGTCAACGTACTTGAGGCTTATAAGGTTTAGAGTCGGGTGTACGAAGATACTGGAAACGATAATAGGGGACTTTTGGGCTATACCAACCCCCGGCAGGTCTATCGAATAGAGAAGTAATGTCCGTTGGGCCCCCAATTGTATGACGATCCGGCAACGTATGGGGGTTGATGCGGTGTCATCCCAATATACTGACACCCCAGGTAAAAGGCGCAGGCCTGAATCCCTAACAGTACTACCCCTTAGCATGACTTCTATCATGAGTGTGGAGCCTGATACAATAATTAATTGGGTATCGGACTTCAACTCTGACTCCATGGGTGCCATTAACAGGTTGCCCGGGTAGCCGTGTATTGGGTAAGCTCGCACCTCTCCATAACTCAGTATGAAAGACGTGAGGGTGAAGCCCGGTGTTCTTAATTTCGGTGACATGCCCCTCTTCATTTAAAGAGATGTAAGGTGAGGTGAGGATTATGTTGATCAGCCATTTGGGTTCTTTAAAATCTGATAACGACACCCGCCTATACACGTTGTCTTTCAAGTGTAGGATGTACAAGGTGTCTTCCTCACCATGATCGAATCCCTCCGTGTCCCCTAAGTCGTTAAGTGTAGTGTTGGGGTGAAGCCAAGACATTGCTATAATACTATTACGAGATTATTTCCAACTGGTTTTCTGATAATTTCTCAGGGGTGCACTTCACCCCATGAAGTGTATGTTGTCGGGTAGGAAGATCTTGATGAGTGATATCGTGTCTTCAACGGTCACGGTGACTCCCTGTAGACTGGTGTTGGAGCCGACACCCACCCGCACGTAAACAGTGCAAACGTGATACTGGTGTCGTTTCTCCCACCGGAGTTTGATCCCCTTCACGATTTCGACTTCATCCCGCGATGGTTCCCCTAGGTAGACTTGAGTTCGCCGGTAGACTCTCCAGGATGTTGACCACGCCTTCGAATTCAGACACCAACTGCAATACCACGTTTTGCATCCCGGGCTTGCTAGATAGCATGTGGGCTGCCATACTGGCGAGTGGACTGATGATTACACTGCGTCTCTGCGCTGGGACGTAAGCCACGAGCAGGGTTCCGTTGTTCACGACTTTGTTTAGGTAGTTGTCTTTGTTCTCTGTGAACACGTAGGGGGAAGCTGAGACTAATGTTGAGAAACCAGTCGACTTTAGCGGGCAACAACACCCACTTGGCGTCGTCAGTGAAGACGAGCGTATATGGTTTGTTTCGGGCGATGGTCGTGCTCTCAATATCTTCTAAGTCGAACAGTTTGCCTTCAAACGATGGGTATACCATCCATTTATCATCACCGGTGCGGACTAGGGTGTACCGAGTGTTGATGGTCGCTCCTGAGGTATCTACTATATCAGTTAGGTTTCTAGTACCACCGATGGAGGGGACTTCAACGCGTTTGTAAATGTTGTTTTTCAGTTGCAAGGCGTACAATTTACCATCTACTCCGGGGTTGTCGAATCCGCGTGTGTCCCCGAGGTCGGAGATCCCCGCATTGACGCATTTTTTCAACTTCATTCCGGGGCCTTGTGCGCTAGTCATTTTATGTGCAGCGTTATGCTGAGGTATCCTATATTTACAGGATTATGATTTATATCTAACACCGATATTATCAGCTCAGGGATGTTACCCTGAGTTAACCTCTTATACTGCCACGGTGAAAATGACTCGGTTCTACCGTCGTTGTATTTCTCCGTTTTCACCGGTACGGCTCTCAGTATCGTGGAAGGGTGACCCCCTTGAATGTTGTCCGTTGTGCTCAGCTGACCGAGATGAACGCACAGCTCTCGGTACGGTACTAGGTCGGGTAACTTCGTGCCTGTGACGGTGGTTGTTGGTTTTATCTCGTCAGGTGACATACCGAGTGTCCTCGCCAATGGTCGGCCGAGCCTCAAAGGGTTTCTTCCGTTGTTGATTAACACCACTGTGCCGTTTGAGTCATTCATCTTGAGTACGGCTCCCAAGGGTTTGAAGACCTCATCGCTTAGCGAGCATACGCTGTAGTAGCCGGAGATTATCTGGTTACGGGCGCCACTGACGAACAGCTTGTTGTTGCTGACGTTGATGTTAGTCCATCGCGGTAGGTAGGTGATATCGCCGAGTGCGACTTCGAGTTGACCCGACGTTTTATCGATCGCGTGCATCAGCTGAACGGCCTCGCCGCTCGTTATTCCTGGAAGTGTTACGTACATGTTAGAGTATATATACTCATTATATAATACTTTTAAAATGTACTCCCAAGGAGTGTTACAAGGCTTTCGACAACAGCAAGGATTACCGAGTCTGGAGGTTCGAGCAGGGGGCAGCGGATGACCGGGAAAAGTTCATGTTGGACACGTCGAGAGGGTTCACTCATGCTGGTGTAATCAGATTGAACGACTCGATTCGCAGAGGCGATGCGTGTGGCTGTTAGTCGCGCATGACGCATAAGCAGCGTTCCAACATCCTTGGTAAGGGGACTGCTTACAACGCTCAGAAACAGTTCGTTGTTAACGTTGAGAATGCTATCAATGCTCCAGTTGATCTCCTGAGTGCCATCAAACGCTACCAAGACGTGTTGGAATACGCCAGGTCGAAAGTCGACTACGTCTTCGACGTGGGACTGTACATGGCTCCAAGCGATATGCAACTGAGAGTAAAAAAAGTTGTGGGCTACAACAACGAAATAGTCATAGCCACGGCGGACCAAAAGTTGGGCGTCAACCCCGATGTCAACATCCCCCACGTCCCACCACCCACGACCAGTGAAACGGGTATAGTGGCGCCACCCCCGGAGCCTAGGGTTCAACCAACACCCCCTGTGGGGTCACACACACCTGCACAGCAGGCGTCCAATCAGCAGCACATCGATCGTAAAACGGCCCTAGTGGTTGGCGGGGTCGCGGTCGGGTTGGGGCTCATTTGGTTAAAAATTCCTTAGCCGCTACGTACACCAAACCCGCCACGGCGACGATGGCTGCCCACATGTTTTGACTGAGCCATGTGGCAATTTTAGCCAGAGCGCTCAGCAGCTACGAGAGGATGCTACCCAGGATGCCAGGCAGGGCTTCCCGGTTAGAGGAAGCGGATTCCAACCGAGTCCATCTCTCGTCTTCCAAGTTTTTTATTCTCTCCTCGATACGACGTTTCATATCATCGTCTTCAGTTTCGGTGAGTTTTATTTTCTCGCGAGCGATGTGCTCGTCGACTTCGTTCAGTTTCCCCATGTTGTTACCGAGTTCTCCGCGTACATGTTTCAAGGCTTCATCTAGGCCTCGCAGTTCCCTCAGGGGAAATTCGAGCCCCGGCAAGGGTTTGTCATGGTACGTGGCCAATATTTTTTCGATACTGTCCGACGTTTCTTTAGCACGTTGGGGTATGTCCCCGGTATTACTGAGTTCGGGCCTGGCTGCTTGCAGATCTTGGACGACCTCCGGGGGAAGCTTAGGCCGTGCGCCACCGTAATCTATGAAGCCTAGTTGATCACGGATCAGTTGACTCCCACCAGGGCGACTGGTGAGTGTTGACAAAGCATACGGTCCTTTCCCATCTTTTTTCATATCGACCCCCGGGTGAGCCTTCAATCGAAGCGTGCCCTTCTTATTGATGGTAAACTTGGCATAGTCTCGTACCAACGGCTTTATGTTGTCTCTCTTTTCAACTGCATCGTAATAATCGTCGACGGCTGGCTGTACAAGTTCAGCACTAAAGGGGCGGCTAAGCCCCAAGGGGTTGTTCGTGAATGTGGTGTCATCCTCCCCGAACGCCTGGGTACTATCATCCCACATATCATCCATCGGGATGTACTCATGACCGCCTTCAGCCATTATTTATATTAAACTTTTATATTTTATCTATATAACAATGTATGGCAGGAAACTAGATCCTTTCCGAAGATCAAGAGAGCCTCTAGGCGTCAGAGCCGTGCGCCAGTCGGTGACCATCACCAACAATCCCAGCAAGATAGACCAGAACCAAACGCTGCTGGTTAGATTCCCAAACCTGGGTGAGAATGACCTCATCGTACCAGGCACGGTTCGACTGACGTTCAACCTCACGTTGACCTCCGACAATGACAAACGCGAGCTAGTGTGGAACGTAGGTCGAGCCATCATCAAGAAAACCACTATCAAGATCAGCGGTAATGAGGTGCTGAGCATCGACGACAGCGACGTCTTTCACTGCTACGGGGACCTCTGGAAAAGCGAGGGAGAACGCATCAATGACGTGTACCAAGGTATCAGCAAATCGACTCGGTTGCGCGTGGGGTATGGCTTCACGCAAGACCAGCTAGACAAGATCACGGCCGGTGAAAAGGTCATCGCCCAAGCGTACGGGAACAGGTTCTGCGTGCCGCTTGACTTCGAGTTGCTCACGGGACGCGCCCGTTTTACCAGGCCGAGCTGGGTGATAGGCTTGAATACGAGCTCACGTTTAACGACTACAGCAAAGTCGTGCGTACGCCGAACGGTGATGAAGCCAGTTACACCATCGACAACATCTCTCTGGAGTTTGACATGGTCACTAGCCTGGAGCTGGCCAGGCAGGTTCGAAACCAGTATTCGGGGAAGATGGCCATCCTGTACGACCGCATACTGAGGCATAGATCGGTCGTGCGGGATAAGAGCGACACTGTGTGGAATATCAACCTAAACGTGCCGGCGAGATCGATGAAAGGTATCCTGGTCGTCCCCGTGGAGGATTACGAGCCGTTCCGAAGGGACAGCGAGAAGTTTTTCAACCCCGAGATTGAAAAGGTGGAAGTGACCATCGAGGGCGTGCCCAACCAGCTGTTCAGTCATGGTATGAGAGCATACCAGCAGTGGGACGAGATAAAAAAAAACAACAACACCCATACATAACCAAAGACCTGGACCTATCCTCCGTGCAGATCGGTGAATACCTGACCACCAAGTATGCGCTATGGTTGGACATGCGATCCACGGACGATGATAAACTGCAGGGTAGCGGTCGCCGCATCAACAACGGCAGTGAGGGGATTACAATCCAGATTACCAAGAAGGCTCAACCCGCGGGCAAGTTGAAATTATATCTGTACGTTATTATGGACGCGCAACTTAATATAGACAATGGGAGATTCGTGCAAGCCATCTACTGATGGCGGCAAGCCATCTAATGGGTGCAGGCCACTGCCTGCTGATTTGCCCTGCGACCCACACTGCGCCATAGTGTGTGGGCAGACTGGCTGTGGGAAAACCGTTTTCGTGCTGGATATGTTGGAGGGGTACTACCGGGATGTGTTCGATAACATCGTTATCATGTGCCCTACTCTGCACATGAATAGAACGTACATGGAAAGACCTTGGGTGATGACGGACCCGGACGTACACAGAGTCGACCCGGGAACACGTCTGCAGGACTGGTTGAAGGCGTATCACAACAAATTTAAAGGGGAGTCGACGCTGTTTATCCTAGACGACTGCAGCGCTAATCGGGAGATAACAAAAAAGAGAGACATGCTATCGTACCTGGCCTTCGCCGGCCGGCACGCAAAGCACAGCGTCTGGGTACTAACGCAGAAGTTCAACTCGGTGTTGAAAGACCTCAGGGAGCAGACGCGATGGGTGGCCTTATTTCACTGCAAGGACAGGGATTCGTTTGAGGAGTGTTTGAGAGAGAACGATGTGATGAGCAAACATGACAGGGAACGTGTGAAGAAACAGCTCGCTGAAACTAAACATGCTAAGCTCGTGCTCAAGACCGACCAACCCGTGGCCTATAGGGTGTTTTAGCTTAGCAATGACTAGCAAAGCTTAGCAAATGCTTAGCAAAGCTTAGCAAATGCTTAGCAAAGCTTAGCAATACTTAGCAAATGCTTAGCGTTTAGTTATAGTTATGGTTGTTTTTGAAGTGCTCGTCGTGTGCAACTTAACCTTCATTTCGCTGTGTTTCACCTGCATTGCGTATTATATTATTAAAACTAAAACTTACTTATTACATTATAAGATGGAGTGTGATGAATTGCTAGAACAACTGTTGGTGCCAGGGGACGATGATAAGCGAGAGGACGATGATAAGCGAGAGAGACTGGTAGCGTTGGCTGTTGGTGGCAAAGCCAAACATTACTTTGGGGACTACACTCCCGATAAAATTCACAAAATGTCAGCCGAAGAAATCGATAAGCTGTACGCTAGATACGAGGCTCGACTCGGAGCCGAATTGATGAAAACTATAGGATCGGCTATGACCCAGATATACACTGGTATAGCGTTGTACTTTCTTCCCATCCCCCAGGAACGCCGACTTTACCTGTGGGAAGACCTTGAGAAAGACCCTTTTATTGAACACGCCTTGAGCTCTATCAGCTGCGTGCTGTACAACAAATACGGTATGTTGTTAGCCCCGGTGACGGCGGCGATTATCACGGAAAAAGCATTGCCGATTTAAGGAGGGGAAAAATAATAATAATAGTATACAAGATGGATGCTGCCCAAGAAATGAGTCCCCCATTGGGGGAGACCCCAACCCCACATGGAGGTGACCCCTTCAGAGGAAACCCCCACGTTGGGGGAACCCCAAACCCCCAGGGAGGTGACCCCTACAGTCACCAGGCAGAAGAACCCTAAGAGAGTAGCTGCCGGTAAAAAAAGGTGGTCTAACCAACATAAAAGTAAAACCTGGAGCCGGCTCCACTCCTGTTGATTGCAGGCGCAACTGCTGTCGTGGCTATCTCATGGTTATATAATAAACAACCCCCCAGGGGGCCCCGGGAGGAACCCCCACAATTAGAGGTCAACCCACATATCATGTTATAAATATATATTTTATATAATATACATAATGTCTGAGGGGAAAACGTTTGTCAACGATGCATACCACGCCACCGTGGTCGCCAGTCTAGCCGTAGGGTACGCTCGGTTGACCAAAATGGTGCTTAAACAACCGACTATCAAGCTAGATTTCAACCTGCAGGATATGGGTATGCTCATAATGAACCTGGGTATGGCGATAGCCACCAAGGACATCCTAGTAAAACAAGGGATACTACCTGAAAATATTTTGAAGTAAATGTAACTATATATAGGATGGCTACGATCGCCATGATGGTTGGCGGGGCGTTTTCTGGGAGTAATTTCCTCTTCTCGAAACTACGGGAGTCACACGCGGCTGAGATACAAACTGCGCGTAAGCGGCACGACTTCGCTGTTGAGCAATTACAAGCAGCGCAATCTGAGTACGCGAAACAACGTGTACAGAGGATCGATTACATTAACGAACAACTCAGGCGTGAGAACCATGCCGTTAAAACATTCCATGATGTCGATGACGCAGCGAGAGAATACTACCTACTAACAGGTAAACAGCTAAAACCACTCCATAAGCCCACACTCGCTCAGTACTACACACCATCCCCGAGGCAAAAGGACCGGGAACTGGTCTTTATCGCGCTGGGTCTAGCAGCGACTGCGTTGGTTGCGAAACAATTAGACTAAGTACTCATATAAGTATACCAAAGATGAGACCTGCCCCGTACCGATGTCAGTACATACTGAGGGGGAAGACTGAGACCTGTGGTAGGAAATGTAGGATGGAGGGGTATTGCTGTTTTCATAGAAAATGTTTTGTGAACTACACGTGTTCAGTGTGCGGTATTGGAGTGAGATGCCACTACCGTTTATGTAAAGACCACGGGGCAAATGTAGTCAGGCACCAGCTTATCTACGAGAAGAAAAAGGCCTACATAAACGAATGTATGCGCCCCCTTAGCATGGAGGTGTAGTGACCCAATTAGAGCCTGTGTACACATAGGTATAATGATGTTCGTGGAAGTTGAGCCTAGGGAAAGTCGTTGCCTGAGAAGCTGGCAGATGGATGTGGGGGAAAGTATAGATATCAGTGTCCTCAAACCCATGATTGTTAGCGAACTATATAAGGGGTGCTCGTTTACAATCATGGTGAAAGTAGGGTTTGATGTACCGTGGGCTGCTGAGCACACTTGGAATTACTTTGATGGTGGTCGAGTAGATGTGCATGGGGACATAGATATACTTGTTGATGGCTCGTTGCAAGTAATACAAAACACCCTACTATGCTGCGCATGTTCCGGGTGGGTCGAGGGTATAATTGATAAGGCCTATCTAGATATTTACTAAAGGATTTTATGAGCGCCTCACTATTTTTATCAAGGTTGGCCCTTGCCGGTGGCCCAATTAGAGATTGTATACGCTTTGGTATAACAATGTCTACTACTCGCGAGCTCAAGCAGATCGCCAGACAGCGTGGTGTAATTGGTTATTCTCGAATGACCAAATCAGCATTGTTGAGATTACTTAACATACAAGCCCCTCCCACGGTAAAATGACTAAAATTCCGAGCAAAAGAGCTTGGGTTCACGGGTTATTCCAACCTGGGCAGAGAGCCGGGTTAGTCGCATTGTTATCACATGACCCCGTAGCAAAACCTCCCACTGTAAAACAATTAAAAGCCGAGGTACGCAATTTGGGTTTAGGCGGTTATTCCCGTATGAGGAAGCCACAGCTTGTAGAACTATTACGGCAGAATAGAGCTATTGACCTACAGTTCATACCCACTGTAGCTGTAGGTAACTATTTGAGAGGCTGGCGCATGCATGTTGATAGGAACATAGACATCACAGATATCAAGCCTCTGATAGCTGATAAAGTCAACCAGGAACTAAGCGATTTGGGAAGTATAAAGTTTCAAATCACAGTGAAAATGTCACTCGATAAGAGCGTGGGGAACCCCCACTGGGAGTCACTGAGTACGTTCAGCCTTACTTCGAGGTAAACAAGAAGATCGCATACAGAGACCATAGCGCATCAATCGATACCAGTTTTCAGCAGATACGAGAATACCTAGAACGCTACACACACATGGGGTCCGGGTGGGTTGTTGATAAAATCGATAATGTCTATCTAGACATAGCTAACTACGTGCCGTTCAGAGGCGGGTCATACCTAGACTTGCCCCCCTACTATAAGAAAAAACAGGCCATGGTCAACGTCAAGAATAGAGGAGACGATTGCCTGAGGTTAGCTATCAGGTCAGCCTTGTTTCCAGCTGACACTAATTCGAACAGGCCTTCTAGTTATCCCCAAGACGATGGGCTCAACTTGGATGGTATAGATGAACCCACCCCCATATCCCAGATCACTAAAGTAGAAAAACAGAATGACCAAGTACATCGTTCACTATCGCAACCTACAGCTGTACCTGTCGTTGGGTATGAGGCTGACCAAAATACACAGGGTGCTCGTGTTCAACCAGAGCCCCTGGATGGAGCCATACATCAGAATGAACACGGACCTGCGAAAGCTTGCCACCAGTGACTTTGAGAAAAATCTCTACAAGCTCATGAACAACTCGGTGTTTGGTAAGACTATGGAGAACCTGAGGAAACGCGTGACCGTGAAGGTGGTTTGGTCGAATGAGGAAGACAAGCTCAGGAGACTGATAGCCAGTCCGAACCGTAGCAAAATATTCACCGACGACCTGGTTGCCCTACACATGAAGAAAAGCCACATAAAATTCAACCGGCCTGTTTACGTGGGGATGAGCATCCTCGATTTATCCAAACACCTGATGTACAACTTTTACTACAACGAGCTTAAGAAACAGTACGACGACAGGTGTGAAGTTCTGTACACTGACACGGATTCCCTGCTGATGGAGATTCGAACCGAGGGCGTGTAATGCGAGGACATGAAAAACATACCGATTTGTATGACACCAGTGACTACCCCAAGGACCATGCCATACACAGCACGGTAAATAAAAGGTCCTAGGTAAGATGAAGGACGAGTGTGCTGCTTGCGCCCATAGCCAGTACATAGGTTTGAGGCCTAAGATGTACTCCATCCTGAAGGCCGACAATGGTGAGATCCGAAGGCGAAGGGTGTTAAGAAGTGCGTGGTGAAACAACACATCAAACACGCCAGATTCAAGGAAGCCCTGTTCAAGACCCGTACCTTTAGACATAAAATGAACACTCTGAGAAGTGATGGGCATAGGATATACGGACTGACGATAAACAAGACGTCCCTGTTGCCGATGGACACTAAGCGTTGGATAGCTATTGATGGGATCAACACGTACGCGTACGGGCATGAGAAAATTGAACCAAGAACATAGGTGTATATATATCGGGGTGACATGTCACGGAACCAGAGAGAGTTTGAGGCTATTTACTACAGCCCGCGTGGGTACTGGAAAGGAGTTGGCGCCGTACATAAGCTGGCTAAAATGGCGCGAGTACACCCGGAGGAGGCCAAAGCGTGGCTTGAAAAACAAGCCCTGTGGCAGATCTATTTACCGGCACCACGCTACGTACCTAGAAGGAAGTTCGGTATTACCATGCCCAATAGCGTTCACCAGGCCGACCTCCTGTTCCTACCCCATGACAAGAGGTACAAGTATGCCCTTACTGTAGTGGATGTTGCCAGTCGCTACAAGGAAGCCGACGCCTTAACCACGAAAGATTAGGCCCAGGTAGCCAGCGGATTCGAACGCATATACAAACGCAGTCCGCTGACATGGCCAACAGAGCTGCAAGTTGACCCCGGGCGGGAGTTCATGGGTGTCGTGTCACACCTGTTAGACAAACACGATACAAAGGTCAGGCGTGGCACGGCCGGAGCCCATCGCAGCCAAGCCATAGTTGAGAGATTCAATAGGACTTTGGCTGAGCGCTTATTCGGACATCAGTATGCTAGAGAGATGGCCAACCCGGGGAAACGGTCGACTGAATGGGTAGCTCGGTTACCTAAGGTGGTGTCAGCCATAAACCACGAAACCACCCGTCTCACCGGCAAGAAACCAGCAGATGCTATCAAACTAAAATCAATATTGGCAGAGTCGGCTGCCCCATTGCGTGGGAAGGAGAAACAGATACCCGATAGGGCACTAGTGAGGTACCTCTACCAGCCGGGGGAACACGAGGGTGACGCTCGGAAACGAGCCACCGATCCTATATGGTCAATCAAAACTTACAACATAGATAAAGTGGACATCAAAGCCGACGAGCCGAATTAGTACTACTTGAGAGATGGGCCAGGGAGAGCTTTCGTTAGAGAGGAATTATTAGTCATACCGTACGGTACAATGTTACCTCCTGTCAACGTGACATAGTGCCACGTGTAGCGATGATGCAATCCCAGGATAGACCCGTTAAACCAAGATACTTCAGCTAAGTCCCCGGTAGCTCAATCGGTTGAGTTGTGCGGCCTATTATAGTTCGCGTGAGGTATACATGTGGGTTCGTATCCCGCTGGTGTCTCAACTTTTTATAGGTGTATTCGCGGCAACGTGCAGTCGGGAAGTTAACTGGGGGTTCAAAAGTAGTAGATATAATGGTGGCGGGATCTAAGGGCCTGACAAAAGCTTTATTTGTGAAATAAGGTTTTGCAGAGGCTTTTGTTGGACTTGATTTCTTACCCCCATTATATATACTACTCCTCTACAAACTTTAGCCACAGAATTCTTACCTAACCTTTTAGGTGGTTTCCTTGTTGAAAATGACCTTTTCACTCAGCTATATCTGCATTTATAATTATGGCATTTAATATCAGCATGTATTCACTGTCACATAAAGTATATTTTTTTTATAAAATAGAGTTTTTTTATCACTCTATGACCTTTTACCATTTGTTGATGTTAATTTCTAATGGTTATGCATTTTACCTCTTCTGTCAAATGACAAGGCCCTGGAGCTGAAACTGAATAATTCTCATGAATCCCCTACCTCTATTACATCATTGCCATCAACAGTGTATTCAGTCACAATTAACTGAACTTCCAGATTATCAACAGATGTCCTCTTCACTGTCATCGGTGTGTGCATAACTAGTTATTGCTGCACTAGCACTATCAGCTAAGTCTCTCCATGTTCAAATGCTGGAAATGCCTCACTTCTTTTGTGTGTGCAAGAATCAACATCAGCTCAGTTCGCTATACTGGTAACTTGAGGGATAAATTTAGTTTGATAGCATCAATTGTCACAATGTTAGTCAGTGGATTTTTGGCACTGCTCACTGGAATATTGCTGTGTTTGGTGTAAACAACAAAACAAACACAGTGTCACTTTCAGTCTCATCACACAGAGAAACACATAATTGCATTATAGGAAATTATTTCCTTTCCATGTCTGTGTTGTGCATGTATGTCATGTTGTAAAAGGGTTAATTTCAGTGTGATCCCTCAAGGACTGGAACTCGACTCCTCGTGTGTGATTGTTGATAGTGATAGTGGTATGACCATGCTGTCTGTGTGCTGGCTGGGAGACGTGAACAGAACATGAATGAGCAAGCAGCTTCTTGAAAGGATGCAAAGATGACTTGATAGCCAAGCTTCAGATATTTCTTATATTGCAGATGACATGACACTGAAATACCCATTCTTCTACCGAGCTAACTTTGAAGTGATGGAGGATGGCTGGCAAGCATTTTTACCTGAAACAGAATTCGGGCGTTCTAAGGAATGTTCTGATGAATGGAGACTTAGTTATGTCAACAAGGACTTTCAGGTATGTTTTCTTATTTTTGAAACATCAGTTCACAAGTCATCAGATTTTCAGATTTGGCGTTTTTTCCAAAGTGGCATGATGGATTTGGCTGATATGTAGTGTTGCTGAACATGCATGACTGTATCAGATTTGTTGAAGGTATTTTACTCAATACCACTTGTTCAGAAGGCCCTGATATTCTTCAGTGTAGTTATGCTGTCCAAGGGTCACTGAGTGTGCATCTGTTGTCCATAAAACATGGAACATGCCAGTTAACCATGATCCTTCTTCCTTCATCTGTGGACTGGGCACACTGTGTTATGTCATAGAACCAACAACTTTCATTCCGGAATAGAAAACATTGTATATCAAAGTAATGTAGCAGAGGGATAATTTATACAGTACATGGCTTCAGACAAAATTACTGTTGTCAGTTATTTATTGTGAAAAATATTGCAGAATTTTGGCTCCATACTGACATTTTCATTGCTTGTAATGCCTTTCTCAGCATTATCATGATCATTAAAATTTGTTGACGTCTCTGAGTTTTCCTCAGTTGTTTCTGTTACATCGACAACCCTGAGTGTTTATCTATAGACATCGAGTCAAGCATGCCAGGAGTAGATTAGGACAGCCTTTCAATGACACCCCCCCCCCTCAAGCTGACACTTTTGGAATATTGGACACTAATGGAACATTGCAGAGTGTGGCGTAAAACTAAACTCGCTCACTCACTCACTCACTCACTCAGTGTGTTGAGCTTCCTGGGACAATTAGAGAGTGACACATTAGTACATATCTACTGTGTTGGTGCTGACTGGTAAAACTTAATGAACTAACAACTTATTACTTGTAATAAATATGTGTAAAATATTTGGGATTTTAAAAGGATTTATACATACAACTACATTGGCCACATATATTTCTGAAATTGTGAGTAATTATTTGTATCTTCTGTGGCACATGATCACACCTTAACTGATATCACTGAATCAATGGGAAATTGTTCAGTAAGTTTCTGTGGTATGTATAAAGCTCAACTTTGAGGTTGCTGAGAAAGCTGGATGTGTCCTTTGTTACTGCCAGGTAGTTAATGTTGTAACTTGCACAACATAATGATTGGTGCATCTGAAGAAGTTGAAGGAGTAACTTTACATGAAAACACAATTTCACTTCTCAGCTGTTTACTCATTTGAGGTCATTCAAACCATATTTGTTGCAGGTGTGCTCATCTTACCCACAGGCGTTGATTGTTCCAAAATTAGTGGACGATGAAACTGTTGCTAAAGCAGCAACCTTCCGCCAATACGGCAGATTCCCAGTATTGAGCTATTACCATAAAGACAGCAAGGTAATGTGCCAGCCATGTGTGTCCTTGGAACAAAGTCAACATATCAATAGTCAATCTATTATTTATTATCTCAACTTTTGCAAACAGGTTGTTTATCTGGAGAAATAGTTTGATAATTTCAGTGATTTATTATCTCAACTATAGAATAAAGATATTGCAAACAGGTTGTTTATCTGAAGAAATAGTTTGATGATTTCACTGATTTATTATCTCAACTATAGAATAAAGATTTTGCAAAAAGGTTGTTTATCTGAATAAATAGTTTGATAATTTTAGTGATTTATTATCTCAACTATAAAATAAAGTTATTCCAAACAGGTTGTTTATCTGAAGAAATAGTTTGATGATTTCAGTGATTTATTATTTTTCCTTATCCTGACTCATGCTTATTGCTTGTCTCCCTTTCCTTCCGAATGCTAGTGGAACACTTGAATCCCCTTTTGAAGCTCCCTTCAAAAAAGCGGACGTAAAATCACTTACCAGGAGTCACCTCCCTTCCCAGGTTTTGGCGTGAAACGGTGACACCTTTCTCCCATGCTCTTCACTCTCTCCTGATTCGCCCGAGTGGGCGGTTGTGAGAGCACCTGGTCCCCTATACGGCTTTATATCCTTTTATTATTTAGGCATTTCTTCTAAATTAGCTGTATAAGGCTTTAGTTAACATTTACCTACAATATTCTACGGAATTAATTCTCAAATTTCTCCGCTTTTTGTCACGCTTTTATTGATTATTCATTGTTTACAATTGATGAAATCTTGTTCTGGTTGTAGGTATCGTTTGTCTGCTGTTGATCCGCATAACCTTTGTCCTAATTGCAAGCCTATATGTTTATCTGACACTCGTTGTCAGTTGTGTTTTCACCTGTCTGATATTGCATTTTACAAATATTCATATTATCTGTCTAGACGTGCAAAGGACAGGTCCAGACGAGAATTACACGACATGTCTAAACCGGGCTAAGCTTGCAGAGGACCGGCAGTTGGTGTCTGCGCAGATGCACCATTCCAGTGGTCTACCGGGGTCGTCTACGGAGGAGGTTGCTGCCATAGACAACGCTGGCTCGAGGAAGAGGTCATCTACATCTGATACTTCCTCTTCGCAGTCTAAGAAGACTAGGGCATCGTCTTCCCAGAGAAAGAAGTCAGCTACAACTAGACTTCGTCGAAGTCTCCACATGGGGCAACGCAGAAAACGAGGTCCTTTTCAGCTGAGATCGTCTCCCTGGAAGAAGTAGATGTCTACGATAAGCCGCCAATCCTCATCCCTGAGATCACATCTAAGAAGAAGACGAAGACGTCTTCTACAGTGACCACGCAGGACAACCTTTCAACGCAGACGTTCGGCACGAAGGATCAACGCCTTTCGGAAGAAGCCTCATCCGTCTCAGATGCGTCGTCAGTACAACAGACAATGCAGACCTTCAACCCGGGCGGCGCCTTTATGCAGCAATTTACCCAGCAGATGTTGGATCTGATGGAACAACGGTTCGCACGCGAGAGAGCTGCGACGAAGACGATGTCTGCGACGAACCCGAGTAAAGATCAACTGAGCTGCACACCACGTCCGTTGGGAACCAACGTCCTGCAGAGCGTACAGGAAGATTCCAGCTCGACTACAGCATCCGCACGAATACCTGGCAGCTATACCAACGTGGAACCTGCACCGACTATGTTCGGCAGAAGGACTAGACGTTCGCCGAACCCACGTAGATCACCATCGATGTCAGATATGGACGTTCGTCACGAACCTGCACGCAAGCACGAACCTGCACGCAAGCATGACTACAACGTCCGCACGAAGGTCTGGAAGTCCTACCAACGTAGAGCCTACACCAGTTACGTTCGGCGAACACTCAAGGACAAGACGTTCGCCGAACCCACGCAGATTGTCATCTACCTCAGATGCGGACATTCGTCACGAACCAGCACGCAAGGGTTTGTTACCAAGGAGAAGAGAATCTACACCCATGCGAAGGCACAGAGATTTGTCACAAGACTCCAACCCTCGACAGAGCTGTTCACCTACAACGCAGGTTCGCGCGAACGTATGGTTCGCCACGAAGGTCACCACGCAGATCTCCATACAGATCGCCTTACAGATCTCCAGACACTAGGAGACATCAATCCTCAGAGCATGATACTGCTAAATCGGAAGATGACGGCAGAATTATTTTTTTTCCGACTCTGAAATCAAGTCATGGATGGCCAACGGTTTGGAACTCGCATCACCCTCTAAGGAGGCCAATGAAGCACTCTCGTACTTGATGTTGAATGATGATATAGACACACTCACGATTCCACCTATCGACCCTGTCTCACAGTTAGACACAGTAACCAGACGAACCTTCTTCGGCCTAGCTAGGTCAAGAGCTATCAACGAGACCCTCATCTCGATCATGCAGATCTTCAGGCAGGTCTTCAGGCAGAGTTTCAGACTGATCTCCAGAAAGGATTCAGGGTCGTCAAAAAAGATATATCTACATCAGAAGAGGGTAGCGGGATTAACTGCACAAAAACTCTCCTCGACGCTGAGAACCTACACATTCATGAAGGTTAAAGATGTTTCTTAAGAATCCAGGAGGGACTCATGTCCATATACAGATCATTCACCTACAGGCAGATCTTCAGGCAGTCAAGTCGTCGCGGTTCAGAGCTAACGACTTGATAGATACTACCGGAGAATTTCAGCGCTGCCTTGGTAAGGCTATGAAGTTCCACAGTCAACATATCCCCGACGTCCAAGCCAGGGAATTCCCACTACTTCACACAGAACCCTTCATGAAGGCTCCAGAGATTGATGTGAACTGCAAGATCATCAACGACTCCCGTTGTAGATCTTACACTGAAGTTGCAAGTATCAACTCTACAAACACCTTTGTGTATTCAACACAAAGGGGGTATTTTACGACGCTTCATTGAGACCGATGAATACAGTCTACAAGTAACAGCGTTAAGCAAGTATGGAATTTCTGCTGATCATCTGTATAAGATGACGACTGCATTATCTTCAGGAATGAAGGAACAGTCACAGCAGCCAGGGAGTCAGTCTACCTACATCGGTATTACGCGTTTACCATTCAGCCCTCTATACACGTGGTCACTCTTGTAACTTCGGGAGGTTACGGACAAGGCCGAGTGTTGATGAAGAAATCAACGACTGCACAAGATTCCACAAGGATCTTTTTCCGGCAACACCGGTGATGTCACATCGCAGGAATCTGAAAGGAATCAAAATACTGCATTTTGATTGGTCCATGAGAGACAACGCCCTGCGCAGAAGTCGGACATCGCTCACATGTCAGGAAGTTGTCTACAGATTGTAAACAACATTTCAACGTGGGAGGAGGACTTCATTTACAGTCCAGTTAGCAGGATACAGCGTGATTTGACTGTCTTACGGGATTTAGAGACCTTCCCCGTCAGCAGATTGAAGACTGTTTATCCGGCGAATTGCAACAACATACGTTTGACGAATTTTGCTCGCGGCAGCCAGTCTACTATATATAGACTTCACAACGATGGCAGTCCCAGATCCGGACGTTCCTTCGCTTCCTTTACGGACATGGCAAGGGTTCCACTGTCTACTTACTTACAACATAGAACATGAGCAGATTCTGGGAAGATGTTTCATCTCACCACAGAATGACAAGGTCGTCTCAGAGGATCTTTGGGTCTAGATACAAGTCATGGTATCTCAAGTTCTACTCTCTCCGTTACACTACGAGAATGGCAGAGCCTATTAGGTCTCCTCTCGTCAGCTCAAGACATGATGCACAGAGGGAGACTACAACTGCGTCCACTACAGAGATTTGTGAACGCCCACTTACACAGTCTGGATCCCTTCGAAATACCAGACAGGCTAAAACCATATCTACTATGGTAGATGTTTGCGGCGGAAATTACTTAATAGAGCCGGAGTGCAACGTCCACCTCTACGCAGACGCATCACTGCACGGTTGGGGAGCACACCTCAACAACGAAGTGGTTGCCGGGAAATGGTCAAAACAAGAAATGAATCTGCATATCAACATGCTCGAGATGAAAGCAGTAGTAAATGCCCAACTACATTGGTCCAACATACTAAGGAACGCAAAATTGATGATCCATACGGACAACTCAACAGTGGCGTTCTACATAAACAAACAAGGATCAACAAGATCTTGGAATCTTCTAGACCTCAGCTTTCAACTATTCAACATAATAGACAATCTCGACATTTATGTGAAAGCATGTCACATTCCCGGGAGCCAGGAATGTAATAGCAGATGCGCTATCTCGACCACATCAACCATCCCCAACAGAATGGATGTTACATCCACAAGCGTTCAGATGCATCATACAGACGATAGGATCTTCACTCGTAGACCTATTCGCCACGAGATCCAACAATCAACTGGCAACATTCGTCTCCCCAATTCCCGATCCGCAAGCATGGGCGACAGACACTCTAAGCATCCCATGGGAAGGGCTAAACGCATACGCATTCCCTCCGCCAGCGTTAATACCACAGGTATTACAGAAAATCAGGCAGACAAACAATCTACAACTGATTTTGGTCGCACCTTACTGGCCAGCAAGAACGTGGCTTCCCGTTCTTTTACAAGAAATCGGAAAACCAACAATACAACTTCCAGTTTGGTCGAACCTACTAATTCATCCTCACACCAAGCAAGTGCACAAGTATCCCAGATTATTCCACCTACACATATGGAACGTATCACGAATTGCTTGTCGAAAAGAGGATACTCCGCCAGAGCAGCGAAAGCAGTTACACTAGCTTTACGCAGATCTACTCGTAACTTGTATGACGACAAGTGGCAGAGTTTTGAGAAATATGCCTTGAGGAAAGGTTTCACTGCAGTGAAAGCAACACATCCTTAAGTGGCGGAATATCTTTGTCATCTCAGACAAATAAAACGGTTAAAAGGTTCAACGCTATCTACATACCTAGCGGCCCTCAGCTCAGTTATCACCATGAAGTCAGGTGTTAAGCTGACTAAAGTACCAGAAATATTGGCCTTATCAGATCCTTCAAGTTGGAAGATCAACAAAAGAAGTTTAAAGCGCCGGCTTGGGATCTTAATGTAGTGTTACAGCATCTCACCAGTGATGCTTACAAACCACTAGAAAGGACATCCTATGAGTTTCTTACACAGAAAACTCTCTTCCTGATCGCATTGGCAACAGCAGCACGGATGTCAGAAATACACGCTCTGGACTTTGAACGTATACGTTTTGATGCACATCACAACATCGTTCATCTGGGATTGAGATAGCTAAGAATCAACTGCCAGGTCAACCCGACAGACAATTCCACGTCCCAGCATTATCAACAATCCTTGGGCCACAGGATATCCAGGACCTATCCTTATGCCCAGTCAGAGCACTGAAAATCTATTTACAAAGGTCTAAAAACAGGAGACGAAAATTCAAACGCCTTTTCATCCCCATATCGTCCTAAGAGCCTACAAGGCAGCAGGACTTGAGCCTCCTAGAGCCTCCATTCCTCATGAAGTTAGAGCATTGGCATCTACGCTCGCTCTACATGGAAACTGCTCAATATCTACAATAATGGAAGGATGTTTTTGGAAATCGGAGTCGGTGTTTGCTAACCACTACTTCAGAGACATCGCTACCGAGGACGTCTCCGGCATCCACCAGTATGGGCCTCTTGTTGTAGCACAACAACTGACAGTTCCGCTAAGGAGCTGAGATGGATCTCGACCTTTTAGCACAGGTCTTGCAAGCTCATACTCTGGAGAGAAAGAGCCTAGAGTCCATGTACACATCTAGAACAGACTAGTATGAGTATAGACCCTGTACTTGTAAAGGATTTACTCGTACATATAAAGAGTTACTTCTCCACTTGATACGAGCATCAAGAGTTGGAGTCGCCTAAATCCACACATATGTCAACAGAAGACAGATCTGTTGTGGTCCCCCCAAATTCATCAGAGAAAGCTGGAATATGGATCAGCAGCAGCAGCAGTGCCATCAGAAGTTCCCATGGGGGTATATAGGACGTAAATTCATCAGTTAGGTATCCAGAAGTGGCTTGACTTACCACCATTTCCGACGGATTCTACAAGCAATAAGCACGAGTCAGGATAAGGAAAAATATGTAATTTTCGGATTAAAATTGATATTTTATACTTATCCTGACTCATGAGGTGAGCCCACCCAACCTCTCCTCAAGGCACTCTGGATTTCCCAGTAAATCCGTGTGTCGGGCTATGTATATATTACGGAGAGAGTGAGGAGCATGGGTGACAGGTGGCGCTGTTCCCCACCAAAACCCTAAGAAGGGAGATAACACCGGGTGAGTGATTTTACGTCTGCTTTTTTGAAGGGAGCTTCAAAAGGGGGATTCAAGTGTTCCACTAGCATTCGGAAGAAAAGGGAGACAAGCAATAAGCATGAGTCAGGATAAGTATAAAATATCAGTCTGTCATATATCAGAAAATTACATGTTTTTTAAGGGAGCATGTTTTACTTGAACCTTTAGTTCCTTTTTTGAAAGTGAGATATGCAAGAATGGAACATGTACTAGCCTTGCAGTAGCGCAAGTCATGTTAGTTTGCCAAGACCATACATGGTACTGTCGACCAGCACTATTGCATACCAAATTTGAGTGTCATGAGATCACTGGTTATTGCTGTGACAAATTAACACTGTCAACATGGGCGTTCCATATTGTGCATCAGTCACTTAACTAAAATATTGTAATTTATGAATAATTATTCAAATTCGTTACCAAATATTCGTGCAACATATCATATCTTTAAACTTATCCTATCTCACGATATGCACTTCTCTCTCTTGCTTCGACACTGAGTGGAATGATGTAAACTTTTCTCCCAAGGCCACTCTTGTCCATTCGCCCAAGCACTCCATGCTGCCCTCCTTATAAGACAGCTTCCTAGTTGTCAATTACAGCATGCAGCATGCCCCACTAACTACCCACGTGACCGCCTTTGAATCATCATTCTCATTCTTGTCGCACGAGTATGGATGTGTTTTACGCTAATCATCGTTTGATCTCCCATTTCTACATCATGGGACAGACCGACTAAGGAATATATGTTCGCAATGCAACAAGATTTTTTCCTGTGTTGATGTGGGGCAATGTAATGGGACGATCGATGTGATAAATGCCAACATCTTACCTTTGAGGCATTTGGGGAATACTCCAGGGCCTGCGCTCAGCATCTTGCTGATCGAGCCAGATATGCAGCATAGGTAGAAGGACCCAGCCCCACCAAGAAAGCCAAGATTAAGTGTCCCATTATCATTTCTCGTCGGTCGCAGTCTCCTCACTCCAACAATGAGGATTTTATGAGAGCTTCCTCATTTATCGGAAGATCTCAGGGAACTTTTCAGCTCTCTACCTTCTAGTCCGAGCTCTTCGTCATTGATGACATTCCGTATGGTGGTTGTTGAGCATTCTACCACCCCCACTGCTATTCCCTAGCAGCTGGATCTTTGGGCTACGCTTTCGGTCTCTCACTCCCCTGGTCAGTTGTCAGGGGATTCCCAGGAGCCAGGGCCATCAGTTTCTACAGATAGGAAGCAGCTGACTCCTGCCCCTGACAGCCAGGATCTCATCTGTCGAAAGCGTTCTAGATCCCATTCTTCTTCTAGCAGCGAACGGTATCTGACTAGTTCGCCGAAACTGTTGCAGGACCTTTGTAACATACCATCGGTCGTTTCGCCAAATGCTTCCCATTAGGCGAATAGGGTTTTGTCTCCAGTGCTCCAATGCCTCGTTTATCCATTTTGACGAAAAACGAACACATTCGTTGAACCACAGTTCACCGGATCACATTTTGCAGAACCAGCTTTCTACGAAATGGCATTCGCCAAACCGGCATTCCGCGAATCAGCCTTCACTGTACGTCTCTTGGTGATTCGCCGAACTCTGTTGGCTCTCCTAGTCATTCTTCTTCAACGAGGAAATGTGGTTCACCAAACTGTTTGGATCAACCGCCTACAAATATTCATACTTTTTCGCCAAAACGACCTGCTAGATCTCGTTCGCCCTCCAGACGCCACTCTCCGAATCGGTTTCGTTCAGTGAAACATACTTCTTAGCCCACATATATAAGATCTGTTTTATGGCGAATCCCAACTGTTGTCTCGTGCTACTTCCAACATGGAAGATTTCCAGCCTACTAGTTCATCAGAGCCTACCCTACTTGTGTCTGGGATGCCTCCCAAGTCCCAAGACACTTAACCCAACGCAATCGCCTCGTCGACTAAACAACGCTGTCGAACTGGTTTGTCAGATTGTCCTGTTTACCGTCATGGTTCACCGAACTCATCCAAGTATCATCGCCAAATCGGTTCACCGAGACATCACCGAACTGATTCTTGAGCACGGAATGGCTCATCTTGTTCGTCGGAACCACATCGCCGAACTGGTTCGTTATGTCGAACCAGTTCACCACAACATCCCCATACTTGTGCAGTAGACCGATCTGAACCTCATCACTGAACTAGTTCGTCAGGCCGAACCGGTTCACCACACCATCACCGAACTAGTTCATCAGGTCAAACCGATTCGCTGCACCAGAACAGGATCACAGTACCGTTCCAGATCTTACCTCGCCAAGCCAGCTCACAGAACCGATCCCGGTCACTGAACCGATCCCGGTCACCGAACCAGATCGCAGATCCACAGCATTCTCCGAACCATCAGCATTCATCGAGCTGTCAGCATTCGCTGAACCATCCGTTCCTCAGACCTTGCCTTCCAACTGTACTGATTCCCCCATTCAGTTCAATTCGGAGAGTCCTCTCTGTTGCATTGTGTTACTTCCAACACAGCACATCTTCAGAACGCTCCTTGAGGTTCGGCGAATCTGTATCTACGCAGATGTTAGGACAACAGCTGCCTTCAAGATGCAGGAATAATTTTGGTTCATTCGACACACATGATCACTTGGTTCACCGACCACTTACAGCTGTCTAGAGCAAGAAACCAGATGATCTTCTTACTACATTCAACATGAAGGATCGGGACTTGCAACTAGATACGGTCAATTTTGTCGAACTATACCAGGTTGCAACACGATATTATTATTCAGGGCGTTTGTGATATGCTAAATTCCTCACCACGGCATGTGAGGCGGTAGAAGATTTTAGTCACATGACTTATCCCACCTGGTACCCCTTTTGTGCTGGTTGAACATAGGTAGTAGCTATGTCAGTAGTGCAGGCATCTAAATTACGCCGGCACTTGACATTCTGACGATCTTGGATCTCCAAGACTCCTCCGTGACAAGGGCTCATATCCAGATTTAATCTGCCATCCGATCTTCACCTTGATGAATGATTTGGACAAGCTTGCTATCCCGGAATATTTTATAACGCTTCACTGAGTCCTGCTACTACAGACTACTCGTAACAACTCTGGGTGCAGTCATGGCCTGGTTCGTCATCCTCATCACCCTTCCTTTTACATCATCAACAAGCTTCTGGACAGATGGGTCAAGTTTCTGTGCATTGTACCAGCAGTGTTGTCTTGTCAAGTAGCTAGCATCCCTTAGCCCAGATTTTATGGGTTATGACTCTCCAGGTTAACCCAAGATCGTGTTGTTCGGAATTTGTCACTGTTGCATTGTGGTTAACATTGCAAATGGCAGACTACTGTTTGTTTACCAGGGAATTTTGATGATTAGATTGACTATGAGGTGCCCTGACAGAATTGTCTTGGTCCTTCAAAGCGGATAACAATCCCAGCCTTTAATTGCCAGTGACAATGAACGGTGCCATTCCCAGTAAGAGTGTTTCTGTTGGGATTCGTCATCCTGCCAAGAGAGACAGCTTATCGAGGGTGTTAGACAGAAACATCCCAGAATGCTTCGACTTTGGCTAGGGTTACTTGGTTTTTCTACTTTAGCCCAAGCCCTCAGTTCAGAGGTCACTGCAGCTATGTCTGGATGGTCCCCAGCCACCTGTTTTACTGCCTTCGTCTCCCAAATGAACGTTCCTGGGGTCTCCGGTCTTTTTACCTCCGTCATTTCATCAACTTTGCGAACGTTCCGGTAGATTCACGATCCCCATACATCTAGTCTACTACATTTACCACTCCATCTTGTGGACCAACACTTCATTTGGTGAACTAACGTTCCTTAGTTCACTGATCATATGACCTTCATCTCTCTGTTTAAAATGTGAACGTTTAGATTGACTGACAATCTCCACGTGCCGAATGTAACACATTCAGCACTCTGTCAGCACTGTCATGGTAGCTTGACTAATTAAACGTTCCTATCTCAGCAGATATCCCTTCGTCATTGGCCAGAATTGCTAGGCTTTCTTCACCTCAGCTCAAGCCTTCACTTACAGAGGTCAACTTCAGGTGCTAACTGACCTTCGAAGCTACATAGACATTGCATCCAGGCACAACAGGATCTGTTTGTACTTCTTCGCCAACTGAAGTTTACTGTCAACGCGTCGATATATGCCTTGACTGAGGAATTAGCTCATAATTAAGATGAAGTGTACGTACAAAACGTTGACAAGACTAAGGAATACGTTGAGTTCGAACTTCTTTAGTTACATGACAAACAAATATACAAGACATAAGTGAGGTGAGCGGATTACCTGCTCAACCCCATGGTGTTTCCAACGAACGGCATTATCCCGCTCGTGGATGCCCCTACACTGAGAGTCGGAATACCGGACTCGTCCTCCTTCACCGTATAGATGTGAGCATACTAAGTATATATACAGTTTTTGACAACAATGGACAGGCGATGACTCAACAATTGACAGAAAAACAATAGCACTTCCTTGACTAGTTGATGTGATGGCAGACACGGCCAAGGGAGATGACCAATAAAGGTTATAAATGTCATATACAGTAAATCTTTGCCTGACAAGTCAATGTACAATGCGGAAGTGATAAGGATTGCATAGAATACAGATTAGCATCATATAAATAATTACAATAAAGTGTCACATGTCTTGAGTACATAGTTATTTTTACTTATCCTGACTCATGATCTTTTGCTTATCTCCCTTTCCCTTTCGAATGGTAGTGGAACACTTGAATCCCTTGAAGTTCCCAAAGCGGACGTATAAATACACTCACCCACGAGTTACCTCCCTTTTGCCCTTTCCCGCGTTAAACAGTCAGGTGACCTGCCTTACTTGTCACGCTCTCCCTTTTCGCCCAAGCCGATGGTTGGGCGAGCACTGGAGTCCCATATACAGCATTATATCCTCTTTTTATTTTATTTAGGTCCTATTCTTCAAAATTACGCTGTATATGGATTTGGCTATAACTACTATGTAGTATTTGTAAACATTTTGTAGAAATTAATTACATTTGAGTTGTGTTTTCATCGTCATGTAACTTTGTTTACATTTCATGAAATCTTGCAGTGTTTGCAGGCACAGGTTATCCGTGGCTGATCCTCACCCCCTGTGCCTTCATGCATAAAACCATGTTCTTCCAGCTTGCGCTGTACTTATTGTTTTGATTTATCAAATCTTCAATTTAGTGCTAGTACATCAACGCAGCAGAAATCCTTCAACGAAGAGATATTACCTCCACACGAATTAGACGTCCTTGATGAACCCCCATTACTTCTACCCGAAGTATTTATGAGATCGTCCCCTACAATGGTCACAGCAGCAGAGCTGTTTGACGAACTACCTCTTACTTCTTGGAGTGAAGTTGAGGCACAGAACTCATCAGCGTTCGCGAACGCTTCGTCTAAACCCGCAGCAGCTTCAACCTATGCAGAACTTTGACCCAGGCGAATTTATGAAACAATTAACCAACCAGATGATGGCCATGATGGAACGTAGGTTCCAGGAGGAAGCGAAGGCTAGGAAAAGCCTCTCATCTACCGACACCGTGCGCAAACCTACCGACCTGTGCGAACCTATGGGCCTGAGCGAACCTACTCCTCATACAACTACGTCTCAAGACTACATTGGCGAATGTACACCTTTGCAAAGGTCTCCAAAGTCGGACGACTCTGTCATCTTGGAGGATAGAAGAGATGACTTACCTACTCTCAATTCTACATCTGCGAACCCTCAACGTTCGAGAACATTGAAGAATCCAGCTCCTACACCTAGCTGCTCTAGGTCGAGATCTCATATCTCTCACAGACGTTCGCGAAGTCACTTACCATAAGACAGAGGTTCGCAAAGAGAAGGCTCACAGCACAGGAGTTCGCCCTACGATAGACGTTCGCGAAGAGATAGCTCACCTCACAGAGGTTCGCGAAGAAAGCACTCCCAAGATAGACGTTCGCATAGAGAGGAATCTTCAGACAGAGGTTCGCGAAAGGATGATGAAGGTTCGAGAAGGGATACATGTTTGCAGATGGATGAGTCGTTGAGACCTAGCACTAATAATCAGGAGACTTTGGACTTGCAAACAGACTTCGTCTTCCCAGACTCAGAGGTTACAGCGTGGATTGACAACGGGTTGAACTTGGAGTCTCTTTCTAAGGATAAAGATGAAGTCTACACTTATATGATACGCAACGACGACTTAAACTTGGTGACTATTCCTCCGATTGAACCTATATCCAAGGTACCTTCTAACCTACGCACAGCTTTGAGAAAGCTACAGACATCTACAAGGTTCGAGAACTCTCAGATCTACAGGCAGATTACAGCAACGCAGACATCTACAGGGTTCGCAAACCCTTACATCAACAGGCAGGATGTTGACGTCGACTCTATTACCATATGGCTGATTAAAACGAAGCAATGATGAAAACGGATGGTTTTGTCAGAGTTTAAAACAAAAAGATCTACATGTGTGATCTCTACAGTTACAGCCTGCACAACTCTACAACCTGCACAAACCTTATACCTGTATAAGTTCAGTTTCGGACAACAACCTACTTGATGATAGGAATCACTTCATCTACACAGATGCTGAGGTCTTATACCGGGTAGCAGATGGCCTCGCGGATATTGTCGTTCACTCACTCACTCCAACCCAACAGAGACGTACTGCATATACGCTGATGACTTTGACTCCAATATGATATCACCTATGAAGCCGATATCTCAAGTACTGGAGAACCTCAAGGCGACCTTTGTAAAGGGCCTAAGGTTAACAACACCTTCAAGTATCCTTGAACGGACGTACAGATGATATTATTAACACTCGTCACTCAGCGTGGTGATTAGGAATATATATCCTATCAGCTAGATTCAACATCAGTATTTCTTCAAGATCCAAACAGACATACGTCTCGACAGCCTCCTTCGTCATGCTGGGAATAAGTGATTTATATCACTGAACAAGAATTTACACTTGGAGCAACCCTTAGTCAAGAGGTTTATATGAGCGGCGTAGAATTACGCGCGCTTTTACTCAACCAACTAATTGCATCAGATTTTATGGAGGCCAACTTGCTACAACACTGGTGACGTCATGCTTGAAGCTGATTGGTCCACGTCAGACAACACCTCCCACTGACAGAGGAGGCTCCAGCATGTTTTCTGATTTGTAAACAAACCCGTGGTACGAGGGAATACTTCATCGGCAGCCTTGGAAACAGTATTCAACTACGGCCTCTTATCATCATGGGAATCTAATAGATGTCTAACCTTGACAGCAGGATAAACGATGTTTATTTTGGAAGTTGTCGCTGATAAAAGTCGGTATGAGTACCTGTCTCCTGCGATGCTACACTGGCGCCAGCCTTGCTATAAATAGACAACGCTTCGATGTATGCTGATCAACACAGATCGCCTGCGTATATAAGGGGAAGAATGATGTATCATCACTACAATCAGAGGTTAGCACTTCCAATGGAACGTCCTACCATTTGGAATATCGTCGGCTCTATGATTATTCATATGAATAACCAAGCCTATCAGCACCTATCTGCAGCATCGAGGTCTACGCAGTGCCGGTTATCTGGACGACGGCATACAGGTTCTTCAAAGTGTCAATCAACTCAGACAGCAGCTGAACTTCACAATTAAGTTGCTCACGCAACTAGGATGGCTAGTGAACCTGATGAAGTTGGCGTTAGAATCAAACAAGATCTTCAATTGCTGGGAATAAGAATTATCACAACACAGAATCGAATTGTGGTCCCAGAAGATCATTGGGTCAAGATACAAGCCATGATTCAACAAGCAGTCATCTCTCCGTTAACACTACAAACATGGCAATGTCTACTCGGTCTACTAACCTCGGCGCAGGACTTGACTTGCACAGAAAGAATTACAACTAAGGCCGCTGCAACGGTTCCTGACAAAACATCTGGACAGCGTTGACCCTATCTTGCTGCCAGACAATCTTAAGAGGTACCTATACCTTAGTGGACCCACAAGTTGAACGTCTGCGGAGGGACCTTTTTACAAGAGCCGGCCTTCGACACACATCTCTACGTAGACGCTCTACGTAGACGCAAGACGTAAATACAAGGTTGGGGTGCACTTATCAACAGAGACTTCAGCAGAAGTCTCAAGAACGACCATATCGCTCTGGATGAGAGCCGTTACATTGAGAGCCTATAAAGCAGCAGGACTAGAACCTCCTAGAGCTTCCAACCCACAAGAAGTCAGAGCACTTGCGTCAACACTGGCTCTGCGAGGAAATTGCTCTATACCAACAAATATTGAGGGCTGCTTTTGGAAGTCGGACACGGTATTTGCCAACCACTACCTCCGAGATATAGCCACTGAAGACGTCTCATGCATTCACCAATTTGGGCCTCTCGTAGCACAGCAACTAACGGTTCCTCAAAGGCGCTGAGTTGGAAAATCTCACCCTTTATCACGTTGACTTGTTGATAACTTTTACTAAAGGAAAGTACTAGTTTGAAAGTCCATGCGCACAGTCTGGCACAGGCTAGCATGAGTGATTAAAGATCCTGTACGGGTAAAGATCTTACCTGTATGTGAAGGGGTCGCAACTCATTTGTGATAAAGATCATAATCTATGGGTTGTTATGAGATATCTAGTAATAGGAAGATACTAGTTTATCTGTAGCCACATGATTCAACTTGTCTGAGAATGAAGTAAGACAAGAAAGTGGTCCCCCCAAGTTATAACGGAAGTTGGAAGAATAGGATCACGGAAATGCCGTTTCGCAGTTGCCATGGGGGGGGATACAGGACGTATCTAAGGACAGCTGTTGAATCCACAAAGTGGCTTGACCCACCACCAATCTGTCGGATTCTATAAGCAAAAGATCATGAGTCAGGATAAGTAAAAATATGTAAGTTTTAAAGTAAAACTGATAATTTTATACTTATCCTGACTCATGACGAACAAGCCCTCCCAGCCTCCCCGTTGAAGACACTTGAGATTTCACAGCAGATCCAAGTGCATGGGTAGAAATTCAGGAGAGAGTGACAAGTAAGGCAGGTCACCTGACTGTTTTTCGTCGGAAAGGGCAAAAGGTAGGTAACTCGTGGGTGAGTGTATTCATACGTCCGCTTTGGGAACTTCAAGGGATTCAAGTGTTCCACTACCATTCGAAGGGAAAGGGAGATAAGCAAAAGATCATGAGTCAGGATAAGTATAAAAATATCAATTTTACTTAAAAAATTACATTTTAGTTTTTAAATATTTGGACGATGGCTGTCCTGAATTAGTCCCTATAACATTACCACCACGCTGCTTCGGCAGTTAGGGTGGCTACTGTACATTGCAGAATTGAAACTGAGACTTCAATTCATCGATGCATTGTTTGACACCTGTCAGGGGATGATGTTCGTCCCTCAAGACCTTCAGTGGTGGCCAGATGAGCAGAATGTTTGCACAGGAGTCTCTATGCTGTCCTTCGCATCGACTCATCATGTGTTAGTCAACGCATCCCTCACGGGTTGGGAGTACACTTCTCAACCACCAAGTGGCCGGACTGTGGTCATTCGGCAAACTGGTTGTTCACATAAACAAGCTGGAATTCAAGGCAGTAATTCAAGCCATCTCACTTTGGGCAACAGAGCTTCGATTAACCAATTTGCTGATCCAGTCAGACAACTTGACCGTGGTTTGGAACATAAACCATCTAGGCTTGACTGGCTTGGCGAATCTGCCACAGTGGGCGATCAGATTTTTCCGTCTCATCGACTCACTCAACATCGTAACCGGAGTAAAATGTGATCACCGATGCCTTGTCCTGATCCAATCGGCCGTCCTCAACAGAGTGGAAGCTGCTCCCCAGATCTTCCAGTTGATGATCTGCCCTTTATCAAGGCCCCAAGTAGATTATATTTTTTGGGTTAAAACATGTCCAAAATTTAAGTTATGACTAAACTACAATCCCCAAAATAACAAGATCAACATAGTACAAAGGTAATAGAATATTGTTACATGACTTGAAAAGAACTGAACTGTGCCAAGACCTGGGGATGCTAATTGATAGGTAAGATGCAAACTCTGTAGAGATCAGAGTGTCATTGGAATCTGATATAATGTAATTTAGATCAATAATATATGTCTTGTATCATAATGAACCAAGGTAAAAGACTTGTGCTTATTAAAGAGTTCTAACAAATAAACGGAGTGAATGAAATGGAAGGTCATATGAAAAACACATACAGAGATACAGATACAGCGAACAATTTTGAACATGATAGTCATAAGAACATGAAAGCTTGTTCAACTTGGATCACCATAATGTTGATGTTGACATATAAGGTAATGATAACAAACTGTAAGAACATTAGGTGAACCTAGTCCCACTTAAGGTTTGTATAAACTCCACTTACTTACCTAAGTACTAATTAAGTGTCTCTCTTTGTCATCATTTTAACTGTCAACTACATATCCAGGTGAGCTACAGCTGATAGTTTTGGCACTGTTTTTAAATCATACTGAGTATCTCCTCTTAGACAAAAATATTGCAATTATGTAATTACCTCAACTCAATTTCGCAAATGAAACTCTATCAATTTTCTGTGTTCAGGCAGTCATCATGCGTAGTAGTCAGCCTCTCACAGGGCAGAATGGGCGGAGATGTAAAGAAGATGAAAAACTTCTAAATGCTGTTCTTGGAATTGGACGGAGAGGATATATTGTTGACACAAGGGCTCAGAGTGTTGCAAAGATGGCTCAAGCTAAAGGTATGAGTTTTCCCCACATCTACACATTGACCATTATGCACAGACAACAGCACCTTACAAGGCCATGCAAGTTTACTTTCATATTGAGAAACTTTGGTATATGAGGGAGGTTAGAATGATATTTCAATTATTTGTAACACATGGTTCAAATGATTGTTTACCTCATAAGTCTTTCCATTTTTGACACATAATTAAATTGCTGTTCACTGCATTACGTGGTGTATGTTTTGAAATATATATAATAGATATTTTGCCTTATCCTGACTCATGCTAAAGGCTTGTCTCCTTCTTCTTGCCAATGATAGTGGAACACTTGAAATCCCTTGAAGTTCCCTTCTAAAAAGCGGACGTAAAATCATCACTCACCCACGAGTAGTCTCCCTTGCCTCCTTTGGTGCCCTTTTTGGTCACATGACCAGCTGTGTTTGTCACTCTCTCCTTCTTTGCCCTTGAGGACGGTTGTGAGAGCACCTGGGTCCCTATACGGCACATATCCTTTTCTCTTTTGGACCTTTTACATCTAAATGGCAGCTGTATATGGTTTTTGGATTGTATATTATCAAATGTTTTGATATTATGTCTAAATTATACGTTGTTTGCCATGTTTTTTATGTGGTTTACAATTGATGAAAACTTGTATTCGTTGTAGGTACCGGCTGTCTGTGGCTGACCCGCATATATTATGTCCTGATTGCACGACTACATGTTCTTCCAGCTCCTGCTGTAAACATTGTCAGAAACTAACTACTTTTGAATTTAATAACTACCTTTTTTCTCTTCATGGACGTGCAAAGGACTGGGTAAGAAGGTATTCACAAGTCAGGTCTGGTAAATCGAGTGATTGCGCTGATAACCGTGTGTTAACTACTGTTGCCGGTGTTCATAATTCCAGTGAATTGCCGAGCGTTTTACGAGGGCAGGTCGCTGTTCCAGTGATGAACTCCGTCTTGAATAAGTAGAGATCGTCGTCAACGGAGCTGTCCTCATCGCAGACGAAGAAGACGAGATCTTCTTCAGCGCAGAAGAAGAAGTCTACAGTCTCGAAGTCTCTTCACAGCTCTACGCAGAAGACGAGATCCTTCACTGTCGATATTGTACCTCCGGAAGAAGCAGACGTATATGATGATCCCCCCATCATCATACCTGAAGTCACAGTCGTCAGCAAGAAGACGAAGCCTGCTTCAACAGCTACATCGGCAGCTATATCAGCGCAGACATTGACAGAAGACCTTCTATCAACGCAGACATCGGGTACCAGAGATAGCAGCAGCGTCAACTCTTCACAAGTGCAGCGTACCTTAGAAGAGGCCTCAACGTTCTCAGAAGCATCATCAACCCTGCAGCAGTCTCAACATACGTCGCAGAACTTCAACCCGGGGCTGTTTATGCAACAGTTTACAGATCAGATGATGTTGATAATGGAATGTCGCTTCGCGCAGGAGGAAGCTGCTACGAAGACCACTATGACGACTACAGGCCTGCGGGAAGGTTCAGCGGCCTCTCCAACGCACCTGGATGAAGAGGAAAGCCTTCGCGAAGGCCCACGCACCTGACGATCTTCAACCTCTGAAGCTAGAAGTCTGGACAACGGTACCAACGTCAGCTCAGCCTTAGACGTCCCCAAAGGAGGCTCTAAGATCCTCCACACAGAAGCAGATTGAAGCATTCTCCAGAACCCTACAGATGCCGCAAATATGGATCGTCATCACCGTCGGACTTAGACACATCCGGGAACCTGCGCGCAGGTACTCCACATCTCACAGAGGGGAGATTACGTCAATCAGCCTTCGTGAAGGCCTAGAGAGATATCTCAAGACTCATAATTAATACATGGTCACACCGGGACCGTTCACCTCTACATACAGAGACTTGCTTCATTATGGATCTTCAGATAGGGAAATGTCCAACTTCACCGTCTAAAGTTAGAAGTCTGGAGAACTCGACTAACGTCAGCTCAACATAGCAGACCCCTCCGATGACAGTCGCCCTGCGCTAAGGATTATTAGCTATGCAAGCTCTCCCCGATGAAGGCCTGGACGAACGGTTACGTTCGCGAAGATCTTTGCCGTCAGAAGTATCAGCAGTTAGAAGCCTGGAGGATTCAACGAACGCCAGCTTAGCGTTAGCAGTCCCGATGGAGCCTCCACGCAGTTTCAGCGTCTCAGCAGGAAGGATTCTAACACAGAAGTAGATCCAGTCGTTCTCCAGGATTCTACAGACTGCGCAGATACAGATCTTCCAAGATTACAAGATCATCAGTAAATCCCATAATAGATCTTCAAGATGGAAGATAAGAAGATAACGCAACTGGACACTACAACTAGATGTTGGCTATGTTGGATCAACACACGTGTCTGAAGGAAGAGATGCACACCTGAACTAACGATGTCAGATAACATCCGATGAAACACTGAAGATGAATTTTCATCACATTGGCTTACAAGATATCAAGGGGACAGTTAACAGCATTGTCGCAGTTTTTCAGCGAGACATCGGTTACGGTCAACTTTACAGAACATCTGTATAAGATGACGACTGCAGTCAAGATTATAAAGTTGAAGAATACAGTCACAACAGACAGGGAACAGTCTGCTTACATCGCTGCACATTGTTCGGATTCTGGTGACAACATCTTCATTACATATTACCGGAAGATTGATGAGACAAGCTTCAAGCCATGATTCCAGAATCGATCATCTCTTCGCTTCCATGACGGACATGGCAAGGGTTCCTAGATCCACTTACCTACAACATAGGACATGATTGCAGTAGATGGCTAGTAATCTCCTAATCAGAGTTGGAACCAAAACAGGATCTTCAATTTCTGGGAATATGGCTCATCACACCACAGAATCACACGGTCGTCCCAGAGGATCTTTGGGTCAAGATACAACATATGATATCTCAAGCATTGCTCTCTCCGTTGACACTGCGTGCTTGGCAAAGCATGCTCGGCCTACTCACCTCAGCTCAAGACATGACTTGCAGAGGGAGATTACAGTTGTGCCCTCTACAAATATTTGTGAACGCCCATCTCGACAGTCTGGATCCACTGATACTACCGGACAGCCTGAAACCATACCTCCTATGGTGGACTCAGAAGTTGAATGTTTGCGGAGGAACCTTTTTGTCAGAGCCGGTTTGCAACACTCATCTCTACGTGGATGCATCACTACAAGGATGGGGTGCTCACCTCAACAACGAAATGGCAGCAGGGAAGTGGTCGAGTCAGGATCAGAGTCTGCACATCAACCCGTTGGAGATGAAAGTAGTGATCAACGCTTTACAACACTGGTCCCGGCGTACTAAGGAACGCATGGTAGTGTTCACAGTAGCATTCTACATCAACAAACAAGGATCAACAAGTCTGCTAAAACTCAGCTTCTTCTGTTCAGCATCGTCAATGACCTGAACATCTACATGAAGGCATGCCACATTCCAGGAGCAAAGAATGTCATAGCAGACGCCCTATCTTGTCCACTACAACCATCCCCGACGGAATGGATATTACATCCAGAAGTGTTCCGGTTCGTCATTCAGACAATAGGATCTCCACTGATAGACCTGTTTGCAACAAAGTTCAACAAACAACTACCAACATTCGTCTCACCGATTCCGGATCCTCAGACATGGGCAACAGATGCTTTAAGCATCTCATGGGAAGGACTAAACGCTTACACGTTTCCACCTCCAGCACTATTACCACAAGTAATACAGAAAATCAACAGACGACAATGTTGCAACTGATTTTGGTCGTGTCCTACTGGCAAGCGAGGGTAGAACTCGGAAGTCCAACCCTGAAACTACCAGAGTGGTCAAACCTGCTCGTCCATCCGACACCAAGCAAGCTCACGGGAATCCGGCTTTGTTCCAGTTAGACTCGTGGAGCATATCAAAGCTTGCCTGAAGACAAGAGGGTACACCGCCAGAGCAGCGAAAGCAGTAACACTACTTCTACGCAGATCAACTCGCAACTTGTACGATGACAAGTGGCAGAGATTTGAACAGTATGCAACGAGGAACGGCTTTTCGGCGGTGAAAGCAACCCATCCTCAAGTGGCAGAATACTTGTGTCAATTGCGACAGACGAGACACTTAAAAGGTTCAACACTCTCAACACACCTGGCTCCTCTCAGCACAGTTATCACCATGAAGACGGATGTCAAGTTGACCAAAGTACCAGAGATACTGGCACTACTACGCTCGTTCAAGTTGAAAGACCAACAAAAGAAATTTAAGGCTCCTGCCTGGGATCTCAACGTAGTTCTACAACATCTCACCAGTGATGCCTACGAGCCTCTAGAAAGGACATCCTTTGAACCACTGAGATGCCCTCGGAAGTCTCACAGACAACTATATCAGTTTGGATGACAGCCGTCATACTAAGGGCCTACAAAGCAGCAGGACTTGAGCCTCCATGAGCCTCCAATCCCCACAAAGTCAGAGCCTTGGCGTCCACACTTGCTCTGCATGGAAACTGCTCGATTACAACATTAATGGAGGGCTGCTTTTGGAAATCGGACACGGTGTTTGCCAACCACTACCTCAGAGACATTGCCACCAAAGACGTCTCAGGCATTCACCAGTTTGGGCCACTTGTTGTAGCACAACAACTAACGGTTCCACAAAGGCGCTGAGAAAAATCTCACCCTTTTATCACGTGACTGGTGAAAACCAACACTCTGGAGAGCAATGGCTATAAGTCCATGCACACGTCTAGGACAGACTAGCATGAGTGATAGACCCTGTACTTGTATAGGACTTACTCGTACATGAAGAAGGGTCGCATCTCCACTTGATGCACGCATCAAGAGATGGAGTTGCAATAGATAACTAATGGAACATTAGTAATTTTTCCTTATCCTGACTTATGTTTATTGCTTGTCTCCCTTTCCTTCCGAATGCTAGTGGAACACTTGAATCCCCTTTTGAAGCTCCCTTCAAAAAAGCGGACGTAAAATCACTTACCAGGAGTCACCTCCCTTGCTAGGTTTTGGCGGGAACGGTGCCACCCGTCTCCCATGCTCTTCACTCTCTCCTGAGTCGCCCGAGTGGGCGGTTGTGAGAGCACCTGGTCCCCTATACGGCTTTATATCCTTTTATTATTTAGGCTTTTCTTCTAAATTAGCTGTATAAGGCTTTAGTTAACATTTACCTACAATATTCTACGGAATTAATTCTCAAATTTCTCCGTTTTTGTCGCGCTTTTACATTGATTATTCACATTGTTTACAATTGATGAAATCTTGTTCTGGTTGTAGGTATCGTTTGTCTGCTGTTGATCCGCATAACCTATGTCCTAATTGCAAGCCTATATGTTTATCTGACACTCGTTGTCAGTTGTGTTTTCACCTGTCTGATATTGCATTTTACAAATGTTCATATTATCTGTCTAGACATGCAAAGGACAGGTCCAGACGAGAATTATACGACATGTCTAAACCGGCTAAGCTTGCAGAGGACCGGCAGTTGGTGTCTGCGCAGATACACCATTCCAGTGGTCTACCGGGTCGTCTACGGAGGAGGTTGCCGCCTTAGACAACGCTGGCTCGAGGAAGAGGTCATCTACATCTGATCCACACTCTTCGCAGTCTAAGAAGACTAGGGCATCATCTTCCCAGAGGAAGAAGGCAGCTACAACTAAGACTTCGGCGAAGTCTCCACACGGGGCAACGCAGAAGACGAGATCCTTTTCAGCTGAGATCGTCCCTCTGGAAGAAATAGATGTCTACGATGAGCCGCCCATCCTCATCCCTGAGATCACATCTAAGAAGAAGACGAAGACGTCTTCTATAGTGACCACGCAGGACATCCTCTCAATGCAGGGGCGGTGGGGTAGTCTAGTGGTTAAAGCGTTGGCTCGTCACGCCGAAGACCCGGGTTCGAATCCCCACATGGGTACAATGAGTGAAGCCCATTTCTGGTGTCCCCCGCCATGATATTGCTGGAATATTGCTTAAAGCGGCGTAAAACCAAACTCAGTCAGTCAGTCAGTCCTATCAACGCAGACGTTCGGCACGAGGGATCTACGCCCTTCGGAAGAAGCCTCATCCGTCTCAGATGCTGGATCTGATGGAACAACGGTTCGTACGCGAGAGAGCTGCGATGAAGACGACGTCTGCGACGAACCCGACGTCTGCGATGAACCCGACGTCTGCGACGAACCCGAGTGAAGGTCAACTGAGCAGCACACCACGTCCGTTGGGAACCAACGTCCTGCAGAGCATACAGGAAGATTCCAGCTCGACTACAGCACGAAATACCTGGCAGCCATACCAACGTGGACTCCGCACCAACTACGTTCGATGGAAGGACCAGACGTTCGCCGAACCCACGCAGATCATCATCGACGTCAGATACGGACGTTTTACGAACCTGCATGCAACTCCAACCCTCGACAAAGCCGTTCACCAACACGCAGGTGAGCACGAAGGCACGCACGGTCATCTCTATCTCCACGCAGGTCCCCGCGAAGGATGTCACGAACACATTCACGAACGTATGGTTCGCCACAAAGGTCACCACGCAGGTCGCCTTACAGATCGCCACGCAGGTCACCACACAGATCGTCTTACAGATCACCTTACAGATCGCCTCGTTCAGACGACAATAGAAGACATCCATCCTCAGAGCAGGAAGATGACGGCGGAATTATATTTTCCGACTCGGAAATCAAGTCATGGATGGCCAACGGTTTGGAACTCGCATCACCCTCTAAGGAGACCAACGAAGCACTATCATACTTGATGGTGAATGATGATATAGACTCACTCACGATGCCACCTATCGACCCAGTCTTAGACGTTCCAGACAACCTCAGCACAGCCTTCAAGAAGGCAACTAAATACCAGACTCAGTGTATTCCGTCGTTCAACGCTAAGAAGTTCTCTCTACACCACATGGAACCCTTCATGAAGGCCCCAGAGATAGATGAGAATTATAAGATCATCAACGACACTCGGACTAAAGCTTACAAGATAGAAGATAAAAAGCTTGCACAGTTAGACACAGTAACCAGACAAACCTTCTTCGGCCTAGCCAGGTCAAGAGCTATCAACGAGACTCTCATCTCGAAGTTTAAGAATTCAACTTCAGAGGAAGATAGAATGGTTTATTCAGCTCTACTTACACAGAAAAAGGATCATTAGTTCATGTCTGAACACCTATCATCCATTTCTGCAGGCTTAACATTATCAAGAAGGCAAGGACTGTTATCTTCATGTACTTGGAGCGAGAAGTTTACCAAGACACTCTACAGAGCCCGTTGGTCAGCACCATCCATTTTTGCAGGATAAATTGATGAAGTCGCCAAGGAAGTCGCTAAAGATTCCCGAGAAGTAATGATGATCAAGTCTATCGATACACTGGCCGGTGTAATATGTCAGACCTCCCAACGTTATTCCGGCAAATCGAAGTTTGCAGGCATCCAGAGAGCAAGGGATAAGAAATCAGGCAACGCTAAAGGAAATAAAGATTCTTTTCGTCGCCCATCCGCAGCTTGAAGAGGTAACTACGGAAGAGGTCGGCCCTTTCAAGGCGCCAGAAGTTCCAGACAATGAAATACAGCATCGGAATAACTGGAGTCTTCCACCCCCAGTCGTTCCAGTACAACCCTCACAAGTGGGTGGACATCTGCAACTCTACTGGAAGAATTGGGGAATTCTTCAAGATGACTTCGTATCTCAGATTCGACGCACAGGTTACAGGATACAGCTACAAGCAGTACCACCAGTAACAATCAACCCAATGGTTCACAACTACGCTGCAGACCAGAAGGGAAATCTACTAGAAGCCATCACATCTCTACTAGAGAAAGAGGCAATAGAAGAGATAAAACACTGCGTCACACCAGGTTTCTACTCCCCAATTTTTCTGGTACCAAAGAAAAATTGAAAAGAAAAGTTCCGACTCATCTACAACATGAGGAAATTCAACAAGGATTACCTCCTACCACCCGCAAAGTTCAAGATGATACATCTTCCACAGCTACGACAGCTCATACGTCCGCTAGACTATCTCACCAGCATAGATTTACAGGATGCATACTTACACATCCCGATCCATCCGGAGTCAAGGAAATATCTACGATTCCTGTTCAACGGACGTCATTTCCAATGGAAGGTCCTGCCATTTGGAATATCGTCGGCCCCCTGGTTGTTTACTCGAGTGACAAAGCCCATCAATATATATCTACATCGTTGAGGTCTACGCAGTGCGTTCTACCTAGACGACAGGATTCAAGCTCAGCAAGATCCCAGTCAACTCAGACTGCAACTGAACTTCACCATCAGACTTCTCACTCAACTAGGATGGCTAGTTTATCTCCTCAAGTCGGAACTAGAGCCTACTCAGGACTTGAAATTCCTAGGAATACTGCTTATAACAACGAAGAATCGCATTCTCGTTCCAGAGGATCGTTGGATCAAGATTCAACAAATGATCTCTCAAGTTCTACTCTCTCCGTTACCACTACGAGAATGGCAGAGCCTATTAGGTCTCCTCACGTCAGCTCAAGACATGACGCACAGAGGGAGACTACAACTGCGTCCACTACAGAGATTTGTGAACGCCCACTTACACAGTCTGGATCCCTTCGAAATACCAGACAGGCTAAAACCATATCTACTATGGTGGACTCAGAAGTCGAATGTTTGCGGCGGAAATTACTTAATAGAGCCGGAGTGCAACGTCCACCTCTACGCAGACGCATCACTGCACGGTTGGGGTGCACACCTCGACAACGAAGTGGTTGCCGGGAAATGGTCAAAACAAGAAATGAATCTGCATATCAACATGCTCGAGATGAAAGCAGTAGTAAATGCCCTACTACATTGGTCCAACATACTAAGGAACGCAAAATTGATGATCAATACGGACAACTCAACAGTGGCGTTCTACATAAACAAACAAGGATCAACAAGATCTTGGAATCTTCTAGACCTCAGCTTTCAACTATTCAACATAATAGACAATCTCAACATTTATGTGAAAGCATGTCACATTCCGGGAGCCAGGAATGTAATTGCAGATGCGTTATCTCGACCACATCAACCATCCCCAACAGAATGGATGTTACATCCACAAGCGTTCAGATGCATCATACAGACGATAGGATCTCCACTCTTAGACCTATTCGCCACGAGATTCAACAATCAACTGGCAACATTCGTCTCTCCAATTCCCAATCCGCAAGCATGGGCGACAGACGCTCTAAGCATCCCATGGGAAGGGCTAAACGCGTACGCGTTCCCTCCGCCAGCGTTTATACCACAGGTATTACAGAAAATCAGGCAGACAAACAATCTACAACTGATTTTGGTCGCACCTTACTGGCCAGCAAGAACGTGGCTTCCTGTTCTCTTACAAGAAATCGGAAAACCAACAATACAACTATCAGTTTGGTCGAACCTACTAATTCATCCTCACACCAAGCAAGTTCACAAGTATCCCAGATTATTCCACCTACACGTATGGAACGTATCACAAATTGCTTGTCGAAAAGAGGATACTCCGCCAGAGCAGCGAAAGCAGTTACACTAGCTTTACGCAGATCTACTCGTAACTTGTATGACGACAAGTGGCAAAGCTTTGAGAAATATGCCTTGAGGAAAGGTTTCACTGCAGTGAAAGCAACACATCCTTAAGTGGCGGAATATCTTTGTCATCTCAGACAAATGAAGAAATTAAAAGGTTCGTCATTATCTACATACCTAGCGGCTCTCAGCTCAGTTATCACTATGAAGACAGGCGTGAAACTGACGAAAGTGCCAGAGTTACTGGCCTTGCTACGCTCTTTTAAACTGGAAGACCAACAAAGGAAATTTAAAGCGCTGGCTTGGGATCTCAACGTGGTATTACGACATCTCACCAGTGATGTGTACGAACCACTAGATAGAACTTCTTACGAATTTCTTACACAGAAAACGCTATTTCTGATCGCCTTGGCAACAGCGGCGCGGATGTCAGAAATACATGCGCTGGACTTTGAACGGATACGGTTTGACACACGTCACAACACGGTTCATCTAGGATTGAGGTGGGATTTCAAAGCTAAGAATCAACTGCCAGGTCAACCGGACAGACAATTCCACATCCCAGCATTATCTACAATCCTTGGTCCGCAGGATATACAAGATTTATCCTTATGTCCAGTCAGAGCGCTGAAAATATATCTACAAAAGACTAAAACCAGGAGACGAAAATTCAAACGCCTTTTCATCCCCATATTGTCGGAGACACCCACAGAGATCTCACGTACTACGATATCAGTTTGGATGAGAGCAATCATACTTGAGCCTCCACGAGCCTACAAGGCAGCAGGACTTGAGCCTCCTAGAGCCTCCAATCCGCACGAAGTTAGAGCACTGGCATCTACACTCGCTCTACATGGAAACTGCTCAATATCCACGATCATGGAAGGGTGTTTTGGGAAATCGGAGACAGTATTTGCTAACCACTACCTCAGAGACATTGCTGCGGAGGACGTCTCCGGTATCCACCAGTTTGGACCTCTGGTTGTAGCTCAACAGCTGACGGTCCCTCAAAGGCGCTGAGGTGTATCTCGCCCTTTTACCGCATGTCATGCAAAGTTCGTACTCCAAGGAATAGAGCTTATAGTCCATGTACACGTCTAGAACAGACTAGCATGAATATTGGACCCTGTACTTGTAAGGAATTACTTGTACACGGATAGGGTCACTACTCCACTTGATACGAACATCAAGAGTTGGAGTTATTTAAATCCACATGTACGGTTACAGAAGAGTATATATTGATATATTGTGGTCCCCCCAAATTACCAAACTATTTCGACATATGGATCAACAGCAGCAGTGCCATTTAAAGTTCCCATGGGTGTATATAGGACGTAAATTCATCACTAAGGAATCCAGAGGTGGCTTGACCCACCACCTATACCGTCGGATTCTACAAGCAATAAGCATGAGTGAGGATAAGGAAAAATATGTAATTTTCTGACTAAAATTGACATTTTATACTTATCCTGACTCATGAGGTAAGCCCTCCCAACCTCCCCTCAAGGCACTCTGGATTTCCCAGTAAATCAGTGTATCTGGCTATAAATACGGAGAGAGTGAAGAGCATGGGAGACGGGTGGCGCCGTTCCCGACAAAACCTTAGCAAGGGAGGTGACTGCTGGTAAGTGATTTTACGTCCGCTTTTTTGAAGGGAGCTTCAAAAGGGGATTCAAGTGTTCCACTAGCATTCGGAAGGAAAGGGAGACAAGCAATAAGCATGAGTCAGGATAAGTATAAAATATCAATTTTATTCAGAAAATTACATTATCTAAAATCCACATGAAAATGTCAGGATAAGGAAAAATATGTAATTTTCTGACTAAGATTGATATACTTGATTTTATACTTATCCTGACTCAGGTCAGCCCTCCCAACCTCTCCTCTCAGGGCACTCTGGATTTCCCTGTTAATCCGGGTGTCGGGCGTACAAACGGAGAGAGTGACAAACATAGCTGGTCATGTGACCAAAAAGGGCGCCAAAGAAGGCAAGGGAGACTACTCGCGGGTGAGTGATGATTTTACGTCCGCTTTTAAAAAGAAAAAGTGGAAAATTACATTTTTACTCTGAGAATTGAATTTCAAACAGTGCATTGGTGATCACTGATATCTGCTTTTCATCGAATCACCAATGATAATACTGACATTTTGATGATAAACCAAGAATCATCTAGGATGTTTTGGAAAATATGCAAATATGAACACCATAGTATAAATGCAATAGTATGCTGCAATAGACTATCGCTATTGCGATTGTTGTTTCCCCCTCAATAGTCACCTCCAGCAAGAAGTGAGCTCAAAGAGTCATGTTTGTGGAAACACAGGTGGGAATGTATCATATTGCTTACCTGACTCAAAGTCAAGTGGGCTTAAATTATGACATGTCAGGCGTCCGTCAGCTGTTGTAAACACCATCCCCTCAGAAACAACTTAACCATGGAAGTTAAAACTTCATGTAATTGTTCCCACCAATAATGATATATACCAACTTGTGAAAGATGTTTGATTTTCAATATGGCTATCTGTTGAAAGCATTCGTTTGGTTTGACTGTTATTTCAGGAGGAGGATATGAACCAGAAGCACATTACTCACAGTGGCGGAGAATTCATCAGCCAGTAGAAAGGAGACAGGCATTCCACGACTCTCTCATCAAGCTGATGGAAGGCATGGAAATGTTCCAGTTTCAAGAATCTCATTATTCATGGTTGTGTTTGAACTCAAATAGTAATAATGATACTGTTGCTGCTGACTCACCTTTCAACTCTTCCAAATAATGACTGACTGACTGACTGAGTTTAGTTTTACGCCGCTTTTAGCAATATTCCAGCAATATCAGCGGGGGACACCAGAAATGGGCTTAACTCCAAATAATGATAGGTTGAGTGTCTTTCTGTACAACCTGACATCAACACTTTACCTGACCAATCAAACATCCTTAACTCAGAATTACTGGGGTGGTGGGAGGGACTACTGATGTCATAGAGGTGGTATTCTTATGATTTCACACAAACTATTGTGTGCTGGCGATTAGGTGCCTGACTCTGAGGGGGATGGCACTCAATCCAACAAAAGTACTAGAATCTGTACTTTACAAAGAAAGTGTAATCCCAAATATAACATATGTTAATGCATTGCATCAAAATAAAAACAGTCTCTCTGTTCATCATGTCAAAATTACAATTAAAACAGTTTTTTTATTGCCCATCATGTTAGGTCCTTTTTTATTTAATCGATTGCCTACAGGCTGGGAACATCAAAGGAAAAGGAATTTGTGTCTGTATGACAGCTTTGAGTAACCAGTGGTGACATCATAAACTCGCAATAGTCTGCATGAGATATGAGTATGGTTACTACTGGTAGTGTCACCAACTGTTCTCGCTGTTGGCATTATGTTGAAGTCAGTCTGTAACTTCAGTCACTGACCAAACCAGGTTAGTATGCTGCGGAACAACTTTGAATATCTGTAAGCTGTAAGTTCCGTCACTCACAGCTGCCTGTGGGAATGGGCATGTTTTTGCCCCTGTGTTGCTGTTTGAAGTTCCTCTCTGATGCCAGAAAACTGATATGTGGGGTTGTCCTTTGTAGAATGGTACCACTTGAATGTGTCTTCTTATGTGAGGATACCTGTGGGTGCTTCTGCATAATCACTGTTATATGCTTATTTGTCCTAAACCAGCCCAAAACTTTTGCTTAAAGTAACTTAAAGTTATTTCTTGCATATGAGTGGTACAAGGTTTGAATGAACAATTTGATTATTGTAGCAACCAGTGATGGTGGTGCTAGCATGGACAAATGGTTATCCAAGTTGGAATCCAGCAACTGGCTCACTCATGTAAAGGACATCCTGACATGTGCTTGTGTTGTTGCCCAGTGTGTGGATAAAGAAGGTAAGTGAAATTAAGCAGCTCACACATACATGGTAGGTTTAGCCTGAAATTGTCCACTGCTTTAATGCAATGCTCAGATATATTGCACAATGTATTTCCCAGTGATAGTGTCGTAAAGCACATTTTGGTCAGTCCAATGAAGCGCCAAGGTCATCTGACCAGTATCGGTAGCCTGAAAGAAGAACATGGAGCACCACCTGCATGCCACTGAAACCTGAAAGACAGACCTGGGGCACCTCCTGCATGCCACTGAAACCTGAAAGACGGACCTGGAGCACCACCTGCATGCCACTGAAACCTGAAAGACAGACATGGAGCACCTCCTCCATGCCCCTGAAACCTGAAAGATGGACCTGGAGCACCACCTGCATGCCACTGAAACCTGAAAGACAGACATGAAGCACCTCCTCCATGCCCCTGAAACCTGAAAGATGGACCTGGAGCACCACCTGCATGCCCTTGAAACCTGAAAGAAGAACATGGAGCACCACCTGCATGCCACTGAAACCTGAAAGACAGACCTGAAGCACCTCCTGCATGCCACTGAAACCTGAAAGACGGACCTGGAGCATCTCCTGCATGCCACTGAAACCTGAAAGACAGACCTGGAGCACCTCTTGCATGCCACTGAAACCTGAAAGATGAACCTGGAGCACCTCCTCTATGCCCCTGAAACCTGAAAGACGGACCTGGAGCACCTCCTCTATGCCCCTGAAACCTGAAAGACAGACCTGGAGCACCTCCTCCATGCCACTGAAAGACAGACCTGGAGCACCTCCTCGATGCCCCTGAAACTTAAAAGACGGACCTGGAGCATCTCCTGCATGCCACTGAAACCTGAAAGACGGACTTGGAGCACCACCTGCATGCCACTGAAACCTGAAAGACAGACCTGGAGCACCTCCTGCATGCCACTGAAACCTGAAAGACGGACCTGGAGCACCTCCTGCATGCCACTGAAACCTGAAAGTCAGACACTGAGCACCTCCTGCATGCCACTGAAACCTGAAGGACAGACCTGGAGCACCTCCTGCATGCCACTGAAACCTGAAAGACAGACCTGGAGCACCTCCTCCATGCCACTTAAACCTGAAAGACGGACCTGGAGCACCTCTTGCATGCCACTGAAACCTGAAAGACAGACCTGGAGCACCTCCTGCATGCCACTGAAAGCTGAAAGACGGACCTGGAGCACCTCTTGTATGCCACTGAAACCTGAAGGACAGACCTGGAGCACCTCTTGCATGCCACTGAAACCTGAAAGACAGACCTGGAGCACCTCCTTCATGCCCCTGAAACCTGAAAGACGGACCTGGAGCACCTCCTGCATGCCACTGAAACCTGAAAGACAGACCTGGAGCACCTCCTGCATGCCACTCAAACCTGAAGACAGACCTGGAGCACCTCCTGCATGCCACTGAAACCTGAAAGACAGACCTGGAGCACCTCCTCCATGCCCCTGAAACCTGAAAGACAGACCTGGAGCACCTCTTGCATGCCACTGAAACCTGAAAACGGACCTGGAGCACCTCCTCCATGCCCCTGAAAGATGAACCTGGAGCACCTCTTGCATGCCACTGAAACCTGAAAGACAGACCTGGAGCACCTCCTCCATGCCCCTGAAACCTGAAAGACGGACCTGGAGCACCTCTTGCATGCCACTGAAACCTGAAAACGGACCTGGAGCACCTCCTCCATGCCACTGAAACCTGAAAGATGAACCTGGAGCACCACCTGCATGCCACTGAAACCTGAAAGACGGACCTTGAGCACCACCTGCATGCCACTGAAACCTGAAAACGGACCTGGAGCACCTCCTGCATGCCACTGAAACCTGAAAGACAGACCTGGAGCACCTCCTGCATGCCACTGAAACCTGAAAGACAGACCTGGAGCACCTCCTGCATGCCACTGAAACCTGAAAGACGGACCTGGAGCACCTCCTCCATGCCCCTGAAACCTGAAAGACGGACCTGGAGCACCTCCTGCATGCCACTGAAACCTGAAGGACAGACCTGGAGCACCTCCTGCATGCCACTGAAACCTGAAAGACAGACCTGGAGCACCTCCTCCATGCCACTGAAACCTGAAAGAGCGGACCTGGAGCACCTCTTGTATGCCACTGAAACCTGAAAAGCGGACCTGGAGCACCTCCTCTATGCCACTGAAACCTGAAAGATGAACCTGGAGCACCACCTGCATGCCACTGAAACCTGAAAGACGGACCTGGAGCACCACCTGCATGCCACTGAAACCTGAAAACGGACCTGGAGCACCTCCTGCATGCCACTGAAACCTGAAAGACAGACCTGGAGCACCTCCTGCAAGCCACTGAAACCTGAAGGACAGACCTGGAGCACCTCCTGCATGCCACTGAAACCTGAAAGACGGACCTGGAGCATCTCCTGCATGCCACTGAAACCTGAAAGACAGACCTGGAGCACCTCCTGCATGCCACTGAAAGCTGAAAGACGGACCTGGAGCACCTCCTGCATGCCACTGAAACCTGAAAGACAGACCTGGAGCACCTCCTCCATGCGACTGAAACCTGAAAGATGGACCTGGAGCACCTCTTGCATGCCACTGAAACCTGAAAGCGGACCTGGAGCACCTCCTGCATGCCACTGAAAGCTGAAAGACAGACCTGGAGCACCTCCTGCATGCCACTGAAACCTGAAGGACAGACCTGGAGCACCTCTTGCATGCCACTGAAACCTGAAAGAAAGACCTGGAGCACCTCCTCCATGCCCCTGAAACCTGAAAGGCGGGCCTGGAGCACCTCCTGCATGCCACTGAAACCTGAAGGACAGACCTGGAGCACCTCCTGCATGCCACTGAAACCTGAAAGACAGACCTGGAGCACCTCCTCCATGCCACTGAAACCTGAAAGACAGACCTGGAGCACCTCTTGTATGCCACTGAAACCTGAAAACGGACCTGGAGCACCTCCTCCATGCCACTGAAACCTGAAAGATGAACCTGGAGCACCACCTGCATGCCACTGAAACCTGAAAGACGGACCTGGAGCACCACCTGCATGCCACTGAAACCTGAAAGCGGACCTGGAGCACTTCCTGCATGCCACTGAAACCTGAAAGAGCGGACCTGGAGCACCTCCTGCAAGCCACTGAAACCTGAAGGACAGACCTGGAGCACCTCCTGCATGCCACTGAAACCTGAAAGACGGACCTGGAGCATCTCCTGCATGCCACTGAAACCTGAAAGACAGACCTGGAGCACCTCCTGCATGCCACTGAAAGCTGAAAGACGGACCTGGAGCACCTCCTGCATGCCACTGAAACCTGAAAGACAGACCTGGAGCACCTCCTCCATGCGACTGAAACCTGAAAGATGGACCTGGAGCACCTCTTGCATGCCACTGAAACCTGAAAACGGACCTGGAGCACCTCCTGCATGCCACTGAAACCTGAAAGACAGACCTGGAGCACCTCCTGCATGCCACTGAAACCTGAAGGACAGACCTGGAGCACCTCCTCCATGCCCCTGAAACCTGAAAGACGGACCTGGAGCACCTCCTGCATGCCACTCAAACCTGAAGGACAGACCTGGAGCACCTCCTCCATGCCACTGAAACCTGAAAGACGGACCTGGAGCACCTCTTGTATGCCACTGAAACCTGAAGGACAGACCTGGAGCACCTCTTGCATGCCACTGAAACCTGAAAGACAGACCTGGAGCACCTCCTTCATGCCCCTGAAACCTGAAAGACGGACCTGGAGCACCTCCTGCATGCCACTGAAACCTGAAAGACAGACCTGGAGCACCTCCTGCATGCCACTGAAAGACAGACCTGGAGCACCTCCTGCATGCCACTGAAACCTGAAAGACAGACCTGGAGCACCTCCTCCATGCCCCTGAAACCTGAAAGACAGACCTGGAGCACCTCTTGCATGCCACTGAAACCTGAAAACGGACCTGGAGCACCTCCTCCATGCCCCTGAAAGATGAACCTGGAGCACCTCTTGCATGCCACTGAAACCTGAAAGACAGACCTGGAGCACCTCCTCCATGCCCCTGAAACCTGAAAGACGGACCTGGAGCACCTCTTGCATGCCACTGAAACCTGAAAGCGGACCTGGAGCACCTCCTCCATGCCACTGAAACCTGAAAGATGAACCTGGAGCACCACCTGCATGCCACTGAAACCTGAAAGACGGACCTTGAGCACCACCTGCATGCCACTGAAACCTGAAAACGGACCTGGAGCACCTCCTGCATGCCACTGAAACCTGAAAGACAGACCTGGAGCACCTCCTGCATGCCACTGAAACCTGAAAGACAGACCTGGAGCACCTCCTGCATGCCACTGAAACCTGAAAGACGGACCTGGAGCACCTCCTCCATGCCCCTGAAACCTGAAAGACGGACCTGGAGCACCTCCTGCATGCCACTGAAACCTGAAGGACAGACCTGGAGCACCTCCTGCATGCCACTGAAACCTGAAAGACAGACCTGGAGCACCTCCTCCATGCCACTGAAACCTGAAAGACGGACCTGGAGCACCTCTTGTATGCCACTGAAACCTGAAAACGGACCTGGAGCACCTCCTCTATGCCACTGAAACCTGAAAGATGAACCTGGAGCACCACCTGCATGCCACTGAAACCTGAAAGACGGACCTGGAGCACCACCTGCATGCCACTGAAACCTGAAACGGACCTGGAGCACCTCCTGCATGCCACTGAAACCTGAAAGACAGACCTGGAGCACCTCCTGCAAGCCACTGAAACCTGAAGGACAGACCTGGAGCACCTCCTGCATGCCACTGAAACCTGAAAGACGGACCTGGAGCATCTCCTGCATGCCACTGAAACCTGAAAGACAGACCTGGAGCACCTCCTGCATGCCACTGAAAGCTGAAAGACGGACCTGGAGCACCTCCTGCATGCCACTGAAACCTGAAAGACAGACCTGGAGCACCTCCTCCATGCGACTGAAACCTGAAAGATGGACCTGGAGCACCTCTTGCATGCCACTGAAACCTGAAAACGGACCTGGAGCACCTCCTGCATGCCACTGAAAGCTGAAAGACAGACCTGGAGCACCTCCTGCATGCCACTGAAACCTGAAGGACAGACCTGGAGCACCTCTTGCATGCCACTGAAACCTGAAAGAAAGACCTGGAGCACCTCCTCCATGCCCCTGAAACCTGAAAGACGGGCCTGGAGCACCTCCTGCATGCCACTGAAACCTGAAGGACAGACCTGGAGCACCTCCTGCATGCCACTGAAACCTGAAAGACAGACCTGGAGCACCTCCTCCATGCCACTGAAACCTGAAAGACAGACCTGGAGCACCTCTTGTATGCCACTGAAACCTGAAAACGGACCTGGAGCACCTCCTCCATGCCACTGAAACCTGAAAGATGAACCTGGAGCACCACCTGCATGCCACTGAAACCTGAAAGACGGACCTGGAGCACCACCTGCATGCCACTGAAACCTGAAAACGGACCTGGAGCACTTCCTGCATGCCACTGAAACCTGAAAGACGGACCTGGAGCACCTCCTGCAAGCCACTGAAACCTGAAGGACAGACCTGGAGCACCTCCTGCATGCCACTGAAACCTGAAAGACGGACCTGGAGCATCTCCTGCATGCCACTGAAACCTGAAAGACAGACCTGGAGCACCTCCTGCATGCCACTGAAAGCTGAAAGAGCGGACCTGGAGCACCTCCTGCATGCCACTGAAACCTGAAAGACAGACCTGGAGCACCTCCTCCATGACTGAAACCTGAAAGATGGACCTGGAGCACCTCTTGCATGCCACTGAAACCTGAAAACGGACCTGGAGCACCTCCTGCATGCCACTGAAACCTGAAAGACAGACCTGGAGCACCTCCTGCATGCCACTGAAACCTGAAGGACAGACCTGGAGCACCTCCTCCATGCCCCTGAAACCTGAAAGACGGACCTGGAGCACCTCCTGCATGCCACTCAAACCTGAAGGACAGACCTGGAGCACCTCCTGCATGCCACTGAAACCTGAAAGACAGACCTGGAGCACCTCCTCCATGCCACTGAAACCTGAAAGACAGACCTGGAGCACCTCTTGTATGCCACTGAAACCTGAAAGACGGACCTGGAGCACCTCCTCCATGCCACTGAAACCTGAAAGATGAACCTGGAGCACCACCTGCATGCCACTGAAACCTGAAAGACGGACCTGGAGCACCACCTGCATGCCACTGAAACCTGAAAACGGACCTGGAGCACCTCCTGCATGCCACTGAAACCTGAAAGACAGACCTGGAGCACCTCCTGCATGCCACTGAAACCTGAAGGACAGACCTGGAGCACCTCCTGCATGCCACTGAAACCTGAAAGACAGACCTGGAGCACCTCCTCCATGCCCCTGAAACCTGAAAGACGGACCTGGAGCACCTCTTGCATGCCACTGAAACCTGAAAACGGACCTGGAGCACCTCCTGCATGCCACTGAAAGCTGAAAGACGGACCTGGAGCACCTCCTGCATGCCACTGAAACCTGAAAGACAGACCTGGAGCACCTCCTGCATGCCACTGAAACCTGAAAGACGGACCTGGAGCACCACCTGCATGCCACTGAAACTTGGTCACAATGAAGGTCATGCCCTATCAGATTCAGTCACTCACAGTCAGGAGTATAAACAGAAGAAAGCAAAAACTAAGCCAGTGACAATGTAAATTTGGTGATAAAACATCATGATGATTTACCATATCCTATGAATTGTATTTCCTCTGACTCAAGACATCTTTTATATGAGATGAAGATTAATGTATGTAGTTGTCTGAGAAAATATGCTAAAAGTAGCAAACAGCTGAACACATGTGAGCGATGATGTCACAATTGTGAAACTTGGTGGGTCATATTGTCTACATATATTGTTCCATGCAAGGTATCTTGGTCAGAAATGAGAGGTGAGTATTTTTATCCCCCTGGCATATAGTGGAGATATAGTCAATGCCTTGTCTGTCTGTCCATCAGTCAGTCAGTCATCATTTCATTTCCGGAGAATAACTAAAAAAGCATTCAATGTTTTTTAACCAAAATTGGCAGATGTATCTAACAGATCCTGAATTTTTGGTATTTAAATTTTTGTTTGTTTCCATGGAAATGATTTGGACTAAAGGATGGGATAGACTTTAAACCAGAGCACAACTCGGTTCACTATCTTTCAACAAAACTTGGCAAATATGTCAAACAGATCCCGAATTGATGCCTTTTGCTGTTTATGGGTTTTTGGCATTTTGATTTTTTGCGATTTCCATGAACAATTTAGACTTAGTCTCAAAAGAGAGGAGGTGGATTTCCTTTCCGGAGCACTGCTAAAAAACTTCAAAGACTTTCCATCCCAGCCTGCTACATGTGGCAATTAGTATATGCAGAAAATCTGTAAATAGCAAAAGGCACCACTTTAGGTTCTGTCTGATATATCTGCCAATTTTGTTGGAAAAACATTGAACAGGTTTTGATTGTCTTTTGCTATTTATAAATTCTAAGAAAATGAATATGTTTCCTGCTTCCATGGCAACAAGTTTGACTTTAAATCTGTTCATAGAGGTGTGTTTGTCGAAAGAGTACAAGGTATTCTTTCATAAAACTGTGCCCAAACAAAAAACAAGGTTGTCAACTGCTGCCCTTAGGGATTTTTAAAATTTGTAGTTTTTTCTTTGACATTGATATTGGTTTGTCCTGACATAGAAGCACAAAGTTACGAATCCCAATTCGATGTTATTGTTTTGATAGCTCAATAACTACTCTTGTATATGGATGGACAGATTAGACAGAAATTCTCTCATCAAGTTGGACTTTAAGTAACTGTCAGATGATTTGTTCTTTCAAATTTATGATGATCGGTGGGGTATGTCATCTTCTGATGACTCTTGTTTTAATCATTAAGATTGGTATATGTGTTGTTGGAAGTGGGGTTCAACGCATAAGCTGTTTTTTATGATATGTTAAAATTTCATCTTTGCTATTTGGAACATGTTGTTAATTCTCTTCAAATTCATTTTGACAACAACACAATGATAATGTTGTGAATATGATTTGTATACTTAGGTAAGGTCTCTTTTGTATCATGTAAAACTTTTACAATGTTCAAACCATGCTCTAAAATCCTCCCAAAATGCATATTCATCACATTTCATCACTCAGAAAGCTTTGCTTTGGCATGTATTCTTCTTATTATGTAAATGTCATATTTTGTTGCATACATCAAACTTCATTGTTAGTATCTATGCGGTACATGTTATGTATCATATCAATATTCTGACAGAATCCTTTGTCCAGTGTCTGTCCCTTTGTTTTCCAGCTGTTACCTGTATATCCAGGGTAGATACACTGATGAAGTACAATGTTTGTGCAATGCAAACAACTTTTGAGTCATGTCACTGCACATGTTTCAATGAGTTTTGTAAACTTTGCAGGAGCCACTGTGTTGGTTCATGGGTCAGAGGGTTTGGACACGACACTGCAAGTGACTTCAATTGCCCAGCTTATTCTCGATCATGACTGCAGGACTGTAACAGGGTAATACTCTTCTGCTGTTTGTTTGCTTTATTTCAGCCAGAACTAAATCAGCCCAGTTGGTTAGTATATGATTAGGTGAATAGTTTTTAAAAACACCAGGCAGAATAAGTTCAGTTCAACTTCCAATACATCACTGCCATTCCTCCTGTTTTGTCCTGGGATATGTCCTGGACATGTTGGTTTAGTCATGTAAGTAGTGGCTGATAAATACATGTGGATAACACCAGCACCAGATAAAGAATTGCTGCTTCATATATATTAGCATCTGTGTTGATGTGACTGTCAAATCAGTTTTTTACAGACAGCTCAAGTAATTGATGAAATTTTTAAACTTATCCTATCTGCAACTTGCACCTCTCTCTCTTTCTTCGACTTTTAGTGGAACGACTGTAAACTTTCTTCCATAGGCCTCCTTGTCCATTTGCCCGTGCACTCCATGCTGCTCTCCTTAATTAGCTTCCTAGTTGCTAATAAAGCTTGCAGCATGCTCCACTAATTGCCCACGTGACTACCTTGAATGATCATTCTCTTTCTTGTCGCACGACTGTGTGGACGTGCTGTATATTAGGGACATTATTTCACCCTAACATCATGGGGGAAAACAGATAATCAGTCAAGGAAAAGGAAAGTTTGTGCTCAATGCAAGACGAATTATACGTCCCTCGACCCTCACTCGTCTTGCAGTGACTGTATTGGACAATGTAACTGGAACAAACGATGTGGCAAGTGTAATTCACTAAAAAGATGAGGATATCAAGGCCTACCTTCGTGTTTGCTCCCGGGAGAATCGCCGATAGGGACAGGAAATCAACAGAATCTGATCCCACTCCCGCCAAGCGTATCAAGTTACAGCGACAGAAAATCGTACCTTCGCGCAAGAAGAGCGGCGTCTGCGGTTCAAGAGGATTTTATGGACGCTTCATCAGATTCTTACTTATCTGAGGACGTTCGGCACCTATTTCGTACGCATCAATCACCTCCTTCCATAGCGTCAGATCACTCGCGGGTGGTTGTGATCGATAATTCATCGTTGCCTGTCCCATCTACACTACCAGGGGACCTTAGATTGACACTATCATCATCCAGATCATCGGTACATATCCCCTCGACTGTCTCAGTTTGTTTGGAGCCTGGCCAACTGCGTTCAACCAGCCAACTGTTCCCCCACAGTTCATGGAACTGGACGGAGCTGGCTACAACAGCGTCGCCGGGGGACGTTCATCATGAATCAACACTTCAGGTTTTGTCACCTAATCGCCGATCCAGATCAACACATCATTCTAGATCACCTTCACGATCCAGATAACCATCACAAACCCGATCTAGATCACCGGATCGATCCAGATCACAGTCACGATCCAGAGCACAAGTATGATCCACATCACCTGATCAATCCAGATCACCTAGCCGATCCAGATCACCGAACCGATCCAGATCACAACATCGAAGTAGATCATCGGACCGATCCAGATCACCCAATGGATCCAGATCACAACTTCGAATCAGATCACCGGACCGATCTAGGTCGCCTTTATTTATGAACTGATCCAGATCACAACATCGAAGTAGATCGCCAGACCAATCCAGATCACTGAACCGATCCAGATCACAACATCAAAGTTGATCACCTAACCACCTAGATCACCAAATCAAGCCAGATCGCAACTGCAAACCAGATCACCTTATAGATCCAGATCACGATCACAGTTTCCTGTTAGTGCCTCGAATCGATCCAGATCACTTTACAAATCCAGATCATCTTTCCAACCCAGGTCACCTATACGATCTAGATCACCTTACAGAGCCATTGACCAATCGGGATCACCGTACAGATCCACATCTCATGGCCGATCCTATTCAGATGGTCGAAACCAGAGCTCCAATCAGAACCAGATCACCAACTAGAACTACAGCGACCTAGACTAGTTCTTCATATCATACCGGATCACCTAGCCATACTAGGGAATCCAGATCACCGGCTTACCACCTACTCCGGTACTTACCACGTCGAGATCTCGATACAGTTCCTCTGACCGACGTTCGGGTGATCATTGCTCTGATTCCACTAATAGGCCTACAGTCTCTTACGATGTTCCGTCTACACGCTCTGAGAATCCTTCGACTCACTCTAGGATCATCGCTGAGTCATGGGAACCTGATAACAATCCCACTCCTACAGCGACTCCAGATCTAAATATGATGATTAGGGCCATAACCTCAGCCTGGAACAAAATACAGCCTTCTACTCCAGCCCATCCGGCTTCGGTAGCTCCTGGCTCTTCATCTGGTCCACCTCCTGAGATTGATCCAGTCCAAATAGCCATGCCTGCATCTCCCGCTCACTCTGAGTTATCTACCCCTGGGGGTAGCTTTGCAGCAGTTGAGACACCTCAGGTACTCCTTTGGATTGTTGAGAAGCTCCAACTTCCCTTGAGTACTTCAGCAGATGACCTGGATCACTCTTATACTCTTAGGAATCGGGATTGGTCTACCATCACCCTACCACTTCGACCTTGTATTCTGAAATTATCCAGTACACTAAATGATGGTTTCAAGAGCCTGAACGAATTAAGGACGGATTCTCTGCTCCCAGATATAATCCGTCTACCTCTCATGTCTACGGCCTAACAAAAATCTCTAAGGCTCCAACAGTTGATGAGGATATTGGAACCTTGTGTGGCAAACAAGCTGCTTCGACCTACCTTATTGAGGACCAAGATTTGGCTCACATGGATTCAGCTGTGAGAAAGACGTTGCCATCTATTAGTTGCGTGATTGCAGCAGTTGACGCTGTTAACACTGCTCTGGAGCATACTTATTCTGATCAAGATGCTTACATCCGAGGATGCATGACTTTAGCTCTGGACCAGTTCCAAATTGTCCTGGATCAGTTGTCTCATTTCTTGGGCTACACTCTTGCTGTTCGCCGATGTGCACCCCTTAACATCTGTTCATGGGAGGAGCGATTAAAACAGAACTGTTTCTCCAGCCTTGGTTTACTGACTCCCTCTTCAATGCTAGCATCCATGAAGTATCTACTAAAGTTGATAAAGAAACCCACTTTCAAGTCTCGATTGAACTGTTAAAGAAACAGAAGTTACAGCTCCAGGACTCATTAAAACAGCGTCAAACTGCACAGTTCACCCCTACCAATCCAGATTTACGCAATTTTTTTCGTGGCGCATCCACTCAAGGCCGTGGCAGAGGAAACAGATCTGGCCGTGGTGGTTCCTCCCGTTCCTTCCGCCCCAGTCGTTCTGATTTACAACACTCCGGTAGGCGGGAGATTACAGATCTTCACCCAGAATTGGACCATCCTCAGAGATCCGTACATCACCAACCTGCTACTTCACGGCTATCAGCTACCCGTTATTGGCAGTCCACCTCTGACGTCGCATCCGGCTCATCGCTCATATCCTGTGGACCAGTTTCAGACTCTGCAATCCACAATAGGTATGCTATTAGACAAACTCGCGATAGAGCTTGTAGGTCCATCGCCCGTCACTCCAGGATTCTACTCCCTCACATCTTCTTGGTTTCAAAGAAAAATTCCAACAAAACTCTGGCTCATCTTCAATATGAAGTTGATCAATGCCCGATTCCTGCTTCCACCACCTCACTTCAGGATGGTGTCGATCAACCTTTTACGCACCATCCTGAAGAAGGGAGACTTCCTCATCAGCCTAGATCTTCAGGATGCTTATCTTCACGTTCCGATACATCCAGAACACCGGAAGTACCTTCCAATGGAAAGTCCTACCATTTGGAATTTCCACGGCCCCGTGGAATTTTGCCTTCCAGAACCGCTTCGTCCAGTCCTTCAATGGTGGCTCGACAAACGGAATGTTTGTGCCGGAGTCTCTATGATGCCCTTTGCACCAACTCATCACCTATTCGTCGATGCATCCCTCATGGGTTGGGGAGCTCACTTCCTCGACCACCAAGTGGCCGGGCTGTGGTCATCCGACGAACGGGTACTTCATATAAACGAGCTGGAATTCAAGGCGGTAATTAAAGCCATCTCACATTGGGCAACAGAGCTTCAATCAACCAGTCTGTTGATCCAATCAGACAATTCGACAGTGGTTTGGTATATAAATCATCTAGGCTCGACAGGCTCGGCGAATCTGCTACAATGGGCGATCAGGTTCTTCCATCTCATCGACTCACTTAACATCGTAGCCAGAGCCAGACACATGCGAATGCCTTGTCCTGATCCAACCGACCGTCCCCGACAGAGTGGAAGTTACTGCCTCAGATCTTTCAGTCGATGATCTACCCGTTATCACGGCCTCAAATAGATCTGTTTGCCACAAGGTTCATCAACATAAGAAGCCTGGCAGAGCCAAACCCAGTACAGCTTCCCAACCGGGACGACCTACTTCTTCACCCTCACACGGAACTGCGCCAAGGGTCACCTCAGATCCTCAATCTACACGTTTGGCGCATCTTCAGAGGTCTCTCATAGCTAAGGGCTACTCTCGCCCAGTAGCCACAGCTATCACTTCAGCTCATCGTACTTCGACCCATTCCTTGTATGACAACAAGTGGAAGAAGTTTGAAAACTATTGCAAGGTTAGGGGAATTGCATCTCCCACTTCCACCTCGGCTCAGGTCGTTGCTGAGTTTCTCCGCACTACTAAGAAACTCAAGGGTACTACGTTAGCTACCTACTTAGCCGCCATCAACTCGGTTTTGGCTACCACCACAGGCACAAAGATTTCCACTGTTCTCGATTTGCAGAGTGTACTACACTCCTATAGATTCTCTGACCAGTCCAGGAAGTTCAGACCTCCGGCCTGGGATCTGTCCGTCATCCTTCGTCATATGATTTCTACAGATTATGAAACCTTTAAAAGACAAGGACTTCGACCAAGTGACATTCAAGACATTCTTTCGTGGTAGCTTTGGCTACCGCTGCTCGTATATCTGAACTGCATGTGCTTGATGTCCATCGGGTGCGGTTCGGCGGAAGAAGCATGGCAAGGCTTTCCTGGGTCTCCGCTATGACTTCATTGCGAAAAACCAACTGCCAGGGCAACTGGACCGGATGTTTACCAATTTGACACTCTGCCCTGTTAGGGCTCTACACGTTTACCTTGCTGCCTCCAAGGATCGTCGACGGCTACGGAAGCGCCTCTTCATACCCTTGTCGACCGCTTCAAGAACTGAGGTTTCCCGGTCCACATTGGCCTTCTGGATGCGTGCCACGATCCTGCGTGACTACACCTTTGCAGGGTTGCCTCCTCCAGCCGCTTCCAATCCTCATGAGACTCTTGCACTAGCCTCGACGATGGCCCTCCATAGCAACTGCTCCTTGACAGCTATCATGGAAGGTTGCTTCTGGCGTTCTGATACAGTCTTCTCTTCACATTACCTGCGAGACCTGTCTGTCACTGATGTCCAGGGTCTACACCAGTTCGGACCTCTTGTAATGGCTCAGCAGCTTACATCGGGCCCAACAACGCGGATGAGGGACGGTTCCGCATTCGCTTTACTGCTTCCTTGTATTTACTGAATAAAAGTTGAACTGGATCTCAACCTTTTGTTCTCATTATATGGGTTTAAGAACTACTTCACTTGGCCTCCATACCAAGGCATCGGAATACGGCCACCTAGCGTGGCCCTATGGACCTGAGGCACAATCATTATGACGATGCAGAGGTGTTCGACATTCACGCTTACTGACCTCTACTCCACAGAGCAATTACGTCAGTGAAGTGTGACACTCCCAAATTCCAGTGGATTTCGTTGCGTTCTGCCTCCAAAGTTGTCGGGCTCCAAAGTGAGGGTCAATTTGACGCTGCTCGGGAACTGAACGTTAAACCTTGGAGATGCCGAGTTGTGTTTCTCTTTCACCTGCCTCGGTCTTTTTGAAGAAGGGGCTGGCCCGATTCTAGTCGCAAGACTTTAATTACGGGGGTACCTTGTAAATCGTGGCTAGGCGAGACCTACTTGCCGAGTTGCGTCCCTTGTCTTGTACAAGGTTGCGGCCGAACACCACATCGCTCGAGAGCACCCATCTCCCTGGGAGTCGTTGTGATTAGTAAGCCAAGGGGTTCCCGGAGAACCCACTACAAGCATACCCAGTAGGAGTTGCGTGCATGCGTAACAGGCCTCCCTTGTAATCTCTATCTACGGTTGTCATCAGTGCACACAGCTCCAAGACCAGCTGTTCGCACTGTCCAGACAGAATGGTAATCTGCGGCCCGCCGTCCAACCGTGGGATAAGTGCAAGTCAAGAGATAGGATAAGTTTAAAAATTTGGAAATTTTAATATAAATTGTATATTTTTCATTATCCTGACTCATGCTCTTTTGCTTGTCTTCTTCTTCTTGCAGCATAGTGGAACACTTGTATCTCCCTAATTGAAGCTCCCTTCAATGTAAAATCACTAATTAGTACTCACCACGAGTTGCCTCCCTCTTCCTTCTAAGGGCAGAGAGCTGGCGGAAAGGAGGCGCCACCCTCTTGCCTCATGCTTCACTCTCTCCTTCTTCGCCCAGTGAGCAGGATGTGAGAGCGCCTGTGTCTCCCTACACACTATATCCTTTGATTATTCTTAGTTTATTACCTCTTATAGTCTTCTATAGACTGACTGACTGAGTATGGTTTTACGCCGCTTTTAGCAATATTCCAGCAACATCACGGCGGGGGACACCAGAAATGGGCTTCACACATTGTACCCATGTGGGGATTCGAAACCCGGGTCTTCGGCGTGACGAGCCAACGCTTTAACCACTAGGCTACCCCACCGCCCCAGTCTTCTATAGAGGTGTAGCTAGTATCCTTCTACAATTATGTATTGATAATTAATCGTATTTCTGCTGTTTATTCACGGGACGCCGTGTTTGTTCAGCAAGTTTACGTTGATGAAAATCTGTACTATTTGTAGATTACGTTTTTCTGCTGCTGATCCGCATTTAATATGCCCTAGCTGTACTACGCCATGTGCGTTTTCTTAACGTTCAGTTATTGTATTAATCTGTCTAATTCTGCATTTAATAAATATTATCTTTGCGTCTTGAGACGTGCAGCAGATAGGTCATGCAAACAAGGTTTAGCCATGGCCGATACATCGGAACCCCTAGCCAGTCAACTGCTGTCGGACGACCCCCTCCCGTCTGGTGTTCCACTAGAGTTACCCTTGGAGGAGAGGCGTGGGATGCAGTCCGCCGTCTCCATGAAGCGTCCTGCATCCCCAGACATCCCGTCGTCGCAGCCAAAGACTAAGAGGGTTTCGACATCATCTCAACGCAGACTCCGTACCCCCAGGGCAGCGTCTACCTCCAAGGGGAAATCAACGAAGTCTTCTAGAACCTTCTCAGCCGAGATTGTTCCCGTTGCAGAACTGGGCCTGTATGATGATCAGCCGATCATCATACCCGATCTACGCCACAAGAAACGACCGGTGTCGGCTACAGTGACGTCAGCGCAGATCGCCATGCAGCCTGATGTACCAACGCTGATGGCGGACGATCTTCCTGAGGGCCTCGTCGTTACCAACGCAGAGAGGGCACCGACTACATCTTCACAGACCGTCCTGATGCGGCAGATCATGAAGATGATGGAGGACCGATACCAGCCCAGAACCTGAGCCTTCGCGAAGGCTCCAACGTAGACAACACCCCAGAGGGACCCCCCGTCAACGTAGAGGCCACTACAATGCCACCTCCGCGAAAGGAAGTCACAGACCACCTCGGCGAAGGACCCAGATGTACAGCCTTCGCGAAGGCCGTCTAGATCGTCATCTACCTCGGACCTTGATGATCAACACGCACGAGGACGCTCGAAAAGAAAAATCATCTCATCCCCGGACTCTGACTCGGACCCCTCAGCCTGCGCGAAGGTCAAGTCGTCGCTCCCCAGGACCGGACTCAGATGAAGCTTAGCGAAGGGCACCAGCTACAGGCTCCAAGTCATCTTCGTCTAGAAGGCCATCGAGGGATTCTCCAAGAGCTTCGCGAAGCTATCAACGTTCACCACATAGATCGCCACGAAGGTCACCATTTAGACACAGCTCGTCAGCTCGTTCACCAAGACGATCTCCTCGGCGTTCTCCACGCCGATCACCTCTTCGTCCACCTCGCCGATCGCCTTGCAGGTCACCACACCGTTCGCCGCACAAGTCTTCATGGAAGTCCCCAGTCAGGTCTCTGGTGTCGTCGTCCTGCACAGAGATAGAAGCATACAGGTCACCATCGGAAGAGCATCAACCTCTTATAAGCGATCCCGTTATAGAAGATGATGGAGGCGTCATATTCTCCGACGCTGAGATACGCTATTGGATGGTTAATAACCTGGACCTAGCCTCACCGTCCAAGAACGGTAATCCGGCACACACTTACGTGATGAGGGAGGGCGATGCAGACAACATCACCCTACCTCCGATCGACCGATTACTACGGTCCCACAGAATCTGGACACAGCCTTCCATAAAGCCACTAAAGTCCAAGAGCCACACTTACCACAGTTCAATGCAAAGAAGTTTTCAACTCATAATATGGACCCCTTTTTCAAGGCACAAGAGATCGATGACAACTACAAAGTGATCAACGATGTCAAGAATAAGAACTATAAGATTGACGACCGCAAGCTGGTTCAGATCGAAACCATGACAAGGCGAATGTTCTTCGGCCTTAATAGATCTAGAACGATCAATGAGACTCTTATATCCAGATTTCGAGATTCGACATCTGAGGATGACAGAATGATCTACTCGGCCCTACTTATGCAAAAGAAGGACCAGCAGTTTCTAACGGATCATCTCACATCAGTCTCTGCAGCACTAACTCTGGCTCGTCGTCAAGGCCTCCTCGCTTCCTGCAGCTGGGGTGAGCAGTTTACAGCTCCACTCTACACAGCCCCCGTGGTCTACGCCATCCATCTTCGACGGAGGAATAGATAAAGTCTCTAAGGAAGTCACCAAGGATTCTAGAGAAGTCCTTATGATAAAGTCGATGGACACGCTAGCCAGCGTCATCAGGCAGACTTCACAGAGATATTCAGGGAAATCTAAATTCACTGGATTACAGAAAGCACGGGATAGGAAGATGGCCAGCTCCAGAGGAAAAGATTCTTTTCGTCGCCCATATGGCAACTACAGAGGAGGATCAGGAAGAGGCAGGGCACCCAGAGGTTCCCAACCTGGAGTCTTCCACCCCCAGCGTTCCAGTACTACCGTCACAAGTGGGTGGACGCCTTCAACTGCACTGGGAGAACTTGGGAATGTTACAAGACCCTTATGTCTCCAACATTCTTCAACACGGATATCGAATCCAACTACAGGCCACGCCTCCGCTGACAGTCAACCCTCACAAGTTCGACTTCCAGGCGCAACAACTACCAAAGTTAAGAGAGGCTGTTACATCTCTCCTAACCAAGCAGGCCATAGAAGTACTAGATCAAGTAAACATCGAACCAGGCTTCTACTCCCCAGTTTTCCTAGTGCCCAAGAAAAACTCCAAGGAGAAATACAGACTCATTTACAACATGAGCACATTCAACAGAGATTATCTATGCAAACCGCCAACGTTTCGCATGATACATCTACCTCAACTACGGCACCTAATTCGTCTCATGGACTACATGGCCAGTATAGATCTGCAGGATGCTTATCTACACATCCCGATACATCCCGAATCCAGGAAATACCTACTGTTTATACAAGACGGGCTGCATTATCAATGGAAAGTACTCCCATTTGGAATATCATCGGCCCCCTGGTTATTCACAAGAGTAACGAAACCTATCGTCACCTACCTACATCGTCTAGGGCTACGCAGTGAGTTTTACCTTGACGACGGGATACAAGTAGAACAAGATCCACAGCATCTCAAACTACAGTTAAACTTCATCATCAAGCTACTAACACAGCTAGGATGGTTAGTATCTCACTCAAGTCGGACCTAGTACCAACGCAAGATCTGCAATTTCTAGGCATTCGATTTATCACGACACTGAACCGTATCGTCGTACCAGAAGACCGATGGCTCAAGATCCAACAGACCATCCCACAAGCCTTACTCTCTCCGCTACCACTACGACAATGGCAGAGTCTGTTGGGTGTCCTCACGTCAGCCCAAGACATGACAGTCAGAGGCAGACTACAGTTATGTCCGTTACAGGTCTTCATCAATGCTCATCTGGACGACCTACAGCCATTCAGTCTACCGAAACACATCAGACCTCATCTACTATGGTGGACCAGGAGGTCGAATGTCTGCGAAGGCATTTATTTAACAGAGCCGGAATTCAAAACCCATCTCTATGTAGACGTGTCGCTCCAAGGTTGGGGAGCTCATCTCGCCAACCGGACTGGATCCCGGATCCACAAGCGTGGGCAACGGACGCTCTAAGGATATCCTGGGAAGGCCTCAACGCGTACGCGTTTCCGTCGCCAGCGTTAATCCCACAAGTGTTACAGAAAATCAGACAAACACAGAGCCTCCAACTGATTTTGGTCGCGCCCTACTGGCCAGCGAGAACGTGGTTTCCCATTCTAATTCAAGAAATCGGACAACCAACACTAGAGCTACCAAAGCGCTCGAATCTACTAATACATCCTCACACCAAACAAGCGCACGGAAACCCAGAAGCATTCCAACTTCACGTATGGACTGTATTAAAGTGTGTCTAAACAAGAGAGGTTATTCAGCCATAGCTGTGAAAGCAGTCACGCTTGCTTTACGCTATTCTACACGTAACTTGTACGACGACAAGTGGCACAGTTTCGAAACTTACGCAGCTAAAAAGGGATGTACAGCGAGAAATGCTACACATCCACAAGTGGCTGACTATCTGTGTTACTTACGCCAAAATAAACATTTAAAAGGCTCGACATTGTCAACATATCTTGCCGCGCTTAGTTCTGTGATAACTATGAGAATGGGTGTCAAGTTAACCAAAACACCAGAGTTACTGGCTTTACTACGTGCATTCCGATTGGAGGATCAGAAACAGAAGTTCCGAGCTCCAGCATGGGATCTTAATATAGTGCTCCAACACCTCACAAGTGAGGCTTATGAACCACTGGAATCAACAACTTTTGAATTTCTCTCACAGAAAACATTGTTCCTGTTATCCCTAGCAACGGCAGCCAGGATGTCAGAAATTCACGCACTAGATTATGAGAGAATACGGTTTGACGACAATCAAAACATAGTGCACATGGGACTACGATGGGATTTCATCGCCAAGAATCAATTGCCAGGTCAACCGGACAGATTATTCCATGTTCCTTCACTCTCCTCAATTCTCGGATCTCAAGATACGCTGGACCTATTTCTATGCCCAGTCAGAGCTCTCAAAATCTATTTACGACGATCGAAAACGAGGCGACGACATCTCAAACGATTATTCATCCCTCTATCGACAGCTACTCAGACTGAAGTCTCTTGTACCACCATATCAATATGGATAAGAACTGTCATACTTCACGCCTACAAGGCTGCAGGACTCGACCCTCCAAGAGCATCTAATCCACATGAGATCAGAGCACTGGCTTCCACACTCGCTCTACACGGTAACTGCTCATTAAATACCATTATGGAGGGCTGCTTTTGGAAATCCGACATGGTGTTTGCTAATCACTATCTGAGAGATATCACCACCGAGGACGTCTCAGGTATTCACCAATTCGGTCCCATGGTCCTCGCACAGCAGTTGACAGTCCCTCGTAGACGATGAGACATAGTCTCACGAGATTATTATGTATATATCATACCAGTATCATCTAGCTTATAACTCTACGGAGTTTTAGGGCTAATTATATACATATCTTAAGTCTACTTAGTCTTAAGCCCAGTACTGATGTTTATGTACAGTTGGGTGGCTTCTCCATTTTGGAGTCGCTTTTATACCATTACTGCTATTATCATAGTATATTATTATTGTAGTACCCCATCTATGGCAGCTGGTAAACATGGTTTATAGTAGCAGGAATTATCCTAATTCAGTGCCATTATGAAGTTCCCGTAGGGGGTTATTACATATATATATAAATCACTAATTATTTAAATACAAAGTATTCTGGTTTTTCCACCACGGTTTCTGTAGGATTCTACAAGCAAAAGAGCATGAGTCAGGATAAGGAAAAATATGTAATTTTCTGAATAAAATTGATATTTTATACTTATCCTGACTCATGAGGTAAGCCCTCCCATCCTGCCCACATAACACTTTGGATTTCCCTGTAAATTCAAGTGTTGGGCTCGCTATATCAGGAGAGAGTGAAGCATGAGGTCAGAGGGTGGCGCCTCCTTTCCCGCGCAAAGGAATAGGGAGGCAACTCGTGGTGAGTACAAATTAGTGATTTTACATTGAAGGGAGCTTCAATTAGGGAGATACAAGTGTTCCACTATGTTCGCAAGAAGAAGACAAGCAAAAGAGCATGAGTCAGGATAAGTATAAAATATCAATTTTATTCAGAAAATTACATATTTATATACTTATCCTATCTCACGCGATGGATGCCCACCCGGCCTCCCCACTACTCAGATTACAACGTTGGCTCCAAGATGAGAATGATCATTCAAGGTAGTCACGTGGGCAATTAGTGGAGCATGCTGCAAGCTTTATTAGGAAATAGGAAGCTAATTAAGGAGAGCAGCATGGAGTGTACGGGCGAATGGACAAGGAGGCCTATGGAAAAAAGTTTACAGTCTTTACACTAAAAGTCGAAGCAAGAGAGAGAGGTGCAAGTCGTGAGATAGGATAAGTATATAAATATACAATTTATATTAAAACTTCCAATTCATGCTAGAATCAATTACAAGAATATCTTACCTTGTGTGTGTGCAAGAGCCTTTGGTTTGTGACAGTCTACACTATAGAGGACTCTTGTTACAAATCAAACAATTATATCGTGTAATCACAGCTGAAATACAGGATTTATGGCTTTGATGTAATGTATTTGCTCTGATGTTGACATTATATACATTTTCATATTTTTCATCTTTTCACACATGACTGCAGTTAATAGGTCATGGCTGTGGTATCTTCCAAATGTCTGTGTGTGGGTGTAAGCTGCAATATGATAAATCTACATGCCAAGGTATTTTGGCAAATCGAAAGCAAGTTTGCTGAGTATATGAATTTGTTTTGTAAAGCAATTGCAAGTATGGTCTGACACGTAGGGCAGATGGTACAAGACACTTTCCTTCAAGGTCTTATTGAGGACAATGAGAAAATTCAACCACTCTCCATTATTAGCATTTTAACCCAAATTCTGCTTCTCAAGCCCTGGGGGTGGTCACTCATTGTCTATACTACTGCTCTTGAGCATTTTCCTGTAAGACATTTACATAGGGTAATCATTGATACTGGTAAAGGGGATAATAATGTTATTACATACAGTTTCTTGTTTACAGGTTTGAGGCACTTGTGGAACGTGAATGGATACAGGCAGGACATCCTTTCCGCAGTCGTTGTTCTAAGTCGGCATATGCTATAACCAAACAGCGCCAGGAGTCACCCATTTTTCTTCTCTTTTTAGACAGTGTGTGGCAAGTAAGTTGTCAAACAAAAGACAATCTTTCCATGATCAACTAATATTTAAGGTGAACAAATGTTGATGCTGTTCAACTAAGAAGAAATATGTTTTTGCTGAATTGTCAGTAATGCTCAGGCATGACAGTATGTCTAGTACAGTCATCCCTCGCCATAACCAGGTCTTGGGGTCTATGGATGACCCCCCGCGTTGTTAGACATCCGCGTTATAGTAACGATTACATAACGCGGAACAAAGGCCAAGTAAAATCGTATTGTCCATGGACGTAACAAAACTGCTATTTCGTGTATTGTGCCCAGTCAAAACTATATCGTATTGTTGGAGGTGAAAAACAACCTAACTTTGTAAATGAAAATAGATGTATGTACATGAAACTTGAATCAAACATCACAAGACATGATAATTCAATTGTTGTTCCTGTCATGCTACCTGTTATTCAACTAAGCCGGAAATAGCAATCAGTTGTGCACATATCGATGTTTTGGTCCAATGTACCGGTGATTCAGTTAAAAACAATCCGAAAATATAACATCAAAGAATTTCTATTCCATTATTAGAATAATTTATATGTCAAGCAGTTATTCTAACAGAGATCTTATATATTGCTATTGCATAAGTATAATGCATGTTTTCTACGAACATATTTAACATAATAATTAGCATTACTAAACACTTTGGGTTACCTGGCTGGATACATTTTACGTAGGAGACAGTTTGACAAGTCAGCGCTGACTTCCTGCTGTACGTGCCATTTTGATTGTAAAAACAAAATGTTGGCAATTAATTGTCAAGTATGACTTCAATGAGTCAATAACGCGGGTCTTGGGGTCAGTGAATGACAAAGCTGTAATCTGTTTGTGATTACTGAGAAAAATGTGAAATTGGTGCTATCGCGGTTGGCGTGAAAAACGGACCCTCACGAATGTGGTAAGCGGACGTTGTATGGAATGAGGTAATGCCATTTCACTCATGGTTTCTCTGTTGTTATTGTAAACAGTTTTAATGAATGAAAATGGGATTGAATTTAATCAAATAAAATGTGTTTTCTGACATCATACATTCTCGGATGGCGGTGTTTACCCGCACAATCACGCGTTGTGTTGCATCACAGCAAACGTTGAAAGTACTCGGCTGATGGCATGTCTTTATGATAAAGTTATTACGATGTTCATCGATTATTATTGAAAAAACCCTGCATGTTTTAAGCATCTGAAAAACCATGGATATGTACGATAAACACTATTAATTGCAATCCACACTGAATTTCACTAGTTTACAACGTGATTAACCAGAGCTGGACAGCGGATTTGTTGATGTGCTATTTTCGATGACGTGAATATGTGTGATCACTGGGCAACTTTTTTATGGGAGCCACGGTTTACCCCGCGATTTAACCGAATCCGCGGTATCGCGAAGAGCGTTATTGCGAGGGATGACTGTATACAGAAGTGACAGTTGTTTCTGACCACAGTTTGCTTCCCAGTGCCCCAGTGCCAAGGTTATGTTCGGGCAGGTATTCCACATGGCTAGTAATTAGCTGGATAACAACAGAATCTTATATCCATTCATTACTACGGGTTACATTTTGGACATCGCTGAATCCTCTAGATCTGTGGAGAAAGATAAACATGAGTAATGTCATTTGAAAATACACAGGCCAGTAGGTACCATCAGAAATTGCAGTAGATTATGATCAAAGTTCATAGATCTAGACTGCTGTTCATTGTCAATCATTTAGACATATGGACCAATCAGAATGTGTAATTTACCTCTGTGTGTTTGTATGGTGTTCCGACATGTAGTGTTTATTGGACCTCCACTTGGCTGGTTTAACACAATGCAAGGGGCACATGTAATTAACCTCTGTATGTTTGTATGGCGTTTCGACATGTAGTGTTTATTGGACCTCCACTTGGCTGGTTAAACACTATGCAAGGGACACATGTAATTTACCTCTGTGTGTTTGTATGGTGTTCCGACATGTGGTGTTTATTGGACCTCCACTTGGCTGGTTAAACACTATGCAAGGGACACATGAAATTTACCTCTGTGTGTTTGTATGGTGTTCTGACATGTAGTGTTTATTGGACCTCCACTTGGCTGGTTAAACACAATGCAACGGGGGCACATGTAATTTACCTCTGTGTGTTTGTATGGCATTCCGACATGTAGTGTTTATTGGACCTCCACTTGGCTGGTTAAACACTATGCAAGGGACACATGTAATTTACCTCTGTGTGTTTGTATGGTGTTCCGACATGTAGTGTTTATTGGACCTCCACTTGGCTGGTTAAACACAATGCAAGGGACACATGTAATTTACCTCTGTGTGTTTGTATGGTGTTCCGACATGTAGTGTTTATTGGACCTCCACTTGGCTGGTTTAACACAATGCAAGGGGCACATGTAATTAACCTCTGTGTGTTTGTATGGCGTTTCGACATGTAGTGTTTATTGGACCTCCACTTGGCTGGTTAAACACTATGCAAGGGACACATGAAATTTACCTCTGTGTGTTTGTATGGTGTTCCGACATGTAGTGTTTATTGGACCTCCACTTGGCTGGTTAAACACAATGCAACGGGGGCACATGTAATTTACCTTTGTGTGTTTGTATGGCATTCCGACATGTAGTGTTTATTGGACCTCCACTTGGCTGGTTAAACACTATGCAAGGGACACATGTAATTTACCTCTGTGTGTTTGTATGGTGTTCCGACATGTAGTGTTTATTGGACCTCCACTTGGCTGGTTAAACACAATGCAAGGGGGCACATGTAATTTACCTCTGTGTGTTTGTATGGTATTCTGTTTGTATGGTGTTCCGACATGTAGTGTTTATTGGACCTCCACTTGGCTGGTTTAACACTATGCAAGGGACACATGTAATTTACCTCTGTGTGTTGGTATGGTGTTCCGACATGTAGTGTTTATTGGACCTCCACTTGGCTGGTTTAACACTATGCAAGGGACACATGTAATTTACCTCTGTGTGTTTGTATGGTGTTCCGACATGTAGTGTTTATTGGACCTCCACTTGGCTGGTTAAACACAATGCAAGGGGCACATGTAATTTACCTCTGTGTGTTTGTATGGTGTTCTGTTTGTATGGTGTTCCGACATGTAGTGTTTATTGGACCTCCACTTGGCTGGTTTAACACTATGCAAGGGACACATGTAATTTACCTCTGTGTGTTTGGATGGTGTTCCGACATGTAGTGTTATAGGACCTCCACTTGGCTGGTTTAACACTATGCAAGGGACACATGTAATTTACCTCTGTGTGTTTGTATGGTGTTCCGACATGTAGTGTTTATTGGACCTCCACTTGGCTGGTTTAACACTATGCAAGGGACACATGTAATTTACCTCTGTGTGTTTGGATGGTGTTCCGACATGTAGTGTTTATTGGACCTCCACTTGGCTGGTTTAACACTATGCAAGGGACACATGTAATTAACCTCTGTGTGTTTGTATGGTGTTCCGACATGTAGTGTTTATTGGACCTCCACTTGGCTGGTTTAACACTATGCAAGGGACACATGTAATTTACCTCTGTGTGTTTGAATGGTGTTCTGTTTGTATGGTGTTCCGACATGTATTAGCTACATATGTTCTTTTTCTTATCCTGACTCATGCTTATTTGCTTGTCTTCTTCTTCTGGCGAACCTAGTGGAACACTAGTTATATCTCCCAATGTTTGACCAAAGTTCCTTCAATACAAAGAAATCACTCATTAGTACTCACCACGAGTTACCTCCCTTTCCCTTCAATAAAAGAAATCACTCATTAGGGAGCGAGGGTGCCACCAAGCCCATGTGCTTCACTCTCTCCTTCTTAAGCCCAGTGAGCTGGACGTGAGAGCACCTGTGTCTCCCAACACACTATATCCTTAATTATATTTAGTTAAGTTCCTCTTATACGTTAGTATAGAGGTAGTACTAGTATAATTATTCAATTTGCATTGATTATTAATTGTGTTTCTGCTGTTTTATTCACGATTCGTCGTGTTTGTTCAGTAGGCTACATTAATGAAAATTTGCACAGAATGTAAACTACGTTATTCTGATACCGATCCACATTTAAAATGCCCTAGTTGCATTACTCCATGTTCCTTTGATTCTCGTTGTAAATTTTGTATCAATTTACCTATCTCTGCCTTTGACAAATATTTATGTTCCGTTTACAGACGGAAGGCAGATAAATCACGTAAACAGAATTCAAACATGGCTAATAGATCGCATATTAATGTTTCATGTCAACTGTTGACTGAGGACACGCCACCGGCTGGTGGCATGCCTGAAGTTCCCTCGGGCGGATAAGCGTGGGGCTTGATCCGCTATGTCCAAGAAGCGACCTGCATCTCAAGAGCTGCCGTCTTCTCAGTCCAAGTCGAGGAAACCATCCATATCATCTCGTACTTTGCGTACACCAAGATCTACACCTTCATCTAAAGGGAAGTCAACAAAATCTAATAATTTTGCCTCTGATATCTTACCAGTTACAGAATTAGCATTATATGATGATGATATGCCTATTATCATTCAGAAGTTCGTCACAAGAAGCGGCCCGTTTCTGCGACTGTCACCTCAGCGCAGATGAACACACAACAGGAGATGCCAACTCTATCACCAGAAATTTTATCTGAGGGTCCGTCACCTCTGCAGAGAGACATCCCTCTTCAGCATGAACCGCTTCAGGCGACTTGATCAACCAGATAATGAGGGTGATGGAAGACCGCTTCTACGGACTTACAGAGGCCTCAGAGCCACGGGCCTCAGAGCCCACCCCATATCAAGTCATACAGGGCCTCAGAGCCCGCCTTGGCCAGCGTAGGGCCTCTGAGCCCATAGGCAGCGCCTCGCGAAGGGCAACCCTGCCGGGTGAGCTCTTTGCATAAGGTATCCCAGGCGCCTCAGCGAAGAGCTAGAGCCGCACCTATTGCAAGAGGCTTGGCGGAGAAGGAGCGCTTCGCCCGAGCACGCACCTTGTCATGCGAAGAAGGCGTCCAGCGAAGCAAGCTCATATGTCGGATCGGACACTGAATCCATACATTAGCGTGGGGCCGAAGGCTAAGTGGTTCTACATCGCCTAGAAGGCGTTGGCGTAGCCCTCAACGTTCGAGAAGTCCACAACGTCTGCGAAGCCATCACCGTTCACGTAGATCACAGTCTCCGCGAAGGATGTCTTCTCCAAGGTCTACATACACTAGCCACTCTTCAGTCCGTTCTCCTCAGTCCTCACATAGATCTTCTTACAGATCTAGGACTCCGACATACAACCATCCATCAGAGGAGGATGATGGTATTGTTTTCTCAGAAGCTGAGATAAGATATTGGATGGTAAACGAATTACAACTGGCCTCTCCCTCTAAGAACGAGGATACAGCCCAAACTTACCTCATGAAAGATGATGATGTAGATCATATCACCGTGCCTCCTATGGATCCTATCGCAGCCGTTCCTGCTAATCTGGATACTACTTACGCCAAATCTACTAAAAACCTACCTACCCATTTACCATTCTTCAATGCCAAGAATTTTTATGGACATAATATGGAGCCCTTTTTCAAGACTCAGGAGATTGATGAGAACTTTCAACTTATCAGTGATTCCAAGTCCAGAACTTATAGGATTGATGATCGCAAGATGGCCCAGTTAGATACCATTTCCAGGAGGATGTTTTTCGGACTTAATAGGTCTAGGACTATTAACGAAACTCTCATCACCAAGTTCAAGAACTCTACGGATGAGGAGAGTAGGATGATTTACTCAGCACTACTTATGCAGAAAAAAGATCAACAATTCCTTACAGACCATCTTTCAGCTCTTACTGAAATCACTACCATGACACGTCGGCAAGGGTTACTAGCCTCCTGCTCTTGGAATAAACAATTCACAGAGCCTCTGTACACAGCTCCATGGTCTTCACCGTTACTGTTTGGTGGCAACATTAACAAGGTTTCCAAGGAAGTATCTAAAGATTCTAGAGAAGTTCTCATGATTAAATCTATGGATCGTTAGCCAGCGCCTTTAAACAATCAGCACAGAGGTACTTTCGGGTAAGTCTAAGTTTTCAGGGCTACAGAGGGCCGGGATAAGAAATTAGCGGCCGTTAATAATCCCAAGAATTCTTTTAAAGTAAGCCCATACAACAAGTTCAGAGGAGGATCAGCTAGAGGCAGATCATCCAGAGGTGCCGATGGATTTAAGCGATGAAAGTCAGGTTCAGAGCGACTGGAGTCTTCCACCCCAGTCGTCCCAGTACAACCTTCTCAAGTGGGTGGGCGTCTGCAACTACACTGGGAAAACTGGGGAATACTTCAAGATCCTTATGTATCCAACATCCTTCAATGCACGGATATATCGTCTACAACTCAAGGCCAAGCCACCGTTAACAGTCGACCCACCAGGGTTCAGCGTTCAGCTGGCACTACTACCGATGTTAAGAGAAACAGTTCAGTCTCTACTAAACAAACAGGCCTTAGAAGTTCTCGAGCAGCAAAACATCACACCAGGCTTCTACTCCCCAGTTTTCCTAGTGCGAAAAAGAATTCCAAAAGAAGTATCGCCTCATTTACAACATGAGCACCTTCAACAGAGATTTTCTATGCAAACCACCAACGTTTCGCATGATACATTTACCTCAACTCCGTCAGCTAATTCGTCCACTAGATTACATGGTAAGTATAGATCTGCAGGATGCATACCTACACATTCCGATTCATCCCAGGTCAAGGAAATATCAGGGTTTATGCTAGGCGGCATACACTACCAATGGAAAGTACTTCCCTTCGGAATCACTTCGGCCCCTTGGGTATTCACAAGAGTAACCAAGCCTATTGTCTCATACCTACATCGTCAAGGCCTGCGGAGTGCATTTTACCTAGACGACGGTATACAGGTGGATCCAGATCCACAGCGTCTCAGACTACAGCTGGAATTTACAATCAAGCTACTAACACAGTTAGGCTGGTTAGTAAATCTACTCAAGTCGGACCTAGAGCCCACGCAAGATCTGCAGTTTCTAGGTATACGATTCCTTACAGCCCAGAATCGTTTGGTAGTCCCGGAGGACAGATGGATCAAAATACAACAACTGATTCCCCAAGCCCTACTCTCTCCGTTACCACTACGACAGTGGCAGAGTCTACTGGGACTACTCACATCAGCTCAAGACTTGACACTCAGAGGCAGGCTTCAATTGCGTCCATTACAAGTCCTCATCATTGCTCATCTCGAGGACCCTCTACCATTCAGTCTACCAGATTATGTCAAACCACATCTACTCTGGTGGACCAAGAGATTGAATGTCTGCGTAGGCGTCTCCTTAGTAGAGCGAATCGGATATACACCTCGTGGGTGGCGTCACTAATAGGCTGGGGAGCCCACCTTACCCGGCAGGACAGCGTCAGGCCTATGGAGCATTCAAGAGAGCTTATGTCACATAAATCTGCTAGAGATGCAAGCAGTCATAAACGCCATAAGTCACTGGAGCAACCTGTTACTGAACGCCCAGTTAATGATTCACACAGACAACTCAACAGTGGCGTTTTATGTGAACAAACGAGAATCAACAAGATCCCTGAATCTACTCACCCGATGTTTCAGACTGTTCGAATTAGTCGACAGTCTAAACATTCATATCAAAGCCTGCCACATTCCAGGAGCAAAAAATGTGTTAGCAGACGCGCTCTCTCGGCCGCACCAGCCGTCGCCGACAGAATGGATGCTCCACACAGAGATATTCAAACAGATAATCATGGAAATAGGATCTCCTCTCATAGACCTATTTGCCACCCGATTCAACAATCAACTGACAACTTTCGTATCGCCAGTGCCAGATCCACTAGCTTGGGCAACGGACGCACTAAGCATATCGTGGGAGGGACTAAGCAGCGTGCGGCTTTCCCGCCTCCTGCGTTGATCCCACAAGTCTTGCTAAAATCAGTCAAGCGAAGAGCCTCGATCTGATTTTGGTCTGCATATACTGGCCAGCGAGAGCGTGGTTTCCAGACCTCATACTAGGAATCGGGAAAACCACTACTTCAGCTCCCACTGCGCTCCAATCTACTGATACATCCGCACACCAAACAAGTGCACAAAACACCAGAAGCATACCAACTTCACGTGTGGACTGTATCAAAGCATGTTTGAATAAGAGAGGTTATTCCACCAGAGCGGCGAAGGCGGTCACGCTTGCACTACGTAACTCTACTAAGTTCGTGGCAATGCGATGACAAGTGGCGCAGTTTTGTCAATTATGCTGCTAAGAAAGGATTTTCAGCCAGATTTGCTACACATCCTCAAGTGGCAGAATTCTTGTGTTTCCTACGCCAAACTAAGAATCTGAAAGGATCTACACTATCCACTTATCTTGCAGCCATAAGTTCAGTCATTACTATGAGGACGGGCGTCAAGTTGACTAAAACACCAGAGTTACTCGCCTTATTACGTGCCTTTCGATTGGAAGACCAGAAACGGAAGTTTCAAGAGCCAGCCTGGGATCTGAATGTTGTACTTCAACACCTCACAAGTGAGGCTTACGAGCCATTGTTATCTGCGTCATTTGAATCATTGACCCACAAAACCTTATTCCTGCTAGCGTTAGCCACTGCAGCCAGGATGTCTGAAATTCACGCTTTGGATTACGAGAGAACACGGTTTGATGATATTCATAACATCGCTCATCTGGGACTTCGATGGGATTTTATTGCGAAAAATCAACTACCAGGTCAACCAGACAGGTTGTTCCATGTCCCAGCTCTCTCATCCATTCTTGGACCACATGATACGATGGACTTATCACTTTGCCCAGTACGTGCACTGAAAATATATCTCCAAAGATCCAAGCAAAGTAGAGGGAAATTCAAAAGATTGTTTATCCCTATATCTACCGCTTCACAGACAGAAGTGTAAGCACTACTATTTCTATCTGGATCGAACTGTCATACTAAGAGCCTACAAGGCAGCTGGACTGGACCCTCCAAGTGCTGCTAATCCCCACGAAATTAGAGCACTAGCTTCTACTTTAGCTTTACATGGAAATTGTTCATTAAATACCATTATGGAGGGATGTTTTTGGAGATCCGATATGGTGTTTGCCAACCATTATCTGAGACATATCACCACCAAGGACGTCTCAGGTATCCACCATTTCGGTCCCATGGACCTCGCTCAACAGTTGACAGTTCCACGGAGAAGATAAGTCTATCTTGATGATTTTATACTTATCTGATAACAGTACTAATAGCTACGTGCTATCTATATATATTTGCTTAAGTTAAAATTTTATCTTAAGCTCAGTACTATGATTTTATATCATTATACACATATACCTACAACTCTTACGAGTTCTACTATTATATATATGTTCAGCTTAAGTTCTATCTTTAAGCTCAGTCATATGTTCATTTCATAACATGTATTAGTTAACAAACTCTCAGTAGTTGGTTACTATTATACAGCTTAAGTTATCTTTATACCTTAAGCACAATTATGTTATAGCTTATATATATACATATTGTAAGCTTATTACTTTGGTTCTTATAAAAGTATACTTATAAACTATCTACAGTTTATACTTCACATTAATAGCTTTAGCTTTAATTAATGTTCTATATACTTTTATTATATTCAGTAAATTGTAATAACCTTCTTAAGAGGCAGCTGTTAATATACAGCAGGAATTCAGTTCAGTGCCTTCATGAAGTTCCCATAGGGTTATTACAATTATCTCAGTTCAAATCACTAATTAGTAAAATCCAAAGTATATATAATCCCACCACCTATCCGTAGGATTCTACAAGCAAATAAGCATGAGTCAGGATAAGAAAAAAATATGAAATTTTTAGAGTAAAATTAATATTTTTATACTTATCCTGACTCATGAGGTAAGCCCTCCCGTCCTCCCCACTTAGCACTTTGGATTTCTCGAGAAAAATAAAGTGTTGGGCTCAATACAAAAAAGGAGAGAGTGGAGCACATGGGCTTGGGTGGCGCCCTCGTTCCCGCGCTTGGGGAAAGGGAGGTAACTCGTGGTGAGTACTAATGAGTGATTTCTTTTATTGAAGGGAACTTCAATTAGGAGATATACGTGTTCCACTAGGTTCGCCAGAAGAAGAAGACAAGCAAATAAGCATGAGTCAGGATAAGTATAAAAATATTAATTTTACTCTTAAAATTTCATATTTCATTAGTGGACTTAGTAGATGTGATATTGGTATCTTCATTATGATTTCCCGGAAGTAGGCCACATTTAAAGCTGGTAAAGCTTGTTAGTATCAAGGATCTTCGCCGACCAGTTGTCACTGTTGACTGTATGTCTCAGATAGAAGGTTCTGAAAGTAGAGGCCTTGGTTTCCCAATTTTATAATGTCTGCGACAGAAGCACCTTTGGTAAATGCCTTCGAAGTGCTTGCTCCTCTGACAGAATGAGCTTTATAATGCAAGGTGTCCATATCCGAGTTGCTCATAAGGTTTGTCACCCATCTTGTGAAACTTGGGGATGAAACTGGTTTATGCGGTTTCAAAAAGCTCAACAGAAGGCCACGTCCACTTTCATCCCTCCAAGCTTCTGTGCGTTCTAAGTATACTCTAAGGCACCAACCTGTCTTAGTCACCTTGGTGTTTTTAGTCAGAGTAAATTCTACTTCAGTGCCCCTGTTCATCATGTCTGGTATCCAGAGAGAATACTCCGAAAACCTACTAGAGGAGGTTAGCATCAGAAGCATTGTCAACATCTCAGACTAGTTTTTGTATTATCTTTCAATTTTTACAAATGTTGCATCACCAAATCTACATCCCAGGCCAGGCAATATCTGGGATGAGGCAGATTCTGATTATAATCCCTGACATTAATTTAGTGACAAGGGGCTTCTGACCCACATTATAGCCTTCGATCGTGGGGTGAAAAGCAGACAAAGCTGATCTTGCTGTATTTATGTTCCTGTACTGATTATTTTCAAGGTACAAGTGATTGAGTAACAAAGTCTAAGATAGACTCCACAGTGGCTGAAAAGGATCAAAATGTTGTTGATTGCTCCAGACAGCCAACCCATTCCAGGAAGCATTCTAAGTGCCTTGTGTGCCAGGTCACCATTGGCAGGAAAGCAACAGTGTAGTCACCTCTGAAATTCCTCTGGTCTTGGTGCAATGATGGAAACCTTCCACGCCGCCACAACCAGAGTGTTGTTTTCTATCAGTGGATGAGGCAGGTTTTGCAGCTGCAGAACGGCTTCATTTAGAAAGTGAATCTCAGTGCAGAAAGATCCATTGAAAATGGGCTCAGTATCTGGTTGCATTGAGCAATGATGACCATCCAATCACTCGAGTCGTTGAAGTGGCGAAACTCCCAGTCCACATGAATGTTCTCTTTCCCTTGCAGATTGACTGCTGTTGGATAACAGACGGTTTTAGTGGTGGAAACCCCTTATCTGCTTTGTGTCCTCGAGCAGTCTGACTGATTGTCCTCCCCAATTGGTTCACATAAGCCATGGTTGTCTAATTGTCGATTTGGACCATAACTGATTGATCTTTGATCTCTGCAAAAGGTCAAGAGTGCCAGATGAACTGCCTTCAGCTCCAGAACATTGATGTGCATTCTCTGCTCCACCTCTCTGTGCTTGAATGCAGTTGATCTGGTAAGATTGTTCTCATTGAAGCTGACAGTTTCCCTATCAAGCTTGCCTGTTGTCGAATCCCTACCTCTTTCTTTCTCATCATGTGATGACAGGTTGCCACAATGTTCTCTACCTTCTCCTCTGGTAAGATCAAAGTAAGATCCAGTGTCTATCTGAAACCCCAGGAAAGTGATCAACTGGATTTGTGACAGAACTGATTTTTTCCAGTTTAGAGATTGGAGAAAAAAGAGGAAGGTGTCTCTGTGTTGAATCAGCAGGGTCGGCGATTCCACTGTACACAAGATATCGTCCAGGTATATAATCAGGCTGGTGCCTGCTCCATGAGCCAATTATACTACTGGATGAAGAAGTTTTGTGAATGCTCTTGGAGCCAGGGCAAGTCCAAATGACATGCATCAGAACTGATACATAACACCCTTCCAAGAGAAGCAGAGAAGCTTTTTCATAGGGGCTGCCACTGAGACGCTGAAGTAAGCATCGTTTAGATCCAACTTGCAAAGGAAGTTCCCTTTGCAGATCAAGTCCCTTAGAAGGTATAGTCCTTCCAACTTGAAGTGTTTATAAGGAATGTGAGCATTCAAAGGCGTGAGATTTATGATGGGCCTCTGCCATCCGGCTTGGGAACCTTGAACATTTGACTTAGAAAGTGAGCCAAGTCCATCGAACAGACTAGAGAACAACCTCTATCACGTGTTTATAAAGCATTGATTGGATCTCCTGGCCTCAAAGCTATCTGTCTTTTGAAGTTTAGTTTTTGTTTATACACATAATTCTGAATTAGTTACGAGAAAAAAGGCAACTCGAAACTTGAAACTCCATGGATCTGAAGTGATCTTTTGCCAGTTTTTTATAAAGTGACCCAGACGACCCTCCTTAAGGAACAAAAGATCCAGGTTTAGTTTTTTTGAATAGCTGGAATAACCTGTAGATGTAGCATTGAAGAAGGAGTACACAGAGTATTGTGGAAACAGGCGCTGTTGACATTTGAACCACTTGGTATGAGAGTTTCTACAATTCTGACTGGGCTGCCTGCCTCTAACTCTGAATGAGATACCTCGGAAACCTTTAGAGCTTCTGTTAAAGGAGGGCATGATGCGGAATGTGCCCCCAGAAGATTGTCTTCCTCCTAAGGGCATTCTCTGAAAGGACTGTACATCAGGGTGACTGGGCCCTTGTTGTTTGAAAGTAGGTCTAAGAGCTCAGCATCAAAAATCAATTTGGCTTTTGGTTTTACTTTTGACCTCTTTCAGCATGATGTCAGTAAAGGCATCCACAAAGAGTTTGCCCTTAGCCTCTGACAAAGCCTTGTCATGTTTGAGAATGAGATGTTTAGCCTTCTTGACATCCGTAGAAAGCTTTGTCAGAATGTTTAACCTCCTTTTGTAATTCATGGAGACATTGGCCTGACCAAGTAGACCAACTCTAGCAGTTAAAAAATATCCAAATCAGCTGGGTAATCACATCTGCGGATCTTACAAGATTATGCCACAAGTGACACAGGTGCCCCATGAATTGAGAATCTGCTTCTGAATAAACTGAATGGATTGATCAAATTCTTCTCAAAAGACTTTCCTGGCCTCAAAGAGGTAATCTAGATAGGGATCAAGAGAAGGTGTCTGCAGATAGTCTTCTACAGGAACAGGGAGATCTTCCAGAATATTCTCCTTTAATTGGAATCCAACGTCGGCCCCCAAATGTATTTGCTTTTTTCCAATTTATTGTCACCCCAGGTAAAAGTTGCTGGTCTGAATCCCCCCCTATAACGTATCTGAGAAGGACTTCTATGATGAGTGTGGAGCCTGGGGGCATAGTCATAGAATCTGGTGGGCCAGCGTATAAGTTGAATAATAAATTTGAATCCCTGTTTGAACCTTACATGTAGCCCGTGTGAGATGGTATTTGGGAAACTCTTATCTCATGATAACGCAGAATGAAAACCCCGAGCAAGATACCATTGTTCCTAATTTCGGAGACAGACCTATTTTTGTTGAAAGAGATGTAAGGTGTGGTGAGGGTCATGTTGATCAACCATTCGGGTTCTTTAAAGTCTGTCAGAGACGCCCGCTCATACATGTTGCCTTTTAAGTGCAGGACGTACAAGGCGTTTTCCTCACCGACCTGATCGAACCACTCTGTGTCTCCTACATCACCGAGTGTGACGTTGGGAAGATGATTGTTCATCACCTATATAAAATGTTATAAAATAGTTTCCAATTGTTTTTCTGATAATTTCTCTGGTGTGCACTTCAACCCCATGAAATGTATGTTGTCGGGTAAGAAAATTTTGGTGAGTGATATCGTGTCTTCCACGGTAACGGTGACTCCCTGCAGACTGGTGTGGCAATCGATGTTCACCCGCACGTAAACAGAGCAAACGTGGTATTGTTGTTGTTTGGTCCACCGGAGTTTGATTCCTTTCACGATTTCGACTGGTGATGATGGCTCACCGAGGTAGACTTGGATGATCAACGTGGAATTCTCTGGTATATTTCCCAGGATGTCGACCACGTTGTCATATTCAGACACTATTTGCAATCCAACGATTTGCGTCCTAGGTTTACTCGATAGCATGTGGGATGTCGTACTCGAGCGTGCGCTGATGATCACACTGTGTCTCACTGCCGGGACGTAAGCCACGGACAGCGTTCCGTTGTTCACGACTTTGTTTAGGTAGTGGTCTTTGTTTTCTGTGAACACGTAGGGAGAGCCGAGCGTGATGTTCAGAAACCAGTCGGTTCGAGATTGTACCAAACCCCATTTGTTGTCGTCGGTGAAGACGAGGCTGTACAGCTTGTTTCGAGCGATGATCGTGGTCTTGACGTCATCTAGGTCGAAAAGTTTGCCACCGAACGCTGGGTATATCATTCATTTATCCTCACCGCTGCGGACTAGGGCGTACCGAGTGTTGCTGTTTGCTCCTGCGGTATCGATGATATCACTTAGTTTCTGTCAGATCCCTCGGCGGGGACTTCAACGCGTTTGTAAATGTTATTTTTCAGTTGCAAGGCGTACAGTTTACCGTCTATTCCTGGTTCGTCAAATCCACGAGTGTCCCCGAGGTCGGAGATCGCTAGGTTGGCACATTTTCTTAATCGCATTCCTGGGCTGTGGGCGCTAGTCATTATTGTATGTGCAGCGTTATGCTGAGGTACCCAATATTAATAGGGTGGTTTTTTATATCTAAAATACATTTTTTTAACTCTGAGATGGTACCTCGCGTTTATTTCTTGTACTGCCGTGTTGAAAAAGATTCGGTTCTGCCATCGTTGTACTTTTCCGTTTTCACCGGTACAGCTCTCAGCGTAGAAGGGCATTCACCTTGAATGTTGTCCGTCGTGTTCAGCTGATCAAGATGAATGCACAGTTCGCGGTATGGAACTAGGTCGGGTAATTCCATGCCTGTGACGGTGTTTGTCGGGGGTATTTCGCTCGATGGCAACCCGATTGTTCTCGCCAACAGCCGGCTGAGTCTCAAGACGTTTCTTCCGTTTTTAGTTAACACGACTGTGCCGTTTGAGTCGTTAATTTTGAGTTCGACTCCCACGGGTTTGAAGACTTCATCGCTGAGCGAGCATATACTGTAGTCGCCGTCCGTTATTTGGTTACGTTTATCATTGATGAATAGCCTGTTGTTGCTGCTGTTGATGTTGGTCCATCGCGGTAGGTAGGTGATATCGCAGAGTGCGACTTCGAGTTGACCTGACGTGTTATCGATCGCATGCATCAGTTGAACGGACTCACCGCTTGTTATTCCTGGAAGTGTTACGTACATATTAAAGTATATATACCCATTATATAATAATTTTAAAATGTACAAATCGGGAGTGTTTTACCCTAAAATGGATATAGATTTCACGAACATTAAGACCGTGGTCGATGCAGATGGTTTACATTTAGTGAGTGAGTGAGTGAGTTATTATTTAACGTCACATCGGCAGTTTACATTTCAGAGCACAGTGTATTGATGTGTTTAAAAATTACAGGGTTTCGGTGACGAATGTGAAAACGGTGCACGCTTGGTTTAACAACCCGATGCAGTTCTGGCAGAATCAATTCAATTTCGCCGCTACAACGGGGTGCGGCTTGACGTTGAGCGACACTCGGCCTGGCCCTCTGGGTCGGTCTGTGTTTATGTTTCACGTGTACTATCAGATCAGGCGTATCCTCAAAGAAATCAGCGCTCCGCTTCGACAGGACCAAGGCTGGGATGCAGTGAACAATTCGAAGACGGATTGGCGTTTGCCGGGCCCGAACCACGTTCACAACATGCCTTTTGCGAAAGCCAGCAAACAGCTGGTGAAAGATTGGGGTTACAAGTTGTATCATTACGTCAAGACGGAGGTTTGAGCAGGGACCCGTGGACGATTGGAAAATGTTCATGCTGGACATGTCAAAAGGGTTTACTCGTGCCGGTGTAATACGTTTGAACGATTCGATTCGAATATACGTGTGGGCGCCGGTGGGTGCGCAGACGCAAACGCGTTCCAGCTTCGTGGGTAAAGGAACTGCTTACGATGCGCAGAAACAGTTCGTGTCCAACGTTGGGGATGCTATTAATGCTTGATAGTAAAACAGCGCTAGTGGACGGGGGGATCGCGATCGGCTTGTGCCTCATTTGGTTAAAAATTCCTTAGCCGCGACGTACACCAGACCCGCCACGGCGACGATGGCTGCCCACAGGTTTTGACTGAATCACGTGACAGTTTTAGCCAGCGTACTCAGTAGCCACGAGACGATGCTACCCAGGATTCCCGGAAGCGCGTCGGCGGCTTTACCCGCAAGTTTAGCCAGGGCTGCGCCAAGTCTCTGACATTGCCACCACCTGGTGGTGGTGTTGGTATGCCACTGCCGCCCATCAGCGATTATGACCAGAGTCGATATGATGAAGCCCAATGCCGTCAGAACGCTGGCGATGGTAATGCCTTGTTCCCGGAACAGAGTTCGAATCCTGTTGGCCAACGTGGTGTCTTCGGTCAGGACTCGACCGATGGTTTCCCGCATGCAGCTGATCTGAGATCGAAGCTGTTCTCGATTCGAGGAAGCGGATTCCAATCGGGCCCGTCTCTCGTCTTGCAAGTTCATTCAGTTTCCCCATGTTGTCCACGGGTTCTCCACAAACGGTTTGCAATGCCCTGTCTAGCCCTTGCAGTTCTCGAACAGGAAATTCAAAGCCCGGCAATGGCTCGTTCCAGTACGTGTCCAACAGTTTTTCGATGCTGCCCGAGGTTTCTTTGGCACGTTTGGGCACATCTCCGGCATTGCTTAGTTCGGTCCTGACGTTTTGCAGATCACGAACTACTTTGGGTGGAAGTTGTTTGGGTCGTGCGCCACCGTATTCTCGCAGGTTTAATTCGTCGAGAACGAATTGGGCGCCGTGTTTTCCGACCACCGTCGACAGAGCTAGCGGTTTTCTCGTGCGCGTGTTCATGAGATCGATCTTTGGATCGGCTATCAATCGCAGCGTGCCCTTGTTATCGATGACAAACTTGGAATAGTCTCGGTACGGCGGCTAGACGTAATTTGTATCCCGGTTTTTTAAATCGTCGTAATAATCATTGACGGTTTGTTTGAGGAGTTCGTCGCTCAAGGAGTTGTTGGTAAACGAAGTGTCTTCAACGTAATCCCCATCATCGAGCGCACCACCGCCCAAATCATCCATCGGAATATCATCCATCGGAATATCATCCATTATATTAATTATATTAAACTTTTATATTTTATGTATATAACAATGTAACAATACGGAATAAAGCTAGATCCTTTCCGAAGATTAAGAGAGCCTCTAGGTGCCAAAAGCCGTGCGTCAGTCGGTGACTATCACCAATAATCCGAGCAAGATAGATCAAAACCAAACGCTGTTGGTTCAATTCCCCAACCTGGGCGAGAATGACCTTATCGTTCCCGGCACAGTTCGACTGGCATCTAACATCGCATTGACTTCCGAAAACGACAAACGTGAACTCGTGCGGAATATCGGCCGTGCCATCGTCAAGAAAACCACCATCAAATTCAGCGGCAACTATGTGTTAAGTATAGAAGACAGCTATGTGTTTTACTGTTAAATAGACCTATGGAAAAGCGAGGGTGAACGTAATAATGATGTGTATCAAGGGATCAGTAAATCAACTCGGATGCGCGTCTGGTGCGTTTTCACGCAAGATTAGCTCAACAAAATCCTGGCGGATGAAAAAGCCATCGCCGAAGCGTATCGGAACCGGTTTTGCGTGCCGCTCGACTTCAAGTTGCTCACGTTTTACCAGGCCGGGCTGGGCGATCAGTTGGAATACGAACTCACGTTTAACGACTACAGCAAAGTGGTGCGTACGCCGAACGGTGATGCTGGTAGAAGCCATCAGCAACATCTCGCTGGAGTTCGACATGGTAACGAGCCTGGAGCTGGCCCGGCAGGTTTCGAAACCAGTACTCGGGAAAGCTGTCCATCCTCTACGACCGAGTCCTGCGACACCGGACGATCGTACAGGACAAGAGCGACACGCTGTGGAACATCAACTTGAACATGCCGGCGCGATCGATGAAAGGCATCTTGATCGTTCCTGTGGAGGATTATGAACCCTTTCAAAGAGACAGCAAAAGGTTTTTCAACCCCGAAATCACGATAGTGGAAGTAACCATCGAAGGCGTGCCCAACCAACTGTTCAGTCAAGGTATGAGGGCACAACAGCAGTGGGATGAGATGAAAAAGCTACCCAACGTGAAAGAACCTGTGCAGATTGGGGATAACCTGACCACCAAGTACGCGTTGTGGTTGGACAATGGATCCACGGACGACGATCGGTTGCACGGCAGTGGATGCCGCATCGACAACGGCAGCGAGGGGATAACCATCCAAATCACCAAAATATCCCAAAATGAAGGCAAATTAAATAATATTTGTACGTGATTATGGACGCGCAACTTAATCTAGACAATGGAAGATTCGTGCAAGCCACCGATTGATTTGCCTCGAGATCCACACTGCGCTATCGTGTGCGGTCAGACGGGCTGTGGGAAGACCGTTTTTGTGTTGAACATGCTGGAAGGATACTATCGGGACGTGTTTGATAATATCGTTATTATATGGCCTACTTTACACATCAACAAAACATACACAGAGAGATCTTGGGTGATGACGGACCCGGACGTGCACATCCGGGAACACGTCTGCAGGATTTCTTGAAAGCTTATCACAACAAATTTAAAGGGGAGTCAATGCTGTTCATCCTGGACGACTGCAGCGCTAATAAAGAGATAACAAAAAAGAGAGACATGCTGTCGTATTTAGCATTTTCTGGCAGACACGCAAAACACAGCGTTTGGGTGCTAACGCAGAAATTCAACTCAGTGTTGAAAGACCTCAGGGAACAGACGCGATGGGTAGCCTTGTTTCACTGCAAGGACAGGGATTCGTTCTAGAACTAGAACGGGAACGAGTGAAAAAACTGCTTGCCAAAACGAAACACGCCACACTCGTGTTGAAAACCGACCAACCTGTGGTTTATCGAGTGTTTTAGTTTAGCAAATTCTAGCAAATTCTTAGCAAATTCTAGCAAATGAAAGTTTATAGTTTTATATTAAATGTCGACTTTTGAAATTCTCATCGTGTGTAACTTAACTTTCATCTCGCTATGTTTCACGTGCACTGGATATTATTTTATTAGAATGAAAAATCGTTTGTTACATTATAAAATGGAGTGCAACAAACTGCTCGAACAAATGTTGGTGGCTGATGATAAAAGTGACGACAAACGAGATAGACGGTGGCGCTGGCGGTCGGCGGCAAAGCCAAACAATACTTTGATGGGGACAATCTCACTCCAGATAAAATTCAGAAAATGCCCACCGATGAGATCGATAAGCTGTACGCGAGATACGAAAACTATAGGATCTGTCATAACGCAACTTCCTTCCCATTCCACCGGAACGTTGACTTTACCTGTGGGAAGATCTCGAGAAAGATCCGTTCATCGAACACGCTTTGGACGCTGTCAGCTGCGTCTTGTACCACAAATACGGTATGTTTTTAGCCCCGGTTACCGCGGCGATTATCACTGCAAAGCATTGTCAATTTAAAGAGGAAAAAAATAAAAATAATAGTATACAAGATGGAAACTGCCCAGCAAGAAATGACTCCGGCTCCAACACAGGAACCGACACAAGTCACCAAGAAGAAGAATCCAAAAAAAGTGGACGCTGGTAGAAAAGGCGGTTTTGCCAAGCACCACAAAAATAATTATACTCTGTGGATAGCTGCAGGCGCAGCTGCTGCCGTGGCAACATTAATTATGTTATATAATAAACCAAAACCAACACCAAAACCCACACAACAACCACAATTAGAGGTAAACCCGCATATTATGTTATAAAATAAATATATTTTTGTTGTATATATAATGTCTGAAGGAAATACATTCGTTAACGACGCATACCACGCCACCGTGGTCGCCGGACTAGCCGTAGGTTACGTTCGTTTAACAAAAATGGTTCTCAAACAACCTACGATCAAGCTCGATTTCGACCTGCAGGATATGGGGATGCTCATCATGAATTTGGGCATGGCGATGGCCACCAAGGACGTCCTCGTAAAACAAGGAATTATACTGGAAAATATTTTCAAGTAATATAAACATATATAGAATGGCTACGATCGCTATGATGGTCGACAGGGCTTTAGTCAACTCCCTGGCATTTTCTGGGAGCAATTACCTTTTCACGAAATTACGAGAGTCAAACGCGGCCGAGGTAGAAGCGTAACGAAAACGCCACGATATAGCCTTGGAGAAATGACAAGCAGCCCAAACCGAGTACGCATAAAAATGCATGCAGAGACTCAATTTCATTAATGATCAACTCGAGCGTGAAAACCATGCCGTTAGGACGTCGATGATGCCACGAAAGAATACTACCTGCTAACCGGTAAACAGCTCGAACCTCTCGACGATGAACCCACACTCTCTCAGTATTACGCGCCTTGCCCCAGGACAAAAAAGATCGAGAACTGATCTTCGTCGCACTGGGTCTAGCCGCGACCGTGTTAATAGTGAAACAATTAGACTAAATATTCATATGAATATAACAAAGATGAGACCCGCTCCGTATCGTTGTCAATAAGTGCTTATGGGGAAAACTGACATTTGTGGCAAGAAATGCAGGACTGAGGGGTATTGTTGCATACACATGAAGACTATAAGAAAAGGTTTCATGAACTACACGTGCTCTGTATGTGGCATTGGAGTGAAATGTCATTACTGCTTATGTAGATCCCACGGGGCGAACATGGTCCGAAACCAACTTATTTACGAGAAGAAAAAAGACTATTTGAACAAACGTAAGAGCCTCCTCAGAATGAAAATTTTTTAAAGATTTTATATGCGCTTCTTATTTTTGGCCTGACAGATAAGGCTGGCGGAGTTACCTCCCCTCAATAACCAGGGACTCAATTAGAGATTGGGTTTGCAACTAAGTATAACAATGAATACTGTTCGAGAGCCGGCCGATCTACAGTTCGTGCGGACTTCTAGAACCCCGAAAGGTTATCTGAAAATCTGGCAGATGAAATTAGCCAAAATTATACCAGCCACCGATATCAAACCTATAATCACCAGCAAACTCGAAGAGGAACTGAACGACTTGGGACGCTTCAAATTTCGATTTGTATTGAAAATAATGCGGATTGATGGGGCCTTGGGGGTTATCTTCCCCATCACAGGTAGACCTAAAATCACGACTTAACCCGAGATAGATACGTAATTCAACACCTCATTACAAAACATACAAGAACACCTGGAACGTGTTGAGTACAGAATCGAAACGGTCTATCTAAGTATAGCTGACTACAATGCTGAAGTGGACCTATTATTACCACCCCTCCACATGTGTTCTTGTGTGAAAGTTAGTTTCTTTTTTTTTTTGTTATCTGATAGCCAAAACACATCTTTACAAGAACCATGAACGTTGCATCAAAACGCAACCGTAACGCCTCCTGCAGTCACTTTCTGCATGTGCAGGGTCCAGCACATAGGTTTCTGACGGCTAAGTGGATGGTCGACAATTTAGATCAGTGAGACTCGTACTGGTCGTTAAATTACACAAATAGTTTGCCATATTCGGGCATAGTATAGATACTAAACAATTTAGAATTATAGTTGTGTATCTTATCAGATAGCTTATTTAGTTCATGTAGTTTAGAAAAAGTATCATATTTTGTTTGGTGGTCGGAGTAGCAAAAGTATCATATTTAGTTTGGTGGTCGGAGTGGCAAAAGTATCATATATTTAGTTTGGTGGTCGGAGTGGCAAGAATGTTGTTTATTTACCATTTAGTTAAGCACGTTTTTTCACATTTCACATTCACAAATTATTTTAGTAATTCCACTGCGTAAACATTTGGTAGCAGAGCGTGGTTACTGCTCTTTATTTCTGAACTGAGTTTATTTATTCAGGTAAGTTGTTAGGTGTTCTCTCTTTCTCCCAGTGTAGATAGTGTTATTTTTTCAATATTTTGTTTTGAAAGTCATGGCCAAACCAGAAGCTGATAGCAAGAGTACTATGCTCAATTTACAAATAATAAAACTTAAACGTGCAAAGACCAGTTCGAAAACGGCACTAACAAAAGCTAAAAACCAGTTGTTAGCTTTACTTGAACAAGAACTACCTTCAAGACAGTCAATCAGAGATTATATTAACAAGGTTGCCTCACTACAAAGCAAGACTGTGGGTGTTATAGTAAGCTTGGCTGAAGCTTATCAAGAAATTGATGATCTAGAAAAGTTTGATAAAACTATTAAAGAGATTGAACCACTTGAAGAAGAAAGTGAAACTGCCGTAAACATGGCTTTAGTATACTTGAACAATACTGCTAGTACTTCAGCAGGTAGTCTGAGAGAGGGTATTGACAGGTTGTATGGTAATAGGGATCACGATGTTGTTCAAGATGACAAAAAGTCGGTTAGAAGTGATCAAGTTTCAAAGCATGGTGATGATGTAAAGCCAATAGAAACAGTAGCTACACAAACAGTTCATGGTAGACAAAAGGTTGTGACATATAACTCTGAAAATGTTGAAATTAGTTAGTTCACTTTCTGAGATGGATGTTCGAATCACAAAGGCAAGGGTCAGTAGAAACTCTGCGTGAATGGGTAGTCAGAGAATCTGAATTTCAGATGATAGCATCAGAGGTTAAACATGGTGTTTCAGAAAAATCTAAGACAGATCAATCATGTTCACGTACACAGAAAGGTGTTTATTTTGGTGCAAAGAACAATGAGAAAACACTCAAGTGTCATGTATGTCAAATGCAAAACCATACAACTTCAAAGTGTCGTAAACTGAAAGCTCTTGATATTTCCAACAGATGGGAAACTGTAAAACGCCTGCAACTTTGTTTTCGATGTTTAGACAAAGGCCATGTAGGGAAACATTGTCAACAGTCGGAAAAATGTAACATTGACGGATGCCAAGCAATGCATAATCGTTTACTTCATAGCAGCAAAACACAGTTACAAGTTGATGTTGAACAAACCTCAGGTAGTACAGAGCAATTTTCATCTGTTACAATGTCAACTACGAAACAACAAGCTAAGACCTATACACTCAGGACTGTACCAGTTGTCTTAAAGAATGGCATTTCTGAAATAAAGGTCAATGCTCTGTTGGATGACGCCAGTACTCAAACTTACATTAATGAGGACATTGCTAATCAATTAGGTCTTCAAGGTAGATATCAGCAGATCTCTGTTAACGTTTTGAATAGCAAAACTGAGACGTTTAATAGTCGGTGTGTTCACTTTGACCTTGAAAGTGTTGATGGTTCAGTAAAAATGTCAATGAAGGCGTTGACGACTACTAAAGTGACAGGATCATTGCCTGCTGTGAACTGGCAAAATATCCAAGAAAACTGGAAACATTTGGAACGTGTAGATTTTCCTAAACCAGTTTCTCCGCCAATAATAGACATCCTCATAGGGATTGATTATATTGAGTTGCACAGTTCACAAAAAGAACTGTATGGACTACCTGGAGAGCCAGGTGCAAGACTCACACCGTTAGGATGGACATGTGTGGGGATTGTTCCAAAAGGTTGTGCATCCAAGAACCAGATGTCACGTGTATGCTTTGTTCAGCATGCTGTTGCTGGGTGTGCAGATGATTGCCTCGATGAACTTGTTCAGAAGTTTTGGGAAACTGAAGAGGTTGCTATTGCAACACCCAAGTTGAGTCCTGAAGAGGAAGATGCACTTCAAGCTGTTAAAACGTCCCTTAGCTACACAAATGAGCGATATAAAGTAGGCATTCCTTGGAAATTGGATCCTGAAATCTTGCCAGACAATTATGAGATGGCATTGAAACGTTTGAAAGATACAGAGAAGAAATTGTCAAAAAATGATACAATATTAGCAGCATATGAAGATGTCATAGATAAGTACCTTGAAAGGAATTACTTCAGAAAAGTTCCAGAGGAAGAAATCAGTAAATCAAAATGGTACTTACCTCATTTTCCAGTGGTGAATATGAACAGGTCAACAACAAAAGTCAGGTTGGTATTTGACGCATCTGCTAAATGTAGTGGCATTTCCCTTAATGATGTTATACACCAGGATCCCAAGATGCAATATGATCTGTTTGAGATACTTTTGAGATTTAGAAGGTATCCAGTTGGACTCGTCTTGACGTCGTGGAGATGTATTTGCAAATAGAGATTGCGGAGTGTGACCGTCAATACTTCTGGTTTCTCTGGCGATCAAGTGATCAGGTCAAACCTCCTGCTGTTTATGAATTCTCTCGAGTAGTGTTTGGAATAAACTGTTCACCCTTTCTGGGTCAGTACATCACACAGGAGCACGCAAAATTACATGAAACAGACTTGACTATGGCGTCTACAACAGTTGTTAAATCAACTTACATGGACGATAGCATAGATTCTGTTCAAACTGACATTGATGCATTAGAACTTTACAACCAGCTGATGACCCTTTGGGGAACAGCAGGTATGCACGCCAGAAAATGGCTGTCAAATTCAAAGAATGTTCTGAATGAAATTCCAGCGGAAGACAGGGTGCAGGAAATTAGCATATTGACAGATGAATTACCATCAGTCAAAACCTTAGGACTTGTCTGGTGTGCTGAAGCTGACGAATTTAACTTTGGTTGTAGTTCAAAAAACAAATTGCTCACAGTGACAAAGAGATCCTTTCTCAGAGAAATTGCCAAGGTTTTTGATCCGTTAGGATTACTAGCACCATTCGTTGTGAGAGCAAAAATCTTACTCCAGCAAATGTGGCTTGCTGGGCTCGGATGGGATGAGAAAATGAATCCTTATCTTGAAGCAAAAACATGGAAGTGGTACAATGAAGTGCAGCTGATTTCTTCTCTCAGATTTCCGAGAAACATAGGTTTAAATCAAGCTGCAATTGACCAGCAGTTGCATGTATTCGTAGACGCTTCTCAAGAAGCATTTGGTGCAGTCATCTACTGTGTAAGTAACCTCCCAGTCAAAGCAGGTCTAGCACTCTAGTAGCATCCAAAAGCAGAGTTGCTCCGCTAAAAGCAATGAGAATTCCTAGGTTGTAACTGCTTGCAGCTGTTCTTGGTGTACGACTAACACTGATTGTGACAGAGGCTCTTGCTGTTTCTCCAAAATCAGTAAAGTTTTGGTCAAACAGTGAAAATGTCTTATGTTGGATTAAAAATCAAAGCAGAAACTTTAAACCTTTTGTTGCAAACAGAGTTGGGTTCATACAGGATAATACTCACCCAAGTCAGTGGAAATATGTCCCAACCAAGCAGAATGCTGCTGATATTCTCACAAGAGGAGCACATGTTGAAACCTTAAATAGAAAGGAATGGCTTCAAGGTCCAGAGTTTATAAAACAAGATGAGAAGGAGTGGCCAAATCAAAGGAACTTGAAAGTTGATGAAAACTTAGAAAGACGCAAGGGATGTCAGTCAGATATTACAATGGTAACATGTAAAGCTGCTACAGTGATGACCTGGCACTTGGACCCTTCAAGATATTCAGATTGGAGGAGATTGTGCAGAGTTACTGCCTGGATACTTCGGTTCATTCACAATGTTTCTTCTGGAGAAACTAGGAAATCTGCCGAGCTTGATGCCGATGAGATTCAAGATGCTGAAACACTAGTTCTTTTGAACGCTCAAAAGGAAGCATTTACAGAGGAATACACAGCTTTGACCAAAGGAAAACAGCTTCCTCACTCTAGCAAATTATTGGGTTTACATCCATTTTTAGACGATTCTGGACTGATCAGATCTGGGCCCACTTGCACAGAACGATCTTAGCGCTACAATTATTGTAAATCCTTAAGATCTCGATCTTAGGCTTCGGTTACAATCGCCATCTACTTGCACAAAACAATTGCAGGCTAAGATCATTGTAAGTTACAATCGAAACTTACAATTGGTCCAGACCAATTGTAAGGAGCAAAGATCATTTTAGTCATTTTAGAAATGACATTCAAATTAGTGTCACGCAAATAATCAGCTTTACGTTTGGAGATTGCATATATATTGCATAAAACTGTGTGGTTCGCCACGACACTTCAACAACACGGAGAATGCACAACCGATTTAACATCAGATACATTAAAATTGTTATTTACTGTAGTGAAACACATAACTATCGAGTCGATATCACAAAGTACTATTCCCTGCCGATTCAATGTTTGAATAAGTGTGAAACAACATACCTTCTTGATAATCAAGGAAAGGATAATAGTGAATGGTGTCCGCGTGTGAGATTAACAATGGCCGTGACCTTTTCATTAACTCAAGAGCAGATAATTTTACTTTATACGCAAGATGGGAGTGGTTTCCCTTGGCATATGCCGTTGCCGTACAGTCTGTCATGCCCAATTGCAGAGCTCAACATACTGATATCTCCTTTCAGTCATGGAGTGATTTTGTCTTACTTTATCATTAAAGTAATCTACAATTAGACACAAGTTAACGTGCAAAATCAAGTTTCTTTCTCATCCATAAATCTAAATTTGATTATGCAATTTAAATATATACAAGTAGTCATGAAATAGGGATATACACATGATGAGGCATTAAAAATTTATGTTTCAAAAGAATTTCACTTTAAGAAAAATATTTATCAATGCAATAGGGTTAAATAATTAATATACTGTGAATACGTTTATAATAATAACTACTCTCTGGAAATATTATTTAATACACGTATTTCCCTGCCATGCATTCTTTACAACACTTCTGTAGCCATTATTTTATTGTATTTTATTCTAGGATATATTTAGGATTTTAAACCCACCCCCACTTCACCCCACCACCCCACCAACAGCTGCGTATTAAACAATGTCTCATTGACAACCATTGGCAAATCATACATTTAGGTGTTATATCATAAGGAAATACTGTTTATATTTGTTATTTTAAGTTCCATAATTAAGTCACTAAATCTAGATTCAAATTTATTCATGTATTTTTTCGTATTTCAGTATTTTCATAAAACATGGGTATTTCTGTGGTTGCAATATCACATTCTCAGTTCATAAATCAAGACAGTTAGAATGTAGAAAAATATATGCTATCGTCCACGTAATCGGTTCCTTCTAAGATTTCTGGGACTTTTTCATGAAAATTCTGCAAGGTGCAATTGAGGGAGGTATGTATTGTGTGCTGGGACCAGTATCACTTTTTATTTGCGCAGCATGCTATGCGCACTTTCAGACAACTGTAGACGGGAGTCGAGTTTAAGAAATTCGTACCTCCACCGTTGAAGAGTTCGATCTTAGCTAAGATCGCGATCTTAAATACATGCCGTCTTACAATCGCTCTAAGATCGGCTTTGTGCAAGTGGATTGGGGCAAATGTATGGCGATTGTAAAGTTGATTGTAGGGGCCTAAGATTGATTGTAACTAAGATTGCTCTGTGCAATTGGGCCCAGGTGGTAGACTCAGATATGCTGAGGATCTTTCCTATGAATCACGTTTTCAAATCATACTTCCTAGAGCTCACTGGGTAACAAAGTTGATGGTGAAACAATTCCATGAAGTCTGTTGTCATATGGGAACCAATAACACATTGGCTGCATTGTCAAGTAGGTTTTGGATTATAGCAGCTCGTGAAGAGATTCGTAGTTGGGAACATGAGTGTGCTTGGTGTAGACATCAGAAAACCAAGCCTGCTACACAGATAATGGCAGATTTACCAAGTGTCAGGGTTAGATGTTCCATGAGACCCTTTGCTCAGACAGGAGTAGACTTTGCTGGTCTATTTCTAACAAAGCAAGGTCGGGGGAAAAGTCGACAGAAACGGTATCCGTGTTTATTCACGTGTCTATCAACTCGAGCGGTACACCTGGAGATAGCTTTCGGTTTAGACACAGACTCTTTCCCGAACATTTTCTCTCATATGGCACACAGAAGAGGAATACCAAATGAAGTCATCTCTGATAACGGCACTAACTCTGTGGGAGCCGTCAAGGAACTTAGACAGCTAATTTCGGAACTTGATGGAGACTATCTAAAAGCTTCTTTAGCAAGCAGAAAAGTCGTGTGGAAGTTTAATCCACCACATGCTCCACATTTTGGTGGAACTTTCGAATCTTTGAGTGAATCAGCCAAAAGAGCAATCTATGCTGTTCTTAGTTCTGGTGATATATCAGACGAGGAACTGATGACCGCCTTTGTAGGGGCAGAGGCTTTGTTAAACTCTCGACCTCTGACATATCAGAGCGCACATCGCAGTGATGTTGTGCCTCTTACACCAAACCATTTTCTACATGGTCAATGTGGTGGCCCCTTTGCCCCTGAGGAAGACCTACAATACTTCAATCCTCGTAAACGTTGGAGGAGTGTACAGGAATTACTGAGGCATATATGGAAAAGGTGGATGAAAGAGTGGTTACCCACTCTCAATGTCCGCAAGAAATGGCAAGCTACACGTAAGGACTTAAAAATAAATGACGTTGTCGTTGTTGTTAGTCCTGAATCTCCACAAGGAAGCTGGCCGCTAGGTAGAATCACCAAGATATATCCAAGCAAAGATGGACATGTCAGAGTAGTGGATGTTCAAGTGGGGAAATCGGTGTTGACTAGACCTGTTACCAAGCTTTGTCCACTGGAGTGGAATCCAGAATAGGACAAACATCGTGTACATTTCAAGTTCAGTACAAGTCTACACAACATTTAGTGTAATTAGATGTAAATAGATGTCTCTCTGAAAGACCAGGGTCTTGTCAGCAAAGGGGGATATTTTCTGGAGAGAAAGTTAGTTTCTTTGGTTTATTTGTTATATGATAGCCACAACACATCTTTACAAGAACCATGAACGTTGCATCAAAATGCAACCGTAACGCCTCCTGCAGTCACTTTCTGCATGTGCAGGGTCGAGCACATAGGTTTCTGACGGCTAAGTGGATGGTCGACAATTTTGATCAGTGAGACTTGTACTGGTCGTTAGATTACACAAATAGTTTGCCATATTCGGGCATAGTATAGATACTAAACAATTTAGAATTATAGTTGTGTATCTTATCAGATAGCTTATTTAGTTCATGTAGTTTAGAAAAAGTATCATATTTTGTTTGGTGGTCGGAGTGGCAAAAGTATCATATTTAGTTTGGTGGTCGGGGTGGCAAAAGTATCATATATTTAGTTTGGTGGTCGGAGTGGCAAGAACGTTGTTTATTTACCATTTAGTTAAGCACGTTTTTTCAAGTTTCACATTCACAAATTATTTTAGTAATTCCACTGCGTAAACACACATGTTCAAATGAAAGATTTTATGCGCACTTTATTTTTTACTCAGTAAATAAGGCTGATAGAGTTACCTCCCCTCCATAACCGGTGGCCTAATTAGAGATTGGGTTTGCAACTAAGTATAACAATGACTACTGTCCGAGACCTTAAACAGATTGCAAGAGAACGAGGTGTAGTCGGTTACTCCTCAGCTGTTGAGATTACTCAACATACAACCCCCTCCCACTGTGAAACAACTCAAACTCCAAGCGAAAGAGCTGGGGCTGGTAGGTTATTCCCGAATGAGGAAAGCCGGGCTAGTCGAACTGTTGCACCAACACAGAGTCGTCGATCTACAGTTCGTGCGAACTGAACATGCGATAGGTAATTATCTGAGAGGTTGGCGGATGCATGTAGGCCAAAACATAGACACGACGACAAACCTCTGATCGCTGACAAAGTCAATGAGGAACTGAATGACCCGGGAAGTCTCAAATTTCAAATCACGGTGAAAATGTCGCTTGATAAACAGCGGACGGACGGTGTCATTGAGTACGTTCAGCCTTACTTCAGAGGTAAACAAGAAGTCGCGACTCAACCCGAGACGATAGACGTGTCCATCGACAACTCGTTGCAAAACAAACGAGAATACCTGGAACGCTACACGCACAGGGGTTCAGGGTGGGTCGTGGACAGAATCGATAAGGTCTATTTAGACATAGCTAACTACATACCGTTCAAAGGCGGATCATACCTGGACTTGCCACCCTACTACAAGGGAAAACAAGCCATGATCAACGTCAAAAACAGAGGTAATAATTGTTTGAGGTTAGCAATCAGATCCGCATTGTTACCAGTCAATGTTAATTCGAACAGACCTTCGAGCTATCCTGAAGACGACGGACTCAACTGGGACGGTATAGACGAACCCAGACCCATATCTCAGATCACCAAAAACACAGAACCACATAGCCATCAACGTCTTTGGACACAAAGGCAACAAAACAATCATGCACAGGATCAGCCTGATGGTCGAGGGTCGCATGATCAATATGTTCATGATCCAGCGAGGTGACAAGTATCACTACGCGTGGATAAAACACTTCACACGGTGCCTGCATGGCTTCACGCGAGCTGATTTATTAGAATCCCACCGGGAGGATTGCCTAGGTGTGGGACAGACAGCCATATGAATCGACATGCCCAACGAAAATGACAACATCTTAAAATTCACCAACCACAAAAATCAAATGCCTGTGCCTTACATCATCTTTGCCGACTTCGAAGCCCTCATCAAACATGTTGGCACCATATGTCTGTCACCGGACAAAAGTTTCACGCACAAAACACAGGAGCACGAGGCCTGTGGATTCGGATACGTGGTCGTCCGATGAGATGGGAAAACGAACACTCCTGTGGTGTACAGAGGTCCCGACGCGGCTGAAAAATTTCTCATGTGTTTGCAGCACGAAGAGAAACTGATCGGGAAAAAGTTGTACACCGTCGTTCCCATGCGCATGACCCAAGCCGACCAGCGAGCTCACAATGGCAGCCACGTGTGCGACATACTGCTGAACGGCGATTCGGTGAGAGATCACTGCCACGTCACCGGCGAGTACAGAGGCGCGGTTCACAACGCGTGTAACCTCAAACTCAAAATCAATCCCAAAACCATCCAAATCCCCGTCATGTTTCACAATTTGAGAGGGTACGATTCTCACTTGATCATGCAGACCATCGTGAAGGTCGACGGCAACCTGACATGCATCCCCAACAACATGGAAAAATACAATTTTTCCTTATCCTGACTCATGCTTATTGCTTGTCTCCCTTTCCTTCCGAATGCTAGTGGAACACTTGAATCCCCCTTTCGAAGCTCCCTTCAAAAAAGCGGACGTAAAATCACTTACCAGGAGTCACCTCCCTTCCCAGGTTTTGGCGGGATACGGCGCCACCCGCCCCCATGCTCCTCACTCTCTCCTGATTCACCCGAGTGGGCGGTTGTGAGAGCACCTTTTATTATTTAGGCATTTCTTCTAAATTAGCTGTATAAGGCTTTAGTTAACATTTACCTACAATATTCTACGGAATTAATTCTAAAAAATATCCGTTTTTGTCACGTTTTTACGTGATTATTCACATTGTTTACAATTGATGAAATCTTGTTCTGGTTGTAGGTATCGTTTGTCTGCTGTTGATCCGCATAACCTATGTCCTAATTGCAAGCCTATATGTTTATCTGACACTCGTTGTCAGTTGTGTTTTCACCTGTCTGATATTGCATTTTTCAGATATTCATATTATCTGTCTGGAGCAAAGGACAGGTCCAGACGAGAATTACACGACATGTCTAAACCGGCTAAGCTTGCAGAGGACCGGCAGTTGGTGTCTGAGCAGAGGCACCATTCCAGTGGTCTACCGGGGTTGTCTACGGAGGAGGTTGCCGCCATAGACAACGCTGGCTCGAGGAAGAGTCATCTTCATCTGATACTTCCTCTTCGCAGTCTAAGAAGACTAGGGCATCATCTTCCCAGAGAAAGAAGTCAGCTACAACTAGACTTCGTCGAAGTCTCCACATGGGGCAACGCAGAAAACGAGGTCCTTTTCAGCTGAGATCGTCCCTCTGGAAGAAGTAGATGTCTACGATGAGCCGCCCATCCTCATCCCTGAGATCACATCTAAGAAGAAGACGAAGACGTCTTCTACAGTGACCACGTAGGACAACCTTTCAACGCAGACGTTCGGCACGAAGGATCAACGCCCTTCGGAAGAAGCCTCATCCATCTCAGATGCGTCGTCAGTACAACAGACAACGCAGACCTTCAACCCCGGCGCCTTTATGCAGCAATTTACCCAGCAGATGTTGGATCTGATGGAACAACGGTTCGCATGCGAGAGAGCTGCGACGAAGACGACGTCTGCGACGAACCCGAGTGAAGATCAACTGAGCTGCAAACCACGTCCGTTGGGAACCAACGTCCTGCAGAGCGTACAGGAAGATTCCAGCTCGACTACAGCGTCCGCACGAACATCTGGCAGCCATACCAGCATGGAACCTGCGACTACGTTCGGCGGAAGGACTAGACGTTCGCCGAACCCACGTAGATCACCATCGACGTCAGATACGGACGTTAGATCCGCGAACCTGAGCATAAGCATGACTACAACGTCCGCACGAAGGTCTGGCAGTCCTACCAACGTAGAGCCTACACCAGTTACGTTCGGCGAACACTCAAGGACAAGACGTTCGCCGAACACACGCAGATTGTCATCTTTTTTCCGACTCTGAAATCAAGTCATGGATGGCCAACGGTTTGGAACTCGCATCACCCTCTAAGGAGGCCAATGAAGCACTCTCGTACTTGATGTTAAATGATGATATAGACACACTCACGATTCCACCTATCGACCCTGTCTCACAGTTAGACACAGTAACCAGACGAACCTTCTTCGGCCTAGCAAGGTCAAGAGCTATCAACGAGACCTTCAACTCGATAATGCAGATCTTCAGGCAGTTCTTCAGACTGATCTCCAGAAAGGATTCAGGGTCGTCAAAAAAAGATATATCTACATCAGAAAAGGGTAGCGGGATTAACTGCACAAAAACTCTCCTCGACGCTGAGAACCTACACATTCATGAAGGTTAAAGATGTTTCTTAAGAATCCAGGAGGGACTCATGTCCATATACAGATCATTTACCTACGGGCAGATCTTCAGGCAGTCAAGTCGTCGCGGTTCAGAGCTAACGACTTGATAGATACTACCGGAGAATTTCAGAGCTGCCTTGGTAAGGCTATGAAGTTCCACAGTCAACATATCCCCGACGTCCAAGCCAGGGATTTCCCACTACTTCACACAGGACCCTTCATGAAGGCTCCAGAGATTGATGTGAACTGCAAGATCATCAACGACTCCCGTTGTAGATCTTACACTGAAGTTGCAAGTATCAACTCTACAAACACCTTTGTGTATTCAACACAAAGGGGTATTTTACGACGCTTCATTGAGACTGATGAATACAGTCTATAAGTAACAGCGTTAAGCAAGTATGGAATTTCTGCTGATCATCTGTATAAGATGACGACTGCATTATCTTCAGGAATGAAGGAACAGTCACAGCAGCCAGGGAGTCAGTCTACCTACATCGGTATTACGCGGCGAAATCTTTCGTGCGTTTACCATTCAGCCCTCTATACACGTGGTCACTCGTGTAACTTCGGGAGGTTACGGACAAGGCCGAGTGTTGATGAAGGAATCAACGACTGCACAAGATTCTACAAGGATCTTTTTCTGGCAACACCGGTGACGTCACATCGCGGGAATCTGAAAGGAATCAAAATACTGCATTTTGATTGGTCCATGAGAGACAACGCCCTGCGCAGAAGTTGGACATCGCTCACATGTCAGGAAGTTGTCTACAGATTGTAAACAACATTTCAACGTGGGAGGAGGACTTCATTTACAGTCCAGTTAGCAGGATACAGCGTGATTTGACTGTCTCAGGGATTTAGAGACCTTCCCCGTCAGCAGATTGAAGACTGTTTATACGGTGAATTGCAACAACATACGTTTGACGAATGTTGCTCGCGGCAGCCAGTCTACTATATATAGACTTCACAACGATGGCAGTCCCAGATCCGGACGTTGCTTCGCTTCCTTTACGGACATGGCAAGGTTTCCACTGTCTACTTATTTACAACATAGAACATGAGCAGATTCTGGGAAGATGTTTCATCTCACCACAGAATGACAAGGTCGTCTCAGAGGATCGTTGGGTCTAGATACAAGTGATGGTATCTCAAGTTCTACTCTCTCTGTTACCACTACGAGAATGACAGCCTATTAGGTCTCCTCACGTCAGCTCAAGACATGACGCACAGAGGGAGACTACAACTGCGTCCACTACAGAGATTTGTGAACGCCCACTTACACAGTCTGGATCCCTTCGAAATACCAGACAGGCTAAAACCATATCTACTATGGTGGACTCAGAAGTCGAATGTTTGCGGCGGAAATTACTTAATAGAGCCGGAGTGCAACGTCCACCTCTACACAGACGCATCACTGCACGGTTGGGGAGCACCCCTCGACAACGAAGTGGTTGCCGGGAAATGGTCGAAACAAGAAATGAATCTGCATATCAACATGCTTTCGAGATGAAAGCAGTAGTAAATGCCCTACTACATTGGTCCAAAGTACTAAGGAACGCAAAATTGATGATCCATACGGACATCTCAACAGTGGCGTTCTACATAAACAAACAAGGATCAACAAGATCTTGGAATCTTCTAGACCTCAGCTTTCAACTATTCAACATAATAGACAATCTCAACATTTATGTGAAAGCATGTCACATTCCGGGAGCCAGGAATGTAATAGCAGATGCGCTATCTCGATCACATCAACCATCCCCAACAGAATGGATGTTACATCCACAAGCGTTCAGATGCATCATACAGACGATAGGATCTTCACTCGTAGACCTATTCGCCACGAGATCCAACAATCAACTGGCAACATTCGTCTCCCCAATTCCCGATCCGCAAGCATGGGCGACAGACACTCTAAGCATCCCATGGGAAGGGCTAAACGCGTACGCATTCCCTCCGCCAGCGTTAATACCACAGGTATTACAGAAAATCAGGCAGACAAACAATCTACAACTGATTTTGGTCGCGCCTTACTGGCCAGCAAGAACGTGGCTTCCCGTTCTTTTACAAGAAATCGGAAAACCAACAATACAACTTCCAGTTTGGTCGAACCTACTAATTCATCCTCACACCAAGCAAGTTCACAAGTATCCAAGATTGTTCCACCTACACATATGGAGCGTATCACAAATTGCTTGTCGAAAAGAGGATACTCCGCCAGAGCAGCGAAAGCAGTTACACTAGCTTTACGCAGATCTACTCGTAACTTGGATGATGACAAGTGGCAAAGCTTTGAGAAATATGCATCGAGGAAAGGTTTCACTGCAGTGAAAGCAACACATCCTCAAGTGGCGGAATATCTTTGTCATCTCAGACAAATGAAGAAATTAAAAGGTTCGTCATTATCTACATACCTAGCGGCTCTCAGCTCAGTTATCACTATGAAGACAGGCGTTAAACTGACGAAGGTGCCAGAGTTACTGGCCTTGCTACGCTCTTTTAACTGGAAGACCAACAAAGGAAATTTAAAGCGCTGGCTTGGGATCTCAACGTGGTATTACGACATCTCACCATTGATGTGTACGAACCACTAGAAAGAACTTCTTACGAAATTCTTACACAGAAAACGCTATTTCTGATCGCCATGGCAACACGGTTCATCTAGGATTGAGGTGGGATTTCATAGCTAAGAATCAACTGCCAAGTCAACCGGACAGACAATTCCACATCCCAGCATTATCTACAATCCTTGGTCCACAGGATATACAAGATTTATCCCTATGTCCAGTCAGAGCGCTGAAAATATATCTGCAAAAGTCTAAAACCAGGAGACGAAAATTCAAACGCCTTTTCATCCCCATATCGTCGGAGACACCCACAGAGATCTCACGTACTACGATATCAGTTTGGATGAGAGCAATCATACTACGAGCCTACAAGGCAGCAGGACTTGAGCCTCCTCGAGCCTCCAATCCGCACGAAGTTAGAGCTCTAGCATCTACACTCGCTCTACATGGAAACTGCTCAATATCCACGATCATGGAAGGGTGTTTTGGGAAATCGGAGACAGTATTTGCTAACCACTACCTCAGAGACTTTGCTACCGAGGACGTCTCCGGTATCCACCAGTTTGGACCTCTGGTTGTAGCTCAACAGCTGACGGCCCTCAAAGGCGCTGAGGTGTATCTCGCCCTTTTACCGCATGTCATGCAAAGCTCGTACTCCAAGGAATAGAGCTTATAGTCCATGTACACGTCTAGAACAGACTAGCATGAATATTGGACCCTGTACTTGTAAGGAATTACTTGTACACGGATAGGGTCACTACTCCACTTGATACGAACATCAAGAGTTGGAGTTATTTAAATCCACATGTACCGTTACAGAAGAGTTTGATATATTGTGGTCCCCCCAAATTACCAAATTATTTCGACATATGGATCAACAGCAGCAGTGCCATTTAAAGTTCCCATGGGGGTATATAGGACGTAATTTCATCATTAAGGAATCCAGAGGTGGCTTGACCCACCACCTATACCGTCGGATTCTACAAGCAATAAGCATGAGTGAGGATAAGGAAAAATATGTAATTTTCTTACCCTGACTCATGAGGTAAGCCCTCCCAACCTCCCCTCAAGGCACTCTGGATTTCCCAGTAAACCAGTGTGTCAGGCTATAAAATACGGAGAGAGTGAGGAGCATGGGGGGCGGGGGGCGCCGTTTCCCGCCAAAACCTGGGAAGGGAGGTGACTCCTGGTAAGTGATTTTACGTCCGCTTTTTTTAAGGGAGCTTCAAAAGGGGATTCAAGTGTTCCACTAGCATTCGGAAGGAAAGGGAGACAAGCAATAAGCATGAGTCAGGATAAGTATAAAATATCAATTTTAGTCAGAAAATTACATTCTCCTTCTCATTAAACGGTCTTAGATTCATCGACAGCGTTCAATTCCTGCTGTCGTCCCTTGATAGTTTGGTCAAGGCCAACGACCCAAACGACTTCCACATCACCAATCGATACACCGATGCCGAGACTCGACCTCTGCTGATGAGGAAGGGCATTTACCCGAGGTTCAACGAGGCACGACTGTCTCCCATCAACTGATTTTACAGCAACTTGACCGGCCGCGCACGATTAGCGTATGGGATAAACTGGGCTGCAAGAATGTGGGTGATTACCACGACCTGTACGTACTCCTGTTGGCCTACGTGTTCGAGATATTTAGAAAAACGGCCTGGAAACAGTACGGCCTAGACCCCGCATGGTATTTCTCCTCCCCGGGTCTCTCTTTGGATGCCTTGTTGAAAAAGACCGGTGTGGAACTCAAACTATTGACGGATTACAACATGCACCTGTTCATCGAAAAAGGATTGCGAGGTGGGATTTCCATGGTCTCCAAATGCTACGCGAAAGCCAATAACAAGTACGTGAAAAACCCCACCACCCATATCCTCTATCTCGACGCCAACAACCTGTACGGCTGGGCCATGAGTCAGTATCTACCCACCGGGGGATTTGAGTGGGCATCCGAGACGATCGACGTCATGAGCATCGTGTCAGATTCGGAAAAAGGCTACATGCTCGAAGTGGACTTGGAATATCCCGTGGAATTACACAAATCACACAACAGCTATCCACTCGCTCCTGAACGTTTGACAGTTAACCCAGATTGGATGTCCGAATATCAACAAAATAAACCGGCTAACGTTGAAAAACTCGTACCCAACGTGATGAACAAGAAAAAATATATCATTCATTATCGCAACCTGCAACTGTACTTGTCGCTGGGAATGAAACTCACAAAAATTCATAGGGTGCTCAAGTTCGACCCGAGTCTGTGGATGGAGCCCTACATTAGAATGAACACTGATTTACAAAAGCGGGCCAACAGTGATTTCGAGAAAAATCCGTAAAGCTCATGAACAACTCAGTGTTAGGTAAGACGATGGAGAATTTGAGAAAAACTCATGAACGTGAAACTAGTCTGATCGAAAGAGGAAAAAAACCTCAGGAAACTGATAGCCAGCCCAGCATTCACCCAAAGCAAAATATTCAGTGACGATCTGGTAGCGTTGCACATGAGAAAAAGTCAAATCAAATTCAACCGGCCTGTTTACGTGGGGATGAGCATCCTCGACTTATCCAAACACCTGATGTACAACTTTTATTACAACGAACTGAAGGACCAGTATGGCGCCAGGTGTGAAGTGCTGTAAACAGACACGGATTCCCTGCTGATGGAAATTCGAACTGATGACGTGTATGAGGACATGAAGAAAAAAATACACCTGTACAACACCAGCGACTACCCCAAGGACCACCCGATGCATGACACTTTCAATGAAAAAGTGCTCGGCAAGATGAAGGACAAATGCGCCGGCACGCAGATCGCGGAATACATCGGCTTGTGACCCAAAATGTATTCCATCCTGAAAGCAGAGCGATAATGAAATCAGAAAAGCGTGAAAAAATATGTGGTGAAAAAACAAATCAAACACGCCAGATTCAAGGAAACCCTGTTCAAGACTCGCACTTTCAAACATCAAATGAATATGCTGAGAAGCGACGGACACAGGATATACGGACTGACGATAAACAAAACGTTCCTGTCGCCGATGGACACGAAACGTTGGATCGCCATTAACGGAATCAACACGTACGCGTATGGACACGAAAAAATTGAACTTAAAGAATAAATATATATATATAATGTCACGACATCAAAAATAATTTGAAAACATTTATTACAGCCTGCGTGGATACTGGAAAGGCACGAGCGCTAACACAAGCTTGCCGAGATAGCAAGAGTATCACAAAACGAAGCCAAAGCGTGGTTGGAAAAACAAGCCCTGTGGCAAATCTACCTACCGGCACCACGCTACGTACCTAGAAGAAAATTTGACGTGTCGACGCCCAATCGCGTTCACCAAGCCGACCTCCTGTTTCTACCTCACGACAGGGTGAGACGTAAAACATACAAGTACGCCCTAACTGTCGTTGACATGGCCAGCCGCTACAAAGGAGCGGAACCCTTAACCGCTAAAGATTCGACCCAAGTAGCTCATGCGTTCGAGCGCATATACAAGCGCAATCCGCTGACATGGCCCACCGAGCTGCAAGTCAACCCGGACGGGAGTTCATGGGTGCCCTGTCACAAATACTAACCAAGCTCGACGTCCAAATCAGGCGTGGCGTGGCCTGAGCTCATCGCAGCCAAGCCATCGTCGAGAGATTCAATAGGACTTTGGCTGAGTGCTTATTCGGACATCAGTACGCGCAGGAAATAAGTCTAAATAAACCCAACACCGAATGGGTCGCGCGGCTACCTCAAGTGGTGTCGGCTATCAATCACCAAATCACTCGTATCACCAATAAAAAAACAGCCAACGCTATTAAATTGAAATCAGTGAACGCTGAATCGGCTGCACCATCGCGTAAAGGAAAAGAGAAACAAATACCCGACCGGGTTCTCGTGAGGTACCTCTACCAGCCGGGAGAACACGGAAGGAGACACTTTCGAAGCGAGCCACCGATCCGACATGGTCGATCAAAACTTACAACATAGATAAAGTGGACATCAAAGACCTAATTTAACCGAACTTGTACTATTTGAAAGATGGGCCACCGATAGGTTTTGTCAGAGAGGAATTATTGATCATACCTCACGCGACACAATGTTACCCCCACCCAAGAAGTAGCGATTCAAAATATTTAACTGTTGAGTGATCACAATAGTGTCACGTGACCAAGAAAGTGTTGGTTTTGCGGTCATAGTGACCAGGAAGTTGGCTGGGGATTCAAAAGTGGTATATACAATAGCGGAAGAGATTAGCTTGATTTATGAAATAAAGCTTTACAGAGGCTTTTGTCAAAAGTGATCTCGTACCACTATTCTATATACTACTCCAGCACTTCATATCTGATCACCTGGCCTCGGCGTCGGCAGGTCTCACCCTACTACGAAGACAAGGTCTACTAGCGACATGTTCCTGGAGTGACAGGTTCACCCAACCTCTACTAGAGCTTCTTGGGCAGCGCCTATTATCTTTGGCGGGGAGATTGACGTAGTTGCCAAGGAAGTCACACATGATTCCAGAGAAGTTATGATGATCAAATCCATTGACACGTTGGCCAACATCATCCGTCAAAAGTCACAGAAGTACAGCAGAAGATGGGGTTCGGAACGTCTGGACACTTCCACCCCCAGCCGTTCCTATACAACCTGTTGACAGTGGGTGGACGTCTACAAAGGTACTGGGAAAATTGGGGAAAATTGGAGGACGATTACGTCTCACAAGTACTGCGAGAAGGCTTCAGAGTGCAGCTGAAGACCACATCACTGCTGACCCTCGACCTGTTAGTCTTCAACTATGCAGACGACCAAGCAGATACTATAGAAGAAGCCATCAACTCACTATTGGCCAAGTTCACCATAGGAGTGATAGATCAACACCATCTGATGGCTGGTTTCTACTCCCCAATTTTCTTGGTACCCAAGAAGAACTCCAAATAGAAGTTCAGGTTGACATACAACATGATGATGATCCACCTACCTCAACTCAGACAACTCGTCCGTCCAGCAGATTACATGGCCAGCATGGACCTGAGCTTCCTGTTCAGAGGTTGACACTTCCAGTGGAGCATTCTGCCGTTTGGAATGTCGCCGGACCTGTGGTTATTTACACAGTGACCAAGTTCATTGTAAGCCTATTTACATCGTTGAGGTCTGAGCAGTGTCTTCTACCTGGACGACAGGATCCAAATTCATCAAGAAGCCAATCAACTCAGACGGCAGTCAGACTTCACCATCAAACTGCTCGCGCACAACTGGGATGGCTAGTAAACTTGATGAAGTCTGAGTTGGAACTAAAGCAAGATCTTCAGTTCCTGGGAATAAGGTTCGTCCCAACACAGTACAACATTGTGGTCCCAGAAGATAGTTGGGTCAAGATTCAAGCCATGATTCCAGAAGCAGTCATCTCTCCATCACCACTATGAACATGGCAGTGTCTCCTCGGGCTACTCACCTCAGCGCAGGTTTTGACTTGCAGAGGAAGACTGCATTTACGTCCGCTGCAACAATTCCTGGCAAGACACCTGGACAGCACGGACCTGATCTGTCTACCAGATAGTCTCTAGACGTACCTGTTATGGTGGACTCACAAGTCCAATGTCTGCGGAGGGACCTATTTAGAAGAGCCGGTCTTCGATATGCACCTCTACGTAGATGCCTTACTACAAGGATGGAGAGTGCATCTTGACAACGAAGTGGCATCAGGGAAGTGGTCGAAACAAGTACAACATCTTCACATCAACCAGTTGGAGATGAAAGCTGTGATCAACGTGCTAGCAGACGTTCTATCTTGACCACTTCATCCGTCATCCACGGAATGGACGCTCTACACAGAGGCGTTCTGGCTCATCATAATGAAAATAGGATCTACCTTCATAGACCTGTTCGCAACAACGTTCAACAAACAACTACAGACATTCGTCTCACCAGTACCAGATCCTCGAGCCTGGGCAACAGACGCACTGAGTTTATCATGGGAAGGACTAAACGCATACACGTTCTCACCTCCGGTTCTATTATCTCAAGCACCATTTAGGTTAAAGCAGACCCTGGTGCTACAACTGACCTGGTCGCACACTACTGACCAGCGAGAGTCTGGTTCCCAGATCTAATACAAGAACTCGGAAGCCCAACCCTGAAACTACCAGAGTGACCGAACCTGCTTGTGCATCAGCACACCAAGCAAGCTCACGGGGAACCTGTTAACGATTCCAGCTACACGTTGGATCGTGTCAAGACTTGCTTAAAGAAAAGAGGATACTCCACCAGAGCAGCGAAAGCAGTAATCTTAGCTCTCGCATGCAGATCAACTTCGCAACTTGCCGCGACAACAAGTAGCAGAAAGTTGAACAGTATGCAGTGCGCGGAAAGGTTTCACAGTAATGAAATCGACTCATCCTCAAGTGGCGGAATATCTATGTCATCTTAGATATATGAGCGTGATTGAAAGGTTCGACTTTATCTACATACCTGGCAGTTATCAGTACAATCATCATGATGAAGATGAGCATCAACCTGACGAAAGTGCCAGAACTACTTGTTCTGCTATGCTCCTTCAAGCTGGAAGACCAGCAGAAGAAATCCAGAGCACCAGTCTGGGATCTGAACATGGTTTTACAACATCTTACAAGTGATGTCTACGAACCACTAGAGTAGACTACCTTTGAGCTACTCATACAGAAAACTCTGTTCCTCCTGCGCCTTAACTGCAAAGAATCAGTTACTTGGCCAACCCGGACAGACAGTTCTACGATCCTTGGAACAGAGGACACCCAGGACTTATCCTTGTGTCCTGTCAGAGCCCTGAAGATATATCTTCAAAAGACTAAAACAAGGAGAAGAAAATTCATGCGCCTATTCATCCCCTTTGTCAGCAGAGGCGACAGTAGAAGTCTCAAAGGCGACAATATCTTTTGGATGTGAGCCGACAAAGCAGCAGGATTAGAACCTCCAAGAGCTTCCAACCCACACAAAGTCAGAGCACTGAGGTCCACCTCGCTCTGCACGGAAGCTGTTAGATATCAGCTACAATGGAGGGCTGCTTTTGGAAGTCGGACACGGTGTTTGCCAACCTCTACTTCAGAGACATCACCTCTGACGATGTCTCTGGCATTCACCAGTTTGGTCCATTTGTTGTAGAAGAAGAAGATACTAGTAAATCTAAAAATCCACATGAATCTAAAAGATTCACTTGTCTTAGAGAAGTATGACATGATTGTGGTCCCCCGAGTTATAACGGAAGTTGAAAGAATAGGATCTAGGAAGTGCCGCTACACAGTCCCCATGGGGGGATACAGGACGTATCTAAGGACAACTGATGAATCCACTAATAACCACCACCAATCCGTCCGATTCTGTAAGCAAAATATCATGAGTCAGGATAAGGAAAAATATGTAATTTTTAAGTAAAATTGTTATTTTATACTTATCCTGACTCATGAGGCCAAGCCCTCCCAACCTCCCCGCAGAAGACACTTTGGCTTTCCCAGCAAACCCAGGTACATGGGCTTATTCAGGAGAGAGTGGCAAGCATGGCACGTCACATGACTGTTTGCGTGAGAGAACTTTTACGTCTGCTTTAGGGAACTACAAGGGATTCAAGTGTTCCACTAACATTCGGATAGAAGGAGGAGATAAGCAAAATTTCATGAGTCAGGATAAGTGTAAAATATCAATTTTACTTTAAAAATTACATATTTCTTCTTGTTCAGGATCTGTATTGCTGGGAGTGTGTTGACACTCCTTGCTCTTTCATTGTGAGACTTCTCTCCATCAGCTTTTGAGAGTAAGCTCTGAATCATTCAACTTTGGTATAGTTTATCAAGAACAACATCAGACTTGTCAGAGAAATTGATTGCTCTTTGCATGTATGGTGTGTATCAAATGACCCCGACCCATGTTCCATTGCAATAAGGAATAGAAGAATGTTGCACCTGAAAGATTTCTTTTCTGCTGAACACCACATCTATTTGACTTTGCACACTTGGGGATTACTGTGACTTGGTGAGGCATGCTTCATGCATTAATAGTGTGCCTATGACATGCTTCAAACACCCAAACACAACAACATCACAGCTACTCACATTATGCAAGTGTTCAAACACAAAACTTTTCTGTACACAATAGACCGCTTCTATACTGATGTCCCAGTGATTGCCTAACTTGGCTGGTAGAATCCTCATCTTCACATTGTTATCTATCTGAGCACAATGGTTTGTATAAAATGTGTTGAATGGCCTTGCTTTGGACATGGTTCGAAAGTAATGTTTTTAGCTTTGAAAAGATTTTGTGTGTATCAGACCTTCTGCTCAGTATATATTTCACCTTGGTTTGTTTTTTTGGTTATTTTTCAGATTTGGCAGCAGTTCCCTTGTTCTTTCGAATTCAACGAGAACTTTCTGGTGTTACTTTTTCAACATGCATACAGTTCTCAATATGGTAAGAAAATTATCTTTTAAGATACTGTCTAAAATCAACCAAAGACAACAGTGTATATTACTTCGTCTGGAGCTAGTGACATACAGTGTATACTATTTATGGGGCTAGGTGTTCGGTTTTAAATCAAATTTAGAGCTATTATACTTTCGTTGATCTGTGATTTACCAACATAGTATGTCTATCTCCGAATATGTTTCTATTAATCAAACATCAAGGCATTGTATAAAAATATATAAACATATGCTCAATTTGTGAATTACTTTCCATGTAGGCATAAGTACGCACACCCCACAGTTGCAACTAAAACATAAAATACACCTGTGTCAAGAAGACTTACCATTGATACAGGTAGATATAGATACAGGTAGTATCTGCAACTGACACAAATCTTTCTCATTGGACAGTATATAATATGAAGATATTGGGTAAACATTCATGATGTGAATTTTCAACTGGTACCTCTCACTGTCTATTATTTCTAGATGTCCAGGTCATTAACACTCACTGTAAATTTCAATAGAATTCAGTTTGAAATTCATGACAAGTGAATTATTCAATAACATGAGAAATATTGTTTAACGATGCTTGTAAGCAATCAAGGTACATTTACAGTAACTATGTAATGTTATGTCACCTTAACCTACCAATGGCTATACAGTATTTTCACAAATGTACACAAAAACATGGGTAAATACTTGTTTGCTTTGATGTACTATGTGGTAAATTATGCCATGTCAAAATTGTTCTTTTTCCAGTCAAAATTCACTATTTTTTAGATCAAATATGATGGTAATTGTAGCATACAGCACAAGTTTCCAGAAGAAGTCTGGTTTGTTCATTTAACAGAATATTTTCCATTCCAGGTACATTCCTATGTAACAATGAAAAGGAGAGAGCTGGTCACCATCTAACAACTAGGACTGTCTCTCTATGGTAGGACAAACTCTCTGAAATGGAGACTGGACTGCAGTGCGACCTTTCACAGTGTAGTTCACACTGACAACAGTGTTATAATATGTGAAGGATCAAAACCGACTCCGAGGTTTTGTTTGAAACAGTAATCTCAGCTTGTTTAAAGCTTGTAAATAACCTGGCACAAGTGTGTTCACATTTACACAAACTGGTGGGTTACATGCTGTCACAAGGCACGAGCTTATTGAGCCTTTACTTCATCACCTGGGACATCACTGGGTTACAGTACCAGACATGATATATGTGGTTGCAGGTCCAATTTACTTCATCACCTGGGACATCACTGGGTTACAATACTAGACATGATATATCTGGTTGCAGGTCCAATTTACTTCATCACCTGGGACATCACTGGGTTACAGTACCAGACATGATATATGTGGTTGCAGGTCCAATTTACTTCATCACCTGGGACATCACTGGGTTACAGTACCAGACATGATATATGTGGTTGCAGGTCCAATTTACTTCATCACCTGGGACATCACTGGGTTACAGTACCAGACATGATATATGTGGTTGCAGGTCCAATTTACTTCATCACCTGGGACATCACTGGGTCCAATTTACAATACCAGACATGATATATGTGGTTGCAGGTCCAATTTACTTCATCACCTGGGACATCACTGGGTTACAATACTAGACATGATATATCTGGTTGCAGGTCCAATTTACTTCATCACCTGGGACATCACTGGGTTTACAGTACCAGACATGATATATGTGGTTGCAGGTCCAATTTACTTCATCACCTGGGACATCACTGGGTTACAGTACCAGACATGATATATGTGGTTGCAGGTCCAATTTACTTCATCACCTGGGACATCACTGGGTTACAGTACCAGACATGATATATGTGGTTGCAGGTCCAATTTACTTCATCACCTGGGACATCACTGGGTTACAATACTAGACATGATATATGTGGTTGCAGGTCCAATTTACTTCATCACCTGGGACATCACTGGGTTACAATACTAGACATGATATATGTGGTTGCAGGTCCAATTTACTTCATCACCTGGGACATCACTGGGTTACAGTACCAGACATGATATATGTGGTTGCAGGTCCAATTTACTTCATCACCTGGGACATCACTGGGTTACAGTACCAGACATGATATATGTGGTTGCAGGTCCAATTTACTTCATCACCTGGGACATCACTGGGTTACAGTACCTAGACATGATATATGTGGTTGCAGGTCCAATTTACTTCATCACCTGGGACATCACTGGGTTACAGTACTAGACATGATATATGTGGTTGCAGGTCCAATTTACTTCATCACCTGGGACATCACTGGGTTACAGTACCAGACATGATATATGTGGTTGCAGGTCCAATTTACTTCATCACCTGGGACATCACTGGGTTACAATTTTACTTACTAGACATGATATATGTGGTTGCAGGTCCAATTTACTTCATCACCTGGGACATCACTGGGTTACAGTACTAGACATGATATATGTGGTTGCAGGTCCAATTTACTTCATCACCTGGGACATCACTGGGTTACAATACTAGACATGATATATGTGGTTGCAGGTCCAATTTACTTCATCACCTGGGACATCACTGGGTTACAATACTAGACATGATATATGTGGTTGCAGGTCCAATTGACTTCATCACCCGGGACATCACTGTGTTACAATACTAGACATGATATATGTGGTTGCAGGTCCAATTTACTTCATCACCTGGGACATCACTGGGTTACAGTACCAGACATGATATATGTGGTTGCAGGTCCAATTTACTTCATCACCTGGGACATCACTGGGTTACAGTACTAGACATGATATATGTGGTTGCAGGTCCAATTTACTTCATCACCTGGGACATCACTGGGTTACAGTACCAGACATGATATATGTGGTTGCAGGTCCAATTTACTTCATCACCTGGGACATCACTGGGTTACAGTACTAGACATGATATATGTGGTTGCAGGTCCAATTTACTTCATCACCTGGGACATCACTGGGTTACAGTACTAGACATGATATATGTGGTTGCAGGTCCAATTTACTTCATCACCTGGGACATCATTGGGTTACAGTACCAGACATGATATATGTGGTTGCAGGTCCAATTTACTTCATCACCAGGGACATCACTGGGTTACAATACTAGACATGATATATGTGGTTGCAGGTCCAATTTACTTCATCACCTGGGACATCACTGGGTTACAGTACTAGACATGATATATGTGGTTGCAGGTCCAATTTACTTCATCACCTGGGACATCACTGGGTTACAATACTAGCCATGATATATGTGGTTGCAGGTCCAATTTACTTCATCACCTGGGACATCACTGGGTTACAATACTAGATATGATATATGTGGTTGGGGTCCAATCTACTTCATCACCTGGACATCACTGGGTTACAATACTAGACATGATATATGTGGTTGCAGGTCCAGTTAGTGTTAAATATTTTGAATCGCTACTTCTTGGGTGGGGGTAACATTGTGTCGTGAGGTATGATCAATAATTCCTCTCTGACAAAACCTATCTGTGGCCCATCTTTCAAATAGTACAAGTTCGGTTCATCGTCTTTGATGTCCACTTTATCTATGTTGTAAGTTTTGATCGACCATGTCGGATCGGTGGCTCGTTTCCGAGTGTCTCCTTCGTGTTCTCCCGGCTGGTAGAGGTACCTCACGAGAACCTGGTCGGGTATTTGTTTCTCTTTTCCTTTACCCGATGGTGCAGCCGATTCAGCGTTCACTGATTTCAATTTAATAGCGTTGGCTGTTTTTTTTATTGGTGATACGAGTGATTTGGTGATTGATAGCCGACACCACTTGAGGTAGCCGCGCGACCCATTCGGTGTTGGGTTTATTTAGACTTATTTCCTGCGAGTACCGCTCAGCCAAAGTCCTATTGAATCTCTCGACAATGGCTTGGCTGCGATGAGCTCCGGCCGCACCACGCCTGACTTGGACGTCGAGCTTGGTTAGTAGTTGTGACAGGGCACCCATGAACTCCCGTCCGGGATCGACTTGCAGCTCGGTGGGCCATGCCAGCGGACTGCGCTTGTATATGCGCTCGAACGCATGAGCTACTTGGTTCAAATCTTTAGCGGTTAAGGGTTCCGCTCCTTTTTAGCGGCTGGCCACGTTAACGACGGTTAGGGCGTACTTGTATGTTTTACGTCTCACCCTGTCGTGAGGTAGAAACAGGAGGTCGGCTTGGTGAACGCGATTGGGCGTCGACACGTCAAATTTTCTTCTAGGTACGTAGCGTGGTGCCGGTAGGTAGATTTGCCACAGGGCTTGTTTTTCCAACCACGCTTTGGCTTCGTTTTGTGATACTCTTGCTATCTCGGCAAGCTTGTGTTAGCGTTCGTGCCTTTCCAGTATCCACGCATGCTGTAATAAATGTTTTCAAATTATTTTTGATGTCGTGACATTATATATATATATTTATTCTTTAAGTTCAATTTTTTCGTGTCCATACGCGTACGTGTTGATTCCGTCGATGGCGATCCAACGTTTCGTTTTCGTTGTCCTTAGATACGTCCTGTATCCCCCCATGGGGACTGCGTAGCGGCACTTCCTAGATCCTATTCTTTCAACTTCCGTTATAACTCGGGGGACCACAATCATGTCATACTTCTCTAAGACAAGTGAATCTTTTAGATTCATGTGGATTTTTAGATTTACTAGTATCTTCTTCTTCTACAACAAATGGACCAAACTGGTGAATGCCAGAGACATCGTCAGAGGTGATGTCTCTGAAGTAGAGGTTGGCAAACACCGTGTCCGACTTCCAAAAGCAGCCCTCCATTGTAGCTGATATCTAACAGCTTCCGTGCAGAGCGAGGGTGGACCTCAGTGCTCTGACTTTGTGTGGGTTGGAAGCTCTTGGAGGTTCTAATCCTGCTGCTTTGTCGGCTCACATCCAAAAAGATATTGTCGTCTTTGAGACTTCTACTGTCGTCTCTGCTGACAAAGGGGATGAATAGGCGCATGAATTTTCTTCTCCTTGTTTTAGTCTTTTGAAGATATATCTTCAGGGCTCTGACAGGACACAAGGATAAGTCCTGGGTGTCCTCTGTTCCAAGGATCGTAGAACTGTCTGTCCGGTTGGCCAAGTAACTGATTCTTTGCAGTTAAGGCGAGGAGGAACAGAGTTTTCTGTATGAGTAGCTCAAAGGTAGTCTACTCTAGTGGTTCGTAGACATCACTTGTAAGATGTTGTAAAACCATGTTCAGATCCCAGACTGGTGCTCTGGATTTCTTCTGCTGGTCTTCCAGCTTGAAGGAGCATAGCAGAACAAGTAGTTCTGGCACTTTCGTCAGGTTGATGCTCATCTTCATCATGATGATTGTACTGATAACTGCCAGGTATGTAGATAAAGTCGAACCTTTCAATCGCCTCATATATCTAAGATGACATAGATATTCCGCCACTTGAGGATGAGTCGATTTCATTACTGTGAAACCTTTCCGCACTGCATACTGTTCAACTTTCTGCTACTTGTTGTCGTGCAAGTTGCGAGTTGATCTGCGTAGAGCTAAGATTACTGCTTTCGCTGCTCTGGTGGAGTATCCTCTTTTCTTTAAGCAAGTCTTGACACGATCCAACGTGTAGCTGGAATCGTTAACAGGTTCCCCGTGAGCTTGCTTGGTGTGCTGATGCACAAGCAGGTTCGGTCACTCTGGTAGTTTCAGGGTTGGGCTTCCGGTTCTTGTATTAGATCTGGGAACCAGACTCTCGCTGGTCAGTAGTGTGCGACCAGGTCAGTTGTAGCACCAGGGTCTGCTTTAACCTAAATGGTGCTTGAGATAATAGAACCGGAGGTGAGAACGTGTATGCGTTTAGTCCTTCCCATGATAAACTCAGTGCGTCTGTTGCCCAGGCTCGAGGATCTGGTACTGGTGAGACGAATGTCTGTAGTTGTTTGTTGAACGTTGTTGCGAACAGGTCTATGAAGGTAGATCCTATTTTCATTATGATGAGCCAGAACGCCTCTGTGTAGAGCGTCCATTCCGTGGATGACGGATGAAGTGGTCAAGATAGAACGTCTGCTAGCACGTTGATCACAGCTTTCATCTCCAACTGGTTGATGTGAAGATGTTGTACTTGTTTCGACCACTTCCCTGATGCCACTTCGTTGTCAAGATGCACTCTCCATCCTTGTAGTAAGGCATCTACGTAGAGGTGCATATCGAAGACCGGCTCTTCTAAATAGGTCCCTCCGCAGACATTGGACTTGTGAGTCCACCATAACAGGTACGTCTAGAGACTATCTGGTAGACAGATCAGGTCCGTGCTGTCCAGGTGTCTTGCCAGGAATTGTTGCAGCGACGTAAATGCAGTCTTCCTCTGCAAGTCAAAACCTGCGCTGAGGTGAGTAGCCCGAGGAGACACTGCCATGTTCATAGTGGTGATGGAGAGATGACTGCTTCTGGAATCATGGCTTGAATCTTGACCCAACTATCTTCTGGGACCACAATGTTGTACTGTGTTGGGACGAACCTTATTCCCAGGAACTGAAGATCTTGCTTTAGTTCCAACTCAGACTTCATCAAGTTTACTAGCCATCCCAGTTGTGCGAGCAGTTTGATGGTGAAGTCTGACTGCCGTCTGAGTTGATTGGCTTCTTGATGAATTTGGATCCTGTCGTCCAGGTAGAAGACACTGCTCAGACCTCAACGATGTAAATAGGCGACAATGAACTTGGTCACTCGTGTAAATAACCACAGGTCCGACGACATTCCAAACGGCAGAATGCTCCACTGGAAGTGTCAACCTCTGAACAGGAAGCTCAGGTCCATGCTGGCCATGTAATCTGCTGGACGGACGAGTTGTCTGAGTTGAGGTAGGTGGATCATCATCATGTTGTATGTCAACCTGAACTTCTATTTGGAGTTCTTCTTGGGTACCAAGAAAATTGGGGAGTAGAAACCAGCCATCAGATGGTGTTGATCTATCACTCCTATGGTGAACTTGGCCAATAGTGAGTTGATGGCTTCTTCTATAGTATCTGCTTGGTCGTCTGCATAGTTGAAGACTAACAGGTCGAGGGTCAGCAGTGATGTGGTCTTCAGCTGCACTCTGAAGCCTTCTCGCAGTACTTGTGAGACGTAATCGTCCTCCAATTTTCCCCAATTTTCCCAGTACCTTTGTAGACGTCCACCCACTGTCAACAGGTTGTATAGGAACGGCTGGGGGGTGGAAGTGTCCAGACGTTCCGAACCCCATCTTCTGCTGTACTTCTGTGACTTTTGACGGATGATGTTGGCCAACGTGTCAATGGATTTGATCATCATAACTTCTCTGGAATCATGTGTGACTTCCTTGGCAACTACGTCAATCTCCCCGCCAAAGATAATAGGCGCTGCCCAAGAAGCTCTAGTAGAGGTTGGGTGAACCTGTCACTCCAGGAACATGTCGCTAGTAGACCTTGTCTTCGTAGTAGGGTGAGACCTGCCGACGGCCGAGGCCAGGTGATCAGATATGAAGTGCTGGAGTAGTATATAGAATAGTGGTACGAGATCACTTTTGACAAAAGCCTCTGTAAAGCTTTATTTCATAAATCAAGCTAATCTCTTCCGCTATTGTATATACCACTTTTGAATCCCCAGCCAACTTCCTGGTCACTATGACCGCAAACCAACACTTTCTTGGTCACGTGACACTATTGTGATCACTCAACAGTTAAATATTTTGAATCGCTACTTCTTGGGTGGGGGTAACATTGTGTCGTGAGGTATGATCAATAATTCCTCTCTGACAAAACCTATCGGTGGCCCATCTTTCAAATAGTACAAGTTCGGTTCGTCGTCTTTGATGTCCACTTTATCTATGTTGTAAGTTTTGATCGACCATGTCGGATCGGTGGCTCGTTTCCGAGTGTCTCCTTCGTGTTCTCCCGGCTGGTAGAGGTACCTCACGAGAACCCGGTCGGGTATTTGTTTCTCTTTTCCTTTACGCGATGGTGCAGCCGATTCAGCGTTCACTGATTTCAATTTAATAGCGTTGGCTGTTTTTTTATTGGTGATACGAGTGATTTGGTGATTGATAGCCGACACCACTTGAGGTAGCCGCGCGACCCATTCGGTGTTGGGTTTATTTAGACTTATTTCCTGCGCGTACTGATGTCCGAATAAGCTCAGCCAAAGTCCTATTGAATCTCGACGATGGCTTGGCTGCGATGAGCTCAGGCCACGCCACGCCTGATTTGGACGTCGAGCTTGGTTAGTATTTGTGACAGGGCACCCATGAACTCCCGTCCGGGTTGACTTGCAGCTCGGTGGGCCATGTCAGCGGATTGCGCTTGTATATGCGCTCGAACGCATGAGCTACTTGGGTCGAATCTTTAGCGGTTAAGGGTTCCGCGCCTTTGTAGCGGCTGGCCATGTCAACGACAGTTAGGGCGTACTTGTATGTTTTACGTCTCACCCTGTCGTGAGGTAGAAACAGGAGGTCGGCTTGGTGAACGCGATTGGGCGTCGACACGTCAAATTTTCTTCTAGGTACGTAGCGTGGTGCCGGTAGGTAGATTTGCCACAGGGCTTCGTTTTGTGATACTCTTGCTATCTCGGCAAGCTTGTGTATGGGGCTCGCACCTTTCCAGTTTCCACGCAGGCTGTAATAAATTTTTTCTTTTTTTTTTTGATGTCGGCTTCCTTGAATCTGGCGTGTTTGATTTGTTTTTTCACCACATATTTTTTCACGCCTTTCGCTTTTCTGATTTCATTATCGTCTGCTTTCAGGATGGAATACATTTTGGGCCTCAAGCCAATGTATTCCGCGATCGGCGTGCCGGCGCATTCGTCCTTCATCTTGCCGAGCACTTTTTTATTGATAGTGTCATGCATCAGGTGGTCCTTGGGGTAGTCGCTGGTGTCGTACAGGTGTATTTTTTTCTTCATGTCCTCATGTTATCTCTTCGAATTTCCATCAGCAGGGAATCCGTGTCCGTGTACAGCACTTCACACCTGGCGCCGTACTGGTCCTTCAGTTCGTTGTAATAAAAGTCGTACATCAGGTGTTTTGATAAGTCGAGGATGCTCATCCCCACGTAAACAGGCCGGTTGAATTTGATTTGACTTTTTCTCATGTGCAACGCTACCAGATCGTCGCTGAATATTTTGCTCGAAATCACTGTTGGCCTGCTTTCGTAAATCAGTGTTCATTCTTATGTAGGGCTCCATCCACGGACTCGGGTCGAACTTGAGCACCCTATGAATTTTCGTGAGTTTCATTCCCAGCGACAAGTACAGTTGCGGTAGTGAATGATATATTTTTTCTTGTTCATCAAGTTGGGTACGAGTTTTTCAACGTTAGCCGGCTTATATTTCCCCAGCATTGATATTCGGACATCCAATCTGGGTTAACTGTCAAACGTTCAGGAGCAAGTGGATAGCTGTTGTGTGATTTGTGTAATTCCACGGGAAATTCCAAGTCCACTTCGAGTATGTAGCCTTTTTTCGAATCTGACACGATGCTCATGACGTCGATCGTCTCGGATGTCCACTCGAATCCCCCGGTGGGTAGATACTGGCTCATGGCCCAGCCGTACAGGTTGTTGGCGTCGAGATAGAGGATATGGGTGGTGGGGTGATTCGGGTTATAGTTTTTCACGTACTTGTTGGCTTTCGCGTAGCGTTTGGAGACCATGGAAATCCCACCTCGCAATCCTGAACAGGTGCATGTCGTAATCCGTCAATAGTTTCTGTTTCACACCGGTCTTTTTCAACAAGGCATCCCAAGAGAGACCCAGGGAAGAGAAATACCACGCGGGGTCTAGGCCGTACTGTTTCCAGGCCGTTTTTCTAAATATCTCGAACACGTCGGCCAACAGGACTCGTTGAACTTGACCCAGCTGTCCATGTATTCATAGGGATAAACGCCCTTCCTCATCAGCAGAGGTAGAGTCTCGTCATCGGTGTATCGATTGGTGATGTGGAAGTCGTTGTGAGCTCACTGGTCGGCTTGGGTCATGCGCATGGGAACGACGGTGTACAACTTTTTCCTGATCATTTTCTCTTCGTGCTGCAAACACATGAAAAAAAATTCAGCCGCATCGGGACCTCTGTACACCACGGGAGCGTTTGTTTTCCCATCGCATCGGACGACCATGTATCCGAATCCACAGGCCTCGTGCTCCTGCGTTTTGTCCGGGGACGGACCTATGGTGTCAACGTGTTTGATGAGGGCTTCGAAGTCGGCATAGATGATGTAAGGCACAGGCATTTGATTTTTGTGGTTGGTGAATTTTAAGATGTTGTCGTTTTTGTTTGGGCATGTCGTTTCATATGGCTGTCTGTCCCATGCCTAGGCAATCCTCCCGGGTGCAATTCTAATAAATCAGCTCGCGTGAAGCCGTGCAGGCACCGTTCACAAAAGTGTTTTTTCCCGTCGTATTTCAATTGGTTGTGCAACTGTCTGCTGAAGTGTTTTATCCACGCGTTGTGATACTTGTCACCTCGCTGGATCATAAATATATTGATCATGCGACCCTCGGTCATCAGGCTGATCCTGTGCACGATTGTTTTGTTGCCTTCGTGTCCAAAGACGTTGATGGCTATGTGGCCGATCTGTTTTTCGATATTGGTGATCTGAGATATGGGTCTATACCGTCCCAGTTGAGTCCGTCGTCTTCGGGATAGCTCGAAGGTCTGTTCGAATTAACGTTGACTGGAAACAATGCGGATCTGATTGCTAACCTCAAACAATTATTACCTCTGTTTTTGACATTGATCATGGCTTGTTTTCCTTTGTAGTAGGGTGGCAAGCCCAGGTACAATCCGCCTTTGAACGGTATGTAGTTAGCTATGTCTAGATAGACCTTATCGATTCTGTCCACGACCCACCCGGAACCCCTGTGCGTGTAGCATTCCAGGTATTCTTGTTTGTTTTGCAACGAGTTGTCGATGGACAGGTCTATCGTCTCGGGTTGAGTCGCGACTTCTTGTTTACGTCTGAAGTAAGGCTGAACGTACTCAATGACACCGTCCGTCTGCTGTTTATCAAGCGACATTTTCACCGTGATTTGAAATTTGAGACTTCCCGGGTCGTTCAGTTCCTCATTGACTTTGTCAGCGATCAGAGGTTTGTCGTCGTGTCTATGTTTTGGCCTACATGCATCCGCCAACCTCTCAGATAATTACCTATCGCATGTTCAGTTCGCACGAACTGTAGATCGACGACTCTGTGTTGGTGCAACAGTTCGACAAGCCCGGCTTTCCTCATTCGGGAATAACCTACCAGCCCCAGCACTTTCGCTTGGAGTTTGAGTTGTTTCACAGTGGGTTGTATGACTCTGGGTTCGTGCAGCCGTTCAACAAGCTCGTCTTTCCTCAGGCGGGAATAACCAGTCAGCCCCAGCTCTTTCGCTGGGAGTTTGAGATGTTTCACAGTGGGAGGGGGTCGTTTGTTCAGTAATCTCAACAGCTGAGGTTTCCTCAATCGGGAGTAACCGACTACACCTCGTTCTCTTGCAATCTGTTTAAGCTCACGGACAGTAGTCATTGTTATACTTAGTTGCAAACCCAATCTCTAATTAGGCCACTGGTTATGGAGGGGAGGTAACTCTATCAGCCTTATTTACTGAGTAAAAAATAAAGCGCGCATAAAATCCTTTTTTAATATTTTATTTGAACATGTGGAAGGGTGGCAATAATAGGTCCACTTCAGCATTGTAGTCAGCTATACTTAGATATACCGTTTCGATTCTGTACTCAACAGGGGGGAAGCGTTCCATGTGTTCTTGTATGTTTTGTAATGAGGTGTTGAAATACGTATCTATCTCGGGTTGAGTCGTGAGTTTTCGTCCACCTGTGATGGGGAAAACAAACCCCAAGGCCCCATCAATCCGCATTATTTTCAATACAAATCGAAATTTGAAGCGTCCCAGGTTGTTCAGTTCCTCTTCGAGTTTGCTGGTGATTATAGGTTTGATATCGGTGACTGGTATAATTTTGGCTACTTTCATCTGCCAGATTTTCAGATAACCTTTCAGGGTTCTAGTAGTTCGCACGAAGTGTAGATCGGTCGACTCTCGAACAGTTTTCATTATTATACTTAGATGCAAAGCCAATCTCTAATTAGGCCTCCGATTATGTAAGGGAGGTAACTCTGTCAGCCTTTTTTGACAGGCACAAAAAAATATAGCTCGCATTAAATTTTTATTCTGACGAGGCGCTTACGTTCGTTCATAATCTTTTTTCTTCTCGTAAATAAGATGGTTTCGGACCACGTTCGCCCCGTGGGATCTACATAAGCAGTAATGACATTTCACTCCAATGCCACATATAGTTTGGCATGAAATGCATGTGGTTTGTTGTAAATATCTCTTCATCCAATGATCCAATCGATCTCAAACTGTGCAAGTGGATGTTTTGTCAGACAACCTAATCACATTGTAAATCACCGATTTTATGCATTTGTATTAAAGAATCTGTCTATGTAACTGTCAACAAAATAAACAGCAGAACGCAGACTGCTTGCAGAGGGAGGGAGCCAATGACCTGTAACAGCGGCAGTGTTGGGTCATAAAGGTCAGTGCACATGCAGTTCATGATAGTTACCTGTGCACTGCACAGTGATAGACCGTTTGGATCATTCACATTGACTACTTCTAGCTGTCATCATGAAAGCTTATTCAGATGATGCTAAACGTTTAATTAGAAATGTGTTTAATTTTTTTTAAAAAGAGAGCAAACGTAGCAAACCGATTTATAAGGTGTCGGATTACATGAAACGTACAACTTTTGCTCTTGGCATGAAAAAGAACATTGTGCTAAAAATTGTGAAAAATAAACCAACAACCAATAAACAAAACCTTGTACAAAATGGTAGGCATCCAAAGTTAGATTCTTTTGACATCAGGGTCATCAGAGATGTCATTCGCCGGCTATTTGCTAGAAATGAACACCTGTCCACAAGAAAGTTAAAACACATCCTAGCAGAGGATCACGACATTAATGTTTCTAGGTTTATGCTAAGCAAACTACTGCTCAAATTTGGATACAAGTACAAGAAGGTAGCAAACCAGAAACTTGTAATGTGTGAGAGATCTGATATTGTGAAAATAAGGTGTAACTATCTGAGAGAAATTAAGCAGGCAAGAGAGGATGGGTTCGAACCTATATATCTGGATGAGACCTAGGTCAATGCAAACCATACTGCTGCCAGACAGTGGCTACCCACTGATCCCAGTGATGGTAGGAAAATTGCAACAGGCAAAGGTGAACGTTTAATTGTTCTTCATGCTGGTTCCCACCGTGGATTCCTACCTGGTTGTGATCTGGTATTTCGGTCAAAGAGCACAGATGGTAGGGACTATCATACAGAAATGAACTCAACGGTTTTCACACAGTATGTTGAGGAACAATTGTTGCCAGCTCTGCCTTACAAAAGTCTTGTTGTCATGGACAATGCTCCCTATCACAGTGTTCGAGATCCAAATAGGTGCCCAACTTCCAATACAAAGAAGTCAGATATGCAGCAATGGCTAACACATAACAATATACAATTTTCAATTAAGGCCACTAAACCACAGTCGACTCTTTGATTAAACCTAACAAACCTCCACCCACATATAACATTGACAACATGCTACGCCAACACGGCCATAAGGTCTTGAGATTACCACCGTACCACTGTGATCTCAACCCAATCGAACTTATCTGGGGAGACCTTAAAAGTACAGTGGCCCGGAAAAATCAATCATTCAAGTTGAATGATGTCAAGCACATTGTCAACACTGCTATATGTGACATTGACATTGCACGCTGGCATGCATGTGTTGAACATGTCAAGAAGGTGGAGAAAGAGTACTGGCTCAAAGATGGCTTGAAGGAGCAAACAGTTAATCCAGTTGTCATTCGTCTGGACATTGATGACTCCTCTGTGGAAGAATGGAGTGAACTTGATGAAGTTTAATTCTGTTATTATATTTACAGATAATAATAGTATCCAGCCAGATATGCTCAAAGAAATATAACTTCTTTTAACAATGACAGCACTGACTAATTCCAACGACTTATAGTGTAACATGAAACACTCATTTCACATAAAATTATTATGAAAATATAAATATTAACTATCTATATGCTTAAAGCTATTAGAAATGCATTGCTTAATTTGGAATGTGAATGACATCAAAACATAACACTTTTGTCTTCATTCTATCTCTTCAATGAGTGTGCATGATTGTGTGTGCTTGTGTCCGAGGGAACGGGGCTTTAACATGCTTGATTGGCATTTTAGAAGATGATATTTGATGAACATAGAGATTTTTTTCTGGATTACATCTTCTTTTTATTCTCGAGTACAACGTTTCAGGGCTTGTTCTGGCCCCATCATCAGGAAAAACTGAACTGTAACTGTTAACTCTGGCCGTGATGTCACAATGCTTATGACGTCACAATGCTATGACGACGCAATACATGTGGTGGTCAATAGATACAGATGACATGGCTAATAGAATACATGTTATTATGAATATATAAGATGTCGTTTACTGCAAAATTAATGGATCAATTTAGAACTGTGCAGATACTTATACAAAATTGTTGATTGATTTAGAAATGTACAGAGACGTATTTATAAATGAATAGAATGTAAAGTAATAGCAGTAATAGCAGTGTATACATAGAAATTATGCTTTATACATGGGAACAGTGACGAGGGTAGGGTATTGTCTTATTGTTTTATGTACCATGCATTTGGGAGGTAGACCCCCTGATCCCTGTTTATTGCTGGTTTTGTGCGTTTGATGAAGATAGCTTCAATCAACTTGCGTTTCCGCCAGTCACTGATGTTTTTTGCGAGGACTTCAGTTTCCCAGTCAATTTCATGATCAGGATTATTCATAATGTGTTGGGGAAAGTGCAGATTTCAGATCTGATTTGTCCACTGAAGTTTTGTGTTCTTTCACACGTGTAGCTACTGGTCTGCCTGTCTCACCAATGTAGATGTCACCACAGTCACATTTCAGTTTATACACACAGCCTTTAGGGTTGGATATAGCGTGATTGCACCCCTTACCATTTGCACGTAGCAAAGTTTTAATGGTTTTGCCAGACGAGAATGTTGTGTCAATGCTGGCCATTTTCTTTAGGAGTCTGCTGACTTGGTGGCTGATGGGCCCAACATACGGGATGTTGATGCGGATGGGAGATGGTTCAGGTTTCGGAGGAGGCTGAACTTGATCTTGTAGTGTTTTCTTTATGGTGGTTTCTACAAGGTTCTTTGGATAACCATTGTATGTGATGAATGTTGTCATCAGGTGGTCTGTTTCTTGTTGCAGTAGGTCAGGGCTACAAATCGTTTTCGCGCGTCTCGCAAGTGTGGCAACAATTGCTCTCTTGACTTGGGGATGGTGGTTTGAGTGATAGTGAATATATTGGTCTGTGTGGGTAGGTTTGCGATAGACCGACGTGATGAGCTGGTTGTTTGAGTTGTCAATGGCGATGTCCAAGAAAGGGAGTTTGTTCTGCTGCTCTGTTTCCATCGTAAACTTAATTCTAGGGTGTTGATTGTTGAGGTGGTCTAGGAGTGCATTGGGGTCATGATGGTTGTCTAGGATAGAGAACGTGTCATCAACTTTCCTGTGCCAACATAGTGGTTGGAATGGTGAAGTAGCCAGAGCAATTTCCTCAAAGTTGGTCATGAATATCTCAGTTATTAGAGGTGAGAGTGGAGATCCCATGGGTAGACCATGAATTTGCTGATATATCTGATCTTGCCATGTAAAATAGGATGTTTCAAAACAGCTGGATACAAGGCTGATGATGCTGTCGATGGAAAGTTTTGTGTCGATATGGTCTATACAGGACTCTAATCGGGATCGCAGGATTGCTAGGGATTTTTCTAGAGGAATGTTAGTGAATAAGTCTACCATGTCATAACTGACCATGGTGCCACAAGCTTGGTAATCCTTAAGTTTGTTAACAAACGATGATGAATCAGTGATGAAGGATTTACCTTTTTTCCCTAATGGTGCTAAAAGTTTCGACAGGAATTGGGCAGTATTGTAAAATACCGACCCTCGGGAGCACACTAAAATTCTGGTCTTCACTGGCGATTTATGAATTTTGATAGTGGCACGAGCGTAAGGTGGCTGGGAGTTGTTGGGATTCAGTTTGTTGTGTATGATATCATTAATCTCACCTTTGTCATGAAGTGTTTTCAGGTTCTTCTTATGTTTAGATTCTAACTTTGCAGTTGGGTCCTTAGACACTAGTTTGTAGGTGGAGGTATCACTTATGGTAGTGTTAACCAGGGTCAGGAATTCAGGTGTATTCATAATGACGGCTGCTTTTCCTTTGTCGGCTTCGGTGATAGTGATGTCAGCATCATCACGTAACTCTGCTATGGCACTTTTTTCATCTTTGGTCAGGTTGGGTTTATTCTTGGGTTGTTGCTGTAGCAAGGACGATATCTGATGACGCAAGTAGTCTACATTTCCGTTTGGTGCAAGTTGTTGTAGACCTCTTTCTATGCTTGCGATGTAGTCATCTGAGTTGGCTGAAGCTGTTGTTGGGATAAATTTAAGTCCTTTAGACAACAAGGATTTCTGAGCTGCACTTAGAGTTTTGCTACTTAGGTTGACAACAGTTTTCCCCTTGTAACTATCAAGTTTGGATTTGGCACAAGCGGTTGATGTAACATCTGATTTCTGCTGTTTCAAATTGGTGAATTTCAATATCTGGGGCTTCTTGATTTTCTCACACAGGGGAGTAGTTGTTAGATTTAGTTCAGTTACTTATCTTCTCATACAAGTTGGTATTCAGTGTTGACTGAAGCTTCGCTGTTGATTTCTGCAAGTCATGTTCAAGGGAAGCCTTCTTCCTTCTCATTTGTTGGATCTGCTGTTTAAGGATCCGGGTACTGGCTTGATGAAGGATTTTGTTGATGGCTGGGTTTGATGGAACCACTGGGGATTTGAGTCGAAAACCCTTTGGAATAATTTCATTGTCTCTACATCTCAAGAGGAATGTCAGGTTGTTCTTTGTTTGTATGTACTTACAGTTGATGGTAGAGTTGCTGTTCAATATTCTTACTGCTTCATCTCCATGTAGATGGCGAATTAGATGCTTGACAGTTTAACAGTTGTTGAGTTCTAACCATAGGTGGTCCGATTAATGATTTAGTGTACATATACTTTCTGTGTTCTTTAAATGCATTTCCACTTAGGTACTGCATAAACAAAATATGACATTAACATTACGAATTTAAAGATTTTAACCTACAGAATAATTCTCACTAATGGGTTTTGTGGTTAATGTTGAACAACTCAGAGAAACAAACTCCGTATGATGGTTAACAGTTGGCACCCACCTTACCCTATTCACGACCTGTGAAAACTCCTCTTCATACCTGTCACGTGCATAGCTGACCTACATTGACGAACGTTGACCTTTATGACCCAATACTGCCGCTGTTACAGGTCATTGGCTCCCTCCCTCTGCAAGCAGTCTGCGTTCTGCTGTTTATTTTGTTGACAGTTACATAGACAGATTCTTTAATACAAATGCATAAAATCGGTGATTTACAATGTGATTAGGTTGTCTGACAAAACATCCACTTGCACAGTTTGAGATCGATTGGATGAAGAGATATTTACAAAAAAAACGGGTCCACATGCATTTCATGCCAAATTATACAGAGCACGTGTAGTTCATGAAGCCTTTTCTTATACTCTTCATGTGTATGCAACAATACCCCTCAGTCCTGCATTTCTTGCCACAAATGTCAGTTTTCCCCATAAGCACGTATTGACAATGATACGGAGCGGGTCTCATCTTTGTTATATTCATATGAATATTTAGTCTAATTGTTTCACTATTAACACGGTCGCGGCTAGACCCAGTGTGACGAAGATCAGTTCTCGATTTTTTTTGTCCTGGGGTAAGGCGCGTAATACTGAGAGAGTGTGGGTTCATCGTCGAGAGGTTCGAGCTGTTTACCGGTTAGCAGGTAGTATTCTTTCACGGCGTCATCGACGTTCTTGAACGTTCGAACGGCATGGTTTTCACGCTCGAGTTGATCATTAATGAAATCAAGTGTCTGCATGCGTTTTTTTGCGTACTCGGTTTGCACGGCTTGTAATTTCTCCACGGCTATATCGTGGCGTTTTCGTTCCGCTTCTACCTCGGCCGCGTTCGACTCTCGTAATTTCGGGAAAAGGTAATTGCTCCCAGAAAATGCCAGGGCATTGACTAAAGCCCGTCGACCATCATAGCGATTGTAGCCATTCTATATATGTTTATGTTACTTTAAGATATCCCTGGTGGCCATCGCCATACCCAAATTCATAATTAATATGCCCATATCCTGCACGTTGAAATCGAGTTTTGATTGTTGGTTGTTTGAGAATCATTTTTGTTAAACGAGTGTAACCTACGGCTAGGCAGGCGACCACGGTGGCGTGATATGCGTCGTTAACGAATGTTTTTCCTTCTGACATTATGTATATAAATAAAAAAAAAGGTTTTTTTTAATAACATAATATGCGGGTTTACCTCTAATTGTGGTTGGGGTGTTGGTTTTGGTGCTGATTGTGGTTTATTATATAACATAAATAATGTTGCCACGGCAGCAGCTGCGCCTGCAGCTATCCACAGAGTATAATTATTTTTGTGGTGCTTGGCTAAACTGCCTTTTCTACCAGCATCGACTTTTTTAGGATTCTTCTTTTTGGTGACTTGTGTCGGTTCCTGAGTCATTTCTTGCTGGGCAGTTTCCATCTTGTATACTATTACTATTATTTTTATCCTCTTTAAATTGACAATGCTTTGCCGTGATAATCGCTGCTGTTACCGGGGCTAAAAACATACCGTATTTGTGGTACAAGACGCAGCTGGCAGCGCCCAAAGCGTGTTTGATGAACGAATCTTTCTCGAGATCTTCCCGCAGGTAAAGACGACGTTCCGGTGGAATGGGAAGGAAGTACGACGATCCTATAGTTTTTGTCATCTCGGTCCTGAGCCTGGTTTCGTATCTCGCGTACAGCTTATCGATCTCATCGGTGGGCATTTTCTGAATTATGTCTGGAGTGAGATTGTCCCCACCAAAGTATTGTTTGGCTTTGCCGCCGACCGCCAGCGCCACCGTCTATCTCGCTTGTCGTCACTTTGTCATCCGCCACCAACATTTGTTCGAGCAGTTCGTTGCACTCCATTTTATAATGTAACAAACGATTTTTAATTCTGATAAAATAATATCCAATGCACGTGAAACATAGCGAGATGAAAGTTAAGTTACACACGATGAGAATTTCAAAAGTCGACATTTAATATAAAACTATAAACTTTCATTCGCTAGAATTTGCTAGAATTTGTTAAGTATTTGCTAGAATTTGCTTAACTAAAACACTCGATAAACCACGGGTTGGTCGGTTTTCAACACGAGTTTGGCGTGTTTCGTTTCGGCGAGCTGTTTTTTCACTTGTTCCCATTCTAGTTTGCTAGGAATCACGTCATTTTCTCTCAAGCATTCCTCGAACGAATCCCTGTCCTTGCAGTGAAATAAGGCTACCCATCGCGTCTGTTCTCTGAGGTCTTTCAACACTGAGTTGAATTTCTGCGTTAGCACCCAAACGCTGTGTTTTGCGTGTCTGCCAGAAATACGCTAAATACGACTCTCATGTCTCTCTTTTTTGTTATCTCTTTATTAGCGCTGCAGTCGTCCAGGATGAACAGCGTTGACTCCCCTTTAAATTTGTTGTGATAAGCTTTCAAGAAATCCTGCAGACGTGTCCCCGGATCGACTTTGTGCATGTCCGCGTCCGTCATCATCCAAGATCTCTCCGTGTACGTTTTGTTGATGTGTAAAGTAGGCCAAATAATAACAATGTTATTGAACACGTCCCGATAGTATCCTTCCAGCATGTTCAACACAAAAACGGTCTTCCCACAGCCCGTCTGACCGCATACGATAGCGCAGTGTGGATCGTGAGGTAGATCAATAAATTGCTTGCACGAATCTTCCATTGTCTATATTAAGTTGCGCGTCCATAATCACGTACAATTATAATTTTAATTTGCCTTCATTTTGGGATATTTTGGTGATTTGGATGGTTATCCCCTCGCTGCCGTTGTCAACGCGGCGTCCGCAGCCGTGCAACTGATCGTCGTCCGTGGATCCATTGTCCAACCACAGCGTGTACTTGGTGGTCAGGTAATCCCCATCTGCACGGAGGATAGATCCAGTTCTTTCACATTGGGTAGCTTTTTCATCTCATCCCACTGCTGGTGTGCCCTCATACCTTGACTGAACAGTTGGTTGGGCACGCCCTCGATGGTTACTTCCACTTTCGTGATTTCGGGGTTGAAAAACCTTTTGCTGTCTCTTCGAAAGGGTTCGTAATCCTCCACAGGAACGATCAAGATGCCTTTCATCGATCGCGCCGGCACGTTCAAGTTGATGTTCCACAGCGTGTTGCTCTTGTCCCGTACGATCGTCCGGTGCCGCAGGATGGACAGCTTTCCCGAGTACTGGTTTCGAATCTGCCGGGCCAGCTCCAGGCTCGTTACCATGTCGAACTCCAGCGAGATGTTGTTGATGGCGTAACAACCAGCATCACCGTTTGGCGTATGCACGACTTTGCTGTAGTCGTTAAACATGAGTTCGTATTCCAACCGATCGCCCAGCGCTGCCTGGTAAAACGGCGCGTGTCCCGTGAGCAACTCGAAGTCGAGCAGCACGCAAAACTGGTTCCCATACGCTTCGGCGATTGCTTTGTCATCCGCCGGGATTTTGTTGAGCTGATCTTGCGTGAAGACGTACCCGACGCGCATCCGGGTCGATTTACTGATCCCTTGATACACATATACGTTCACCCTCGCTTTTCCATAGATCTATATAACAGTAAAACACATCGCTGTCGTCTATACTTAACACCTCGTTGCCGCTGATTTTGATGGTGGTTTTCTTGACGATGGCACGGCCGATACAGGGTTTGGTTTTGATCTATCTTGCTTGGATTATTGGTGATAGTCACTGACTGACGCACGGCTTTGATGCCGAGAGGCTCTCTTAATCTTCGAAAAGGATCAAGCTTTCTTCCGTATTGTGACATTATATATATACAAAATTTATCCGTTTAATATAATAAATAAAATGGACGATATCGAAATGACCCATTTCACCGACCCTCAGCTGGACATGGGTGACACCGTTAGCAATGAACTTTTAAAGCAGACCGTAGACGAATATTACAACGCATTGAGGCGAGATAAAAATTACGTCGAACTGTTGGGACGAGACTATTCCAAATTCGAAATTGGCAACAACGGGGCGCTGCAATTGAAAGCTCATCCGGAGATCGATCTCATGAACAAACACACGAGAAAAACGCTCGCCTTGTCGCCACTCGCCAATCGCCGTGGGGGGAATCAACTGATCGGGGGGGGACGGCCAAAACAACTTACACTGAAGGTCGTTCAAGATCTGCAAAAGACTCGGCGCCACGGTGAGCGCATTGCATCGAGACGATCTGAGAGACGTTCAAGACGGACTAGACCACATACTGGCCACGATTAATGAAGCCCCTTACAACCTTCGCGAATTTCGAGGTTTAGACAAAGCCATGCAAACCATGTGCGGATCGCTGGTTAATAACATCGCCAAACTGAACGCACTAGACGACCGTTTCGCTTACGAGAAGACAAAACTCGAACAAGCGGATGACGACGACGAAAGCAGCAGGCAGCGTATCGAGGAGAGATTACTGACTTACAAGAGGAAAGATTGGCTCGAATAGAAGCCGCTTCCACCAACCGAGAAGCCCTTCGATCCCAAATCAGTCACGTGCGAGAAACCATCGACCGAGTCCTCCACGAGGACACCACGTTGGCCGACAGGATTCGAACTCTGTTCCGGGAACAAGGCATTACCATCGCCAGCGTTCTTACGGCATTGGGCTTCATCATATCGATCCTGGTTGTATCGCTGACGGGCGGCGGTGGAGGCACACCACCAACACCATCACCAAGCGGTGGCGTCAGAGATTGGATAAAAAAACTCGGTGAAGCCCTGGCTAAACTTGCAGGCAAAGCCGCCGAAGTGCTTCCGGGAATCCGTGGTAGCATCGTCTCGTGGCTACTGAGTACGCTGGCTAAAACTGTCACGTGGCTCGGCCAAAACCTGTGGGCAGCCATCGTCGCCGTTGCGGGTCTGGTGTACGTCGCGGCTAAGGAATTTTTAACCAAATGAGGCACAGTCCAACTGCGATCCCCGACCACCAGCGCTGTTTTACTGTCAAGGTGTTCTTTTTTTTCAACCACCTCGCGTGGTGAAAGGGGCTGTGGTGGTTGTGGTCAAACAACCCTAGGCTTCGGGATTGATGTCGCTATGCCAGTATGTGGGTTGATACCCAACTTTTGATCGGCGGTGGCGATGACGATTTTGTTGTTGTTGCCCACCACTTTATGGATTCTCAGTTGCATGTCGCTTGGAGCCATATACAATCCCACACCGAACACGGAGTCGACTTTCGCCCGGGCGTATTCCAACACGTTTTGGTAGCGTTGGATGGCACTCGGTAGATCAACTGGAGCATTAATAGCATCCTCGACGTTAGCCACAAACTGTTTCTGAGCGTCGTAAGCAGTCCCTTTACCCACGATGCTGGAATGTGTTTGCATCTGGGCACCCACCAGCGCCCACACGTACGTTCGAATCGAATCGTTCAAACGCATTACACCGGCACGAGTAAACCCTTTAGACGTGTCCAGCATTAACATTTTCCAATCGTCCACGGAGTCTTTGGGTTGCTCCACTTTTTGGACGGTGAAAGCAACACCACTTTTAAAGTTCATACGATCATCTCGCCATTCATTACTTGACAAAGCAAAGTCCTGACGTAGTAAATTTCGTTTCAGTAAATCATCACTGACTTCTTTCACGGATCGCAAGCCATCATATGGAATACCAAAACCGTGGTTCGGACCTGGCAAACGCCAATCCGTCTTCAGATGGATTTCGAATTCGTTGCAGATTCGCTCGTACGGATTGTTCACTGCATCCCACCCTTTGTCCTGTGGAAGCGGAGCGCTGATTTCTTGGAGGATACGTCTGATCTGATAGTACACGTGAAACATAAACACAGACCGACTCAGCGGGCCAGGCCAAGTGTTGCTCAACGTCAGGCCGCACCCCGTTATAGCGCACCACACGGCGAAATTGAATTGATTCTGCCAGAACTGCATCGGGTTGTTAAACCAAGCGTGCACCGTTTTCACATTTGTCACCGAAACCCTGTAATTTTTAAACACATCGATAAACTGTGCTCTGAAATGTAAACCATCCTTCGCATCCTCTTCATGTTCGTGAAATCTATATCCGTTTTAGGGTAAAACACTCCCGGTTTGTACATTTTAAAGTTATTATATAATGGGCATATATACTTTAATATGTACGTAACACTTCCAGGAATTACAATCGGTGAGTCTGTTAACTGATGCACGTGATCGATAACACGTCAGGTCAACTCGAAGTCGCACTCTGCGATATCACCTACCTACCGCGATGGACCAACATCAACAGCAGCAACAACAGGCTGTTCGTCAATGATAAACGTAACCAAATAACGGATGGCTACTACAGTGTATGCTCGCTCAGCGAAGAAGTCTTCGAACCCATGGGAGTCGAACTCAAAATTAACGACTCGAACGGCACGGCCATGTTAACTAACAACGGAAGAAACGTCTTGAGACTCAGCCGGCTGTTGGCGAGAACAATCGGGTTGCCGTCGAGCGAAATACCCCCGACAAACACTGTCACAGGCATGGGATTACCCGACCTAGTTCCATACCGCGAACTGTGCATTCATCTCGACCAGCTGAGCACTACGGACAACATTCAAGGTGAATGCCCTTCTACGCTGCTGAGAGCCGTACCGGTGAAAACAGAAAAGTACAACGAATCGTTTTCGTCACGGCAGTACAAGAAATTAACACAAGGTACCATCTCAGAATTAAAAATATGTATTTTAGATATAAAAAACCATCCTATTAATATAGGGTACCTCAGCATACACTGCACATACAATAATGACTAGTGCCCACGGCCCAAGAATGCGATTAAGAAAATGTGCCAACCTAGCGATCTCCGACCTCGGGGACACTCAAGGATTTGAAGAACCAGGAATAGACTGTAAACTGTATGCCTTGCAACTGAAAAATAACATTTACAAACGCGTTGAAGTCCCCGCCGGTGGATCCAACAGTAACTTAAGTGATATCGTCGAACCGACTGGTTTCTCAACATCACGCTCGGCTTTCCCTACGTGTTCACAGAAAACAAAGACCACTACCTAAACAAAGTCGTGAACAACGGAACCCTGCTCGTGGCTTACGTCCCGGCAGTGAGACGCAGTGTGATCATCAGCGCACTCTCGAGTACGACATCCCACATGCTATCGAGTAAACCTGGGCCGCAAAACGTTGGATTGCAAATAGTGTCTGAATTCGACAACGTGGTCGACATCCTGGGAAATATACCAGAGAATTCCACGTTGATCATCCAAGTCTACCTCGGTGAGCCATCATCACCAGTCGAAATCGTGAAAGGAATCAAACTCCGGTGGACCAAACAACAACAATACCACGTTTGCTCTGTTTACGTGCGGGTGAACATCAATTCCCACACCAGTCTGCAGGGAGTCACCCTGACCGTGGAAGACACGATGTCACTCACCAAAATGCTGAGGTTGAAGGTTGAAGTGCACACCTGAGAAATTATCAGAAAAACAATTGGAAACTATTTTATAAGATTTTATATAAGCGATGAACAGTCGTCACCCACACATCACACTTGGTGATCTAGGGGACACAGAGGGATTCGATTGGCACGGCAGGGACGGCACCTTGTACGCCCTGCGCTTAAAAGATAACAACGTGTATGAGCGGGTGGCTCTGACAGACGACTTTAAAGAACCCGAATGGTTGATCAACATGACCCTCAACGCACCTTATATCTCTTTAAACAAAAATAGGTCTGTCTCCGAAATTAGGAACAAGGGTATCTAGCTCGGGGCTTTCATTCCAGATTCTAGTATAAATGCTTGACTAATACCGGATCACACTGGCAACATGTTAGTTTCAAACGGGGATTCAGGTTTAAGGTTCGGGGTACACATTTCCCAATTGGATCTTATGACTATGAAACCAAACACCACACTCGTCATAGAAGTCTATCTCGGGTTCGCTTTTGAGGGTACAGAACGACAACTTTTACCCGGGTTGACAATACACTGGGACTTCATCACCAGTGACCAACTTTGATGTATCGTCATACCACTGTACCCGGCACCCTTAACAGGTTCTATATTCCCCTTAGTAAGCATCTATGGGGTTCTTGTAGACGCAGAGTTACCTATTAGCCTCTCACATATTTTCCTGTGTGATAATCTAAACCTCAAATACACTGTGCAAAAATTAAATAAAACACAATTAAAAAATCTCTTATAAAATATATATATGTACACAGGATGGGGCTGTACCCAGTCGTAGAAGAAGTAACAAAAACACTGGAAACTGTAGATGGATTTCGTTTGAGCCATTTATGTGGCATAAAACGTCAACTAGAACAAGATCGCGACATACGGAAAGCATTGTGTAAGAAATACCATAGAGCTTTCAATTTCGTGGATGGGGTTGATAGATCCCTTTAGGGCAGCCAGTATGGGATTAGGTGCAGTAGGTGTGGTTTTTGTCCACCATCGTAGCCGCACCTATAGTGCTAGGCATTGAAATAACAGCTGGAGTGTCAAGGTTGGTGGGATTGGTGTTTAAGTTTGTATCTCGCAAATTGCATCGTAAAGCATTGAAACACGACGAAATTAGAATTCTAGCCGAAGCAAAGTTAAACACAATAGCCAATCATATTTCCACCGCACTCACGGACAGTAAAATCTCAGAGGATGAGTTTCGTTTGGTCCTCTCTGAACTCACAAAATGAAACAAGAGATTCGAACCAAGTCTCATAAAGACAATGTCATCAGTGAAGATGAGAAAAAAAAGTACATAGAACAAGGGATACAACAAGCCCAACAAGCCTTCATTACGAAAACCAAAGAAATCATAGGAGGTTCACATTAAATTGTTTCGCGGAGATCAACATTATATAGGTTGATATGAAACAACATAACATAGTGACCAGGAAGTTGGCTGGGGATTCAAAAGTGGTATATACACTAGCGGAAGAGATTAGGGCCTGATAAAAGCTTTATTTATGAAATAAAGCTTTACAGAGCCTTTTGTCAAAAGTGATCTCGTACCGCTATTCTATATACTACTACCTGGGACATCACTGGGTTACAATACTAGATATGATGTATGTAGTTGCAGGTCCAATTTACTTCATTACCTTGGACATCACTGGGTTACAATACTAGATATGATGTACGTAGTTGCAGGTCCAATTTACTTCATTACCTTGGACATCACTGGGTTACAATACTAGATATGATGTATGTAGTTGCAGGTCCAATTTACTTCATCACCTTGGACATCACTCGGTTCCAATACTAGATATGATGTATGTAGTTGCAGGTCCAATTTACTTCATTACCTGTGACATCACTGGATTACAATACTAGATATGATGTATGTAGTTGCAGGTCCAATTTACTTCATCACCTGGGACATCACTGGGTTACAATACTAGATATGATATATGTGGTTGCAGGTCCAATTTACTTCATCACCTGGGACATCACTGGGTGATAGTACCAGACATGATATATGTGGTTGCAGGTCCAATTTACTTCATCACCAGGGACATCACTGGGTTACAATACTAGACATGATAAATGTGGTTGCAGGTCCAATTAACTTCATCACCTGGGACATCACTGGGTTACAATACTAGACATGATATATATGTGGTTGCAGGTCCAATTTACTTCATCACCTGGGACATCACTGTATTACAATTATAGACATGATATATGTGGTTGCAGGTCCAATTTACTTCACCACCTGGGACATCACTGGGTTACAGTACCAGACATGATATATGTGGTTGCAGGTCCAATTTACTTCATCACCTGGGACATCACTGGGTTACAATACTAGATATGATATATGTAGTTGCAGGTCCAATTTACTTCATTACCTTGGACATCACTGGGTTACAATACTAGACATGATATATGTGGTTGCAGGTCCAATTTACTTCATCACCTGGGACATCACTCGGTTACAGTACCAGACATGATATATGTGGTTGCAGGTCCAATTTACTTCATCACCTGGGACATCACTGGGTTACAATACTAGACATGATATAGGTGTTTGGGGTCCAATTTACTTCATCACCTGGGACATCACTGGGTTACAATACTAGACATGATATATGACATCACTGGGTTTTTGACATAGACATGATATATGTGGGGTCCAATTTACTTCATCACCTTGGACATCACTGGGTTACAATACTAGATATGATATATGTGGTTGGGGGGTCCAATTTACTTCATCACCAGTTTACAATACTAGACATGATATATGTGGTTGCAGGTCCAATTTACTTCATCACCTGGGACATCACTGGGTTACAATACTAGACATGATATATGTGGTTGCAGGTCCAATTTACTTCATCACCTGGGACATCACTGGGTTACAATACTAGACATGATATATGTGTTTGCAGGTCCAATTTACTTCATCACCTGGGACATCACTACTAGTTACAATACTAGACATGATATATGTATTACTAGGTTTTTGGGGGTCCAATTTACTTCATCACCTTGGACATCACTGGGTTACAATACTAGATATGATATATGTGGTTGGGGGGTCCAATTTACTTCATCACCAGTTTACAATACTAGACATGATATATGTGGTTGCAGGTCCAATTTACTTCATCACCTGGGACATCACTGGGTTACAATACTAGACATGATATATGTGGTTGCAGGTCCAATTTACTTCATCACCTGGGACATCACTGGGTTCCAATACTAGACATGATATAGGTGTTTGGGGACCAATTTACTTCATCACCTGGAACATCACTGGGTTACAATACTAGACATGATATATATGTGATTGCAGGTCCAACTTACTTCATCACCTGGGACATCACTGTATTACAATTATAGACATGATATATGTGGTTCCAGATCCAATTTACTTCATCACCTGGGACATCACTGGGTTACAATACTAGACATGAAATATGTGGTTGCAGGTCCAATTTACTTCATCACCTCGGACATCACTCGGTTACAGTACCAGACATGATATATGTGGTTGCAGGTCCAATTTACTTCATCACCTGGGACATCACTGGGTTACAATACTAGACATGATATATGTGGTTGCAGGTCCAATTTACTTCATCACCTGGGACATCACTGGGTTACAGTACCAGACATGAAATATGTGGTTGCAGGTCCAATCTACTTCATCACCTGGGACATCACTGTGTTACAATACTAGACACTATATATGTGGTTGGAAGTCCAATTTACTTCATCACCTGGGACATCACTGGGTTCCAATACTAGACATGATATAGGTGTTTGGGGTCCAATTTACTTCACCACCTGGGACATCACTGGGTTACAGTACCAGACATGATATATGTGGTTGCAGGTCCAATTTCTTCACCACCTGGGACATCACTGGGTTACAGTACCAGACATGATATATGTTTTTGCAGGTCCAATTTACTTCACCACCTGGGACATCACTGGGTTACAGTACCAGACATGATATATGTGGTTGCAGGTCCAATTTACTTCATCACCTTGAACATCACTGGGTTACAATACTAGACATGATATATATGTGATTGCAGGTCCAACTTACTTCATCACCTGGGACATCACTGTATTACAATTATAGACATGATATATGTGGTTGCAGATCCAATTTACTTCATCACCTGGGACATCACTGGGTTACAATACTAGACATGATATATGTGGTTGCAGGTCCAATTTACTTCATCACCTGGGACATCACTCGGTTACAGTACCAGACATGATATATGTGGTTGCAGGTCCAATTTACTTCATCACCTGGGACATCACTGGGTTACAATACTAGACATGATATAGGTGTTTGGGGTCCAATTTACTTCATCACCTGGGACATCACTGGGTTACAATACTAGACATGATATATGTGGGTTTTTTTTGGGGGGTCCAATTTACTTCATCACCTTGGACATCACTGGGTTACAATACTAGATATGATATATGTGGTTGGGGGGTCCAATTTACTTCATCACCTGGGACATCACCAGTTTACAATACTAGACATGATATATGTGGTTGCAGGTCCAATTTACTTCATCACCTGGGACATCACTGGGTTACAATACTAGACATGATATATGTGGTTGCAGGTCCAATTTACTTCATCACCTGGGACATCACTGGGTTCCAATACTAGACATGATATAGGTGTTTGGGGACCAATTTACTTCATCACCTGGAACATCACTGGGTTACAATACTAGACATGATATATATGTGATTGCAGGTCCAACTTACTTCATCACCTGGGACATCACTGTATTACAATTATAGACATGATATATGTGGTTCCAGATCCAATTTACTTCATCACCTGGGACATCACTGGGTTACAATACTAGACATGATATATGTGGTTGCAGGTCCAATTTACTTCATCACCTCGGACATCACTCGGTTACAGTACCAGACATGATATATGTGGTTGCAGGTCCAATTTACTTCATCACCTGGGACATCACTGGGTTACAATACTAGACATGATATATGTGGTTGCAGGTCCAATTTACTTCATCACCTGGGACATCACTGGGTTACAGTACCAGACATGAAATATGTGGTTGCAGGTCCAATCTACTTCATCACCTGGGACATCACTGTGTTACAATACTAGACACTATATATGTGGTTGGAAGTCCAATTTACTTCATCACCTGGGACATCACTGGGTTACAATACTAGACATGATATATGTGGGGTTTTTGGGGAGGGTCCAATTTACTTCATCACCTGGGACATCACTGGGTTCCAATACTAGACATGATATAGGTGTTTGGGGTCCAATTTACTTCACCACCTGGGACATCACTGGGTTACAGTACCAGACATGATATATGTGGTTGCAGGTCCAATTTCTTCACCACCTGGGACATCACTGGGTTACAGTACCAGACATGATATATGTTTTTGCAGGTCCAATTTACTTCACCACCTGGGACATCACTGGGTTACAGTACCAGACATGATATATGTGGTTGCAGGTCCAATTTACTTCATCACCTTGAACATCACTGGGTTACAATACTAGACATGATATATATGTGATTGCAGGTCCAACTTACTTCATCACCTGGGACATCACTGTATTACAATTATAGACATGATATATGTGGTTGCAGATCCAATTTACTTCATCACCTGGGACATCACTGGGTTACAATACTAGACATGATATATGTGGTTGCAGGTCCAATTTACTTCATCACCTGGGACATCACTCGTTTACAGTACCAGACATGATATATGTGGTTGCAGGTCCAATTTACTTCATCACCTGGGACATCACTGGGTTCCAATACTAGACATGATATAGGTGTTTGGGGTCCAATTTACTTCACCACCTGGGACATCACTGGGTTACAGTACCAGACATGATATATGTGGTTGCAGGTCCAATTTACTTCATCACCTGGGACATCACTGGGTTACAATACTAGACATGATATATGTGGTTACAATTTACTTCATCACCTTGGACATCACTGTTACAATACTATGACATGATATATGTGGTTGCAGGTCCAATTTACTTCATCACCTGGGACATCACTGGGTTACAATACTAGACATGATATATGTGGTTGCAGGTCCAATTTACTTCATCACCTGACATCACATCACTGGGTTACAATACTCAGACATGATATATGTGTGGTTGCAGGTCCAATTTACTTCATCACCTGGGACATCACTGGGTTACAATACTAGACATGATATATGTGTTTGGGGACCAATTTACTTCATCACCTGGGACATCACTGGGTTACAATACTAGACATGATATATGTGTGTTGCAGGTCCAATTTACTTCATCACCTGGGACATCACTGTATTACAATTATAGACATGATATATGTGGTTGCAGATCCAATTTACTTCATCACCTGGGACATCACTGGGTTACAATACTAGACATGATATATGTGGTTGCAGGTCCAATTTACTTCATCACCTGGGACATCACTGGGTTACAGTACCAGACATGATATATGTGGTTGCAGGTCCAATTTACTTCATCACCTGGGACATCACTGGGTTACAATACTAGACATGATATATGTGGTTGCAGGTCCAATTTACTTCATCACCTGGGACATCACTGGGTTACAGTACCAGACATGATATATGTGGTTGCAGGTCCAATTTACTTCATCACCTGGGACATCACTGGGTTACAATACTAGACATGATATATGTGGTTGCAGGTCCAATTTACTTCATCACCTGGGACATCACTGGGTTACAATACTAGACATGATATATGTGTGCAGGTCCAATTTACTTTGCAGGTCCAATTTACTTCATCACCTGGGACATCACTGGGTTACAATACTAGACATGATATATGTGGTTGCAGGTCCAATTTACTTCATCACCTGGGACATCACTGGGTTACAATACTAGACATGATATATGTGTTTGCAGGTCCAATTTACTTCACCACCTGGGACATCACTGGGTTACAGTACCAGACATGATATATTTACTGTGGTTGCAGGTCCAATTTACTTCATCACCTGGGACATCACTGGGTTACAGTACCAGACATGATATATGTGGTTGCAGGTCCAATTTACTTCATCACCTGGGACATCACTGGGTTACAATACTAGACATGATATATGTGGTTGCAGGTCCAATTTACTTCATCACCTGGGACATCACTGGGTTACAATACTAGACATGATATATGTGGTTGCAGGTCCAATTTACTTCTTCTGGGACATCACTGGGACATACCAGACATGATATATGGTTGCAGGTCCAACCATCACCTGGGACATCATACTAGACATGATATATGTGGTTGCAGGTCCAATTTACTTCATCACCTGGGACATCACTGGGTTACAATACTAGACATGATATATGTGGTTGCAGGTCCAATTTACTTCATCACCTGGGACATCACTGGGTTACAGTACTAGACATGATATATGTGGTGGGGTATAGGTGTTTGGGGACATATACTTCATCACCTGGGTCCAATTTACTTCATCACCTGGGACATCACTGGGTTACAATACTAGACATGATATATGACATCACTGGGTTACAATACTAGACATGATATATGTGGTTGGGGGTCCAATTTACTTCATCACCTTGGACATCACTGGGTTACAATACTAGATATGATATATGTGGTTTGGGGTCCAATTTACTTCATCACCTGGGACATCACCAGTTTACAATACTAGACATGATATATGTGGTTGCAGGTCCAATTTACTTCATCACCTGGGACATCACTGGGTTACAATACTAGACATGATATATGTGGTTGCAGGTCCAATTTACTTCATCACCTGGGACATCACTGGGTTCCAATACTAGACATGATATAGGTGTTTGGGGACCAATTTACTTCATCACCTGGAACATCACTGGGTTACAATACTAGACATGATATATATGTGATTGCAGGTCCAACTTACTTCATCACCTGGGACATCACTGTATTACAATTATAGACATGATATATGTGGTTCCAGATCCAATTTACTTCATCACCTGGGACATCACTGGGTTACAATACTAGACATGATATATGTGGTTGCAGGTCCAATTTACTTCATCACCTCGGACATCACTTTCGGTTACAGTACCAGACATGATATATGTGGTTGCAGGTCCAATTTACTTCATCACCTGGGACATCACTGGGTTACAATACTAGACATGATATATGTGGTTGCAGGTCCAATTTACTTCATCACCTGGGACATCACTGGGTTACAGTACCAGACATGAAATATGTGGTTGCAGGTCCAATCTACTTCATCACCTGGGACATCACTGTGTTACAATACTAGACACTATATATGTGGTTGGAAGTCCAATTTACTTCATCACCTGGGACATCACTGGGTTACAATACTAGACATGATATATGTGGGTTTTTGGGAGGGTCCAATTTACTTCATCACCTGGGACATCACTGGGTTCCAATACTAGACATGATATAGGTGTTTGGGGTCCAATTTACTTCACCACCTGGGACATCACTGGGTTACAGTACCAGACATGATATATGTGGTTGCAGGTCCAATTTCTTCACCACCTGGGACATCACTGGGTTACAGTACCAGACATGATATATGTTTTTGCAGGTCCAATTTACTTCACCACCTGGGACATCACTGGGTTACAGTACCAGACATGATATATGTGGTTGCAGGTCCAATTTACTTCATCACCTGGAACATCACTGGGTTACAATACTAGACATGATATATATGTGATTGCAGGTCCAACTTACTTCATCACCTGGGACATCACTGTATTACAATTATAGACATGATATATGTGGTTGCAGATCCAATTTACTTCATCACCTGGGACATCACTGGGTTACAATACTAGACATGAGATATATGTGGTTGCAGGTCCAATTTACTTCATCACCTGGGACATCACTCGTTTACAGTACCAGACATGATATATGTGGTTGCAGGTCCAATTTACTTCATCACCTGGGACATCACTGGGTTCCAATACTAGACATGATATAGGTGTTTGGGGTCCAATTTACTTCACCACCTGGGACATCACTGGGTTACAGTACCAGACATGATATATGTGGTTGCAGGTCCAATTTACTTCACCACCTGGGACATCACTGGGTTACAGTACCAGACATGATATATGTGGTTGCAGGTCCAATTTACTTCATCACCTTGGACATCACTGGGTTACAATACTAGACATGATATATGTGGTTGCAGGTCCAATTTACTTCATCACCTGGGACATCACTGGGTTACAATACTAGACATGATATATGTGGTTGCAGGTCCAATTTACTTCATCACCTGGGACATCACTGTGTTACAATACTAGACATGATATATGTGGTTGGAGGTCCAATTTACTTCATCACCTGGCACATCACTGGGTTACAATACTAGACATGATATATGTGGTTGCAGGTCCAATTTACTTCATCACCTGGGACATCACTGGGTTCCAATACTAGACATGATATAGGTGTTTGGGGACCAATTTACTTCATCACCTGGAACATCACTGGGTTACAATACTAGACATGATATATATGTGATTGCAGGTCCAACTTACTTCATCACCTGGGACATCACTGTATTACAATTATAGACATGATATATGTGGTTCCAGATCCAATTTACTTCATCACCTGGGACATCACTGGGTTACAATACTAGACATGATATATGTGGTTGCAGGTCCAATTTACTTCATCACCTCGGACATCACTCGGTTACAGTACCAGACATGATATATGTGGTTGCAGGTCCAATTTACTTCATCACCTGGGTTACAATACTAGACATGATATATGTGGTTGCAGGTCCAATTTACTTCATTACCTGGGACATCACTGGGTTACAGTACCAGACATGAAATATGTGGTTGCAGGTCCAATCTACTTCATCACCTGGGACATCACTGTGTTACAATACTAGACACTATATATGTGGTTGGAAGTCCAATTTACTTCATCACCTGGGACATCACTGGGTTACAATACTAGACATGATATATGTGGGGTTTTTTGGGGAGGGTCCAATTTACTTCATCACCTGGGACATCACTGGGTTCCAATACTAGACATGATATAGGTGTTTGGGGTCCAATTTACTTCACCACCTGGGACATCACTGGGTTACAGTACCAGACATGATATATGTGGTTGCAGGTCCAGTTTCTTCACCACCTGGGACATCACTGGGTTACAGTACCAGACATGATATATGTTTTTGCAGGTCCAATTTACTTCACCACCTGGGACATCACTGGGTTACAGTACCAGACATGATATATGTGGTTGCAGGTCCAATTTACTTCATCACCTGGAACATCACTGGGTTACAATACTAGACATGATATATATGTGATTGCAGGTCCAACTTACTTCATCACCTGGGACATCACTGTATTACAATTATAGACATGATATATGTGGTTGCTGATCCAATTTACTTCATCACCTGGGACATCACTGTATTACAATTATAAACATGATATATGTGGTTGCAGGTCCAATTTACTTCATCACCTGGGACATCACTGGTCGACATCACTAGACATGATATATATGTGATTACCATACTAGACATGATGGGATATATGTGATTGCAGGTCCAACTTACTTCATCACCTGGGACATCACTGTATTACAATTATAGACATGATTTATGTGATTGCAGGTCCAATTTTCTTCATCACCTGGGACATCACTGTATTACAATTATAGACATGATATATGTGGTTGCAGGTCCAACTTACTTCATCACCTGGGACATCACTGTATTACAATTATAGACATGATATATATGTGATTGCAGGTTCAACTTACTTCATCACTTAGGACATCACTGTATTACAATTATAGACATGATATATGTGATTGCAGGTCCAATTTATTTCATCACCTGGGACATCACTGGGTTTCAATACTAGACATGATATATGTGATTGCAGGTCCAATTTACTTCATCACCTTGGACATCACTGTATTACAATTATAGACATGATATATGTGGTTGCAGGTCCAATTTACTTCATCACCTGGGACATCACTGGGCTACCATACTAGACATGATATATATGTGAATGCAGGTCCAACTTACTTCATCACCTTGGACATCACTGTATTACAATTATAGACATGATATATGTGGTTGCAGGTCCAATTTACTTCATCACCTGGGACATCACTGGTCTACCATACTAGACATGATATATATGTGATTGCAGGTCCAACTTACTTCATCACCTGGGACATCACTGTATTACAATTATAGACTTAATTTATGTGATTGCAGGTCCAATTTACTTCATCACCTGGGACATCACTGGGTTACAATACTAGACATGATATAGGTGTTTGGGGTCCAATTTACTTCACCACCTGGGACATCACTGGGTTACAGTACCAGACATGATATATGTGGTTGCAGGTCCAATTTACTTCACCACCTGGGACATCACTGGGTTACAGTACCAGACATGATATATGTGGTTCCAGGTCCAATTTACTTCATCACCTGGGACATCACTGGGTTACAATACTAGATATGATGTATGTAGTTGCAGGTCCAATTTACTTCATTACCTTGGACATCACTGGATTACAATACTAGACATGATATATATGTGATTGCAGGTCCAACTTACTTCATCACCTGGGACATCACTGGGTTACAATACTAGACATGATATATGTGATTGCAGGTCCAATTTACTTCATCACCTGGGACATCACTGGATTCCAATACTAGACATGATATAGGTGTTTGGGGTCCAATTTACTTCACCACCTGGGACATCACTCGGTTACAGTACCAGACATGATATATGTGGTTGCAGGTCCAATTTACTTCATCACCTGGGACATCACTGGTTTCCAATGCTAGACATGATATAGGTGTTTGGGGTCCAATTTACTTCACCACCTGGGGGACATCACTGGGTTCCAATACTAGACATGATATAGGTGTTTGGGGTCCAATTTACTTCATCACCTGGGACATCACTGGGTTACAATACTAGCCATGATATATTTGGTTGCAGATCCAATTTATTTCATCACCTATGGTCACTCGTGTCAGAGTTCAAATTAGTGACCAAACAAAAGGAAATTGTTTGCATTCTTGGCAACTATGTGTTGTACCAGCGCTAAGAAATCGACACAATCAAGCACAATGCCAGTGGTGTTTAGAGATTATGTGGTCTGAACTCTCATGCAAGGTTTTTGGTTGAGTCCAGATTCAGTGTGAACTTTCTGGCACTCTATTGAAAGTCATGTGAACATCAACACTAGGCAGCATAATAGATTTTGGTGTGGGTCTGTACCTATACTGGATGGGATAATGACCATGTATGTTGTCCATGAAAGAGTCACTTGACAGTACTACCAAGACGACATACTGACTCCAATAGATGTAGCCACCGTGCATATATCGTAACTGGTCAGCCATGAATCCTGATCTCTCCTGACCCAGAATGTATGGGAAGTGATTGAGTGAAGAGCATGCTGGTAAAGGCCAGCCACTATAACTGCATTCACTCTGAAACTAAACTGCATATTTTCGACAGAAGTACTGTTTCCTATCAACTCTACGCGACTGGTCAGTCAAGCAGTAGCACTCTCAGCTCACTGGTCTTTTGTTGACAAAGGCTGGAAAACCTCGCCTCTTTCCAAACATCTCTTGTCTATGCCACTTTTAAAGAAGTGGGCAGTAGTGTTCAAGCAGGGAGAGATTTGAAGACAATCACTGTTCTTGAAGGCCCGTTTGCAACATGGGAAATGATCCAGAGAATCCATGACATGATTATTACTATTACTATGTTGTATTTCTATTACATTGAAACATTGATCTATGCAGTAAACAAGAAGTTGTTATCCATAAAGTTCTATCATTAAGGTACACGTCAAGCATGTAATCAAGTTAAGGCAGTTACCACAGATTTCCTTATTCTTTCTTGTAGGTCCTTCATCAACCGGCCTGAGATTCTGCAACAATATCTCAATCCAATGTATGATCCCAATCCATCAGTCATCTGGCCATCTGTAGCACCACAAAGTCTGGTATGTTGTTTTCTACTTGTTGTGTGAAGCCCAATTCTGGTGTCCTCCGTTATAATATTTCTGGAATATTGCTAAAAACAGCATAAACTAAAACTCACTATCAGGCAGTGTTAGACAGCTAGGTAGAAACCAGGGCCTACGTAAGTCAGATATGATAATGATTAATTTTTTGTTACTTTGTTATTAAGATAGCTCAGACCATATTTTGGGATTTTTCAGGATATCATAGGATTGGGATACTTCTATTGTGTAATGTAAGGTCTTTGTTAGTTGATATGTAACTGCTCTTATATAATGTGAGCTCACTCTCATTGTTTCTCTATAGTCCTTGTGGAGTGGCCTGTATTTGAGGTGCCAAGTCAACCAAAAACCAGAAGAGGAAGCCTGGGCAGAGATTACAAAGATTCGTGAATTTGACAAGGAACTGAAAGCAAAGGTTACCAAACTTAGAAGGTATGTAATTTCATGGATTGTTAGCTAATGGCCTTTTGTCTGTATGTGTCTCTCCATCTGTCTTTCTATTCATCTATCGATTCATCCATCAATCCATCCATTGATGTTAAATGTGAAAACATTTTCAAAAGTATGTCAGTAGACGAAGTATATCATTCAAATGTAAATGCATTCTAAGTAAATCACTTAATGCATAGAATAATCTGTTATTATTTGTTTCATGTTACACATGTGTTTTTCAAAAGAAGAATTACTTTTTCCTTTGATATTTAAGTAAAATAAACTGAAAACTAGTTTGTTAATTTTTAAACTTATCCTATCTGACGTTTTGCACTTCTCTCTCTTGCTTCGATGCTGAGTGGAACGAATGAGAACTTTTCCTGTAGGCCTCTCTTGTCCATACACCTGTGTTCCCCAGGCTGCTCTCTTTATAAGACAGGTCCCTAGTCCCTGGCTAAGCGTGCAGCACGTTCCCCTATCTACCCACGTGACTACCTGTGAGTGATCATTCTTCTTCTTGTCGCACCACTGTGTGGACGTATTGTGAGAGTTCTCAATTTTCCTTACAAGTTAACATGAGAAATATATCATACTTAGGTGACCCTAAGTAGCGTAATTTTGCGCACAGTGTAACAATATTTTCTTCCTCGGATCCCCACTCGTCATGTGTGGTTTGTATTGACCTGTGTTCCTGGAGCAAGTGCTATCGGGAATATGCTCCCTTATCAAAGACGTTTTTTAGAGCATATAGACATGCTTGCTCCCGTTGGCTGGCAGACAGGGCTTGTTACACTTCAACAGTTGATCACCCGACAAACCCCGCTTTCAATGACCAGTATTAACTGCTCGTCGTTCGAAGATTCCCATGTTGGAAGGTGATGATTTTATTGGCGCATCTTCAGATGTCTACTTGTCGTTCCGCCTCATCGAACCACTCTGTGTGATCACGGACTGATCCAGATCACATCAACGTGCCAACTCACCATCCTGAACCGATTTACCAGCCCGACTCTTATCGTTTCACAAGGCCGAACCGCTTCATAACGCCGAACCAGTTCACCTGACCGTTCAAGATCACTGAATCGTCAGCATTCATCGAACTGTCAGCATTCGTCAATACTCCATTCCTCGGACCTTGCCTACCAATTCGCGATTCGCCACTCGTGTTATTTCCAACACAGCGCGCATCTTACCAGCCTATCAGAGCCTATGCAAATTGTGTCTGGGATGCCTCCCAAGACACTTAACCCACATCGAACCTCGTCTTTGTTTTCATGGTTCGGGCTATGCCAGTCGCCTTTAAGATGCAGGAATTGTTTTGGTTGATTTGACACACAGGATCGCTTGGTTTGCCGACCGCCTACAGCTATCTAGAGCAAGATACCAGATGTTCAATTGATTACATTCAACATGAAGGATCGGTACTTGTCAACACTGTTTACATCCTCAACGAGGTTCATGAACTTGCATCTAGATACGGCCAAATTTGTCAAACTCTGCTAGTTTTCAACATGATCCTAGTTTTCAGGGTATCTGTGAGGCGCTGAATTTCTTACCACGCAGTGCCAAGCTCTAAGCACGACAATCTGATTTGTTTATCTGGTTTACCTTACGGCTTGTGAGGCACTTAAAGTTTTTAGTCACATAACTTATCCCACCTGGTACCCTTTTTTTCTGCTGGTTGAGGTAGTAGCTACGTGCTTCACCATGCCGAATCGATTTACATTTGATGTCAGTAGCGCAGTCATCTAGGCATATTACGCTCGGCACTTGACGGTCTGACAATCCCTGTTCTCATCTCATTCCAGATTTAATCTACCATCCGATCTTCACCTTTGATGAATGGTTCGGTTCACCGAATCTACCCTTCGGCGTAGATATCAGCTCTACAACCACCCGATAGGGCATTACTAGATAAGCTTGCTAGCCATAATTCATTGCCAATGCCCTGTCATGTCCCAAACACCCCGTCACCCATTGAGTGGAAACTAGTGCCTCTGATATTCCAATCTATGTTACCACGACCAGATGTAGACCTGTTCGCCACTCGGTACAACCATCAGCTTCAGCGTACATGATCACCAGTTGCGATCGTTTCTGCTTTGTGTACAATCTGAATAAAATTCTGAATTTTTTTTCAGATTTGTGTCTTGGATTCTTCCGGGAACTTAGATTTCTCCTCTCAATTTAATTTGAGACTCTGGAGAGTCGCCACCGCACTTACTGTCCTCTGCTCTATGGAGTAATTACGTCAGTGAAGTGAGTCATTCCTGAAGTGTTACACTTCGTAGCGTTCATGCTCCTAAGGACCTGTACACATCTATGTGATCTTACTGTGGTAAGTAATGGAAGTCATAAGATGATGTTGTGGTACTGAACGTTAAAATTGTGAGTTTTCGATTCAGTTACCTGTTCACCCTCCACGCGACGGTGTCTGGGGGGTTGTTTCGAAGCAGGGGCTGGCCCGATACTAGTCGTTAGACTTTTATTACGGGGGTACCTTGGCAATCTCGGTGATGCGACTGTTTACACATTGCTCGGGAGTCCCGGTCCCTGGGAGCAATTGTGCTCAGTAAGTCAGTGGGTTTGAACTAACCATCACACGTAGTGACCTTGGTAGTTATTGGCCTACCTTGTCATTGCTTCCTACGGATGTAGAAGTGTTCGACAATCTCGCTTGCTGACCTCTACTCCATGGAGCAATCACGTCAGTGTAGTGAGTCCTTCCCGATTTCCTTATGGATTACCTTAGCACACCGTTGTGACCTAACTGTGGTAAGTAGTGGAAGTCATGTGATGTTGTTTTGGTACTGAACATTAAACTTGTGAGCTTTCCGATTCAGTTTCGTGATAGGGTCTGGGGGGCTGTCTCGAAGCAGGTGGTAATTGCGGGGGTACTCTGATAAATCGTGGCGAAGCAAGGTGACTTGCCTAATTGCGTTTTCTTGCGTATGCGAGGGTTGCGGCCGAACACCACATCGCTTAGGAGCACCCATTCCTTGGGAGCGATGATGCCTAGTACGCCAAGGGGTTCAGGAGAACCCATCACTAGTATAAGTACTATGCTAGTCGGATCCTGCGGCCGAACACAACATCACTCAGGAGTACCCACTCCTTGGGAGCGATGGTGCCTAGTAAGCCAAGAGGTTCAGGAGAACCCATCACTAGTATAGGTACTATGCTAGTCGGATCCTGTGGCCGAACTCCACATCACTCAGGAGCACCCACTCCTTGTGAGCGATGGTGCCTAGTAAGCCAAGAGGTTCAGGAGAACCCATCACTAGTGTAGGTACTATGATAGTCGGATCCTGCGGCCGAAAACAATATCACTCAGGAGCACCCACTCCTTGGGAGCGATGATGCCTAGTAAGCCAAGGGGTTCAGGAGAACCTATCACTAGTGTAGGTACTATGCTAGTCGGATCCTGCGGCCGAACACCACATCACTCAGGAGCACCCATTCCTTGGGAGCGATGGTGCCTAGTAAGCCAAGGGGTTCAGGAGAACCTATCACTAGTGTAGGTACTATGCTAGTTGGATCCTGTGGCCGAACACCACATTGCTCCGGAGCACCCACTCCTTGGGAGCAATGATGCCTAGTATATCAAGGGGTTCAGGAAAACACATGACTAGTATAAGTACTAGTCGGATCCTGCGGCTGAACTCCACATCACTCGGGAGCACCCACTCCTTGGAAGCGATGGTGCCTAGTAAGCCAAGGGGTTCAGGAGAACCCATCACTAGTATAAGTACTAGTCGGATCCTGCGGCCGAACTCCATATCATTCGGGAGCACCCACTCCTTGGAAGCAATGGTGCCTAGTAAGCCAAGGGGTTCAGGAGAACCCATCACTAGTATAAGTACCGTATATGACCGTCTATAAGCCGAATTTTGAGGACCAAAAAAAGCAGTCTGTAGAAGGGGGTTGTCTTATCCATGAGTTACACTTTCGACAAACTTTTTTCCAGGGGTAAGAAAACAACATCGTATCACTTCGCGTGAACAAACAACAGACGACGACTTTGTCAGTAGAGACGTCAAATTTGCAATTAAACATCACTAGACAAGATTAATTACCATTTAAGTTATAAGTTGTTTTTGCTGGGCATTGTTTTATTTGCAGGGATTAAGATTACTGTGCGTATTTGTCTCGCATTACACAAAGCCGAAATAGCAATCAGCTGTGCACACGCTTCCTGCTTAACAAGTTCAAACATGCACAATAATATAACGGGACTAATTCTGACGCAGTCATCAGTAAAATATAATACAGAATACCGTTATTTAACCCAAAGAAATATATCCTAGCATTGTGTAATTTTAGTTACATTTTTGCTCTATAAATTAATTAAGATTACCGCGTGCGTATTTGTCTGCACACAAAGCCGAAATAACAATCAGCTGTGCACACGCTTCCCCTTGAACAAGTTCAAACATGCACAATAATATAACGGGTGAATTCTATTGATTGAATACTATTATTTAACCAAAAGAAATATATCCTAGCATTGTGTAATAGTTTTTATGTAAAAAATATATAATCAACACTAAGGTTATACGGACCATCATGAACGTGGTAAGCACGTGACATGGAACGAGGCGGTAATCAGTTTGTGATTGTTGAATGGGGTAAAATAAGCAAGCCAGTTTGTTGCTACAATAAATATGATATTTAGAGAAGCAAAATATATTATGCATTTTCTGTCAACTACACTTCGTTTCGATCCGTGAGTAGACACAATATATATGACAGTGAATTCTTTGAATAATGTGGACCAAAGTTATAATTATTGGTAACTGCCAGTTGTCTGTGGGATGAGTTTGTCGCGTGTTTATTGTTAGTGGACTATTTTTCTTATTGTCATATATATATAGATGAAATATGGACACTTAAATAATATATTTTGAAACAAAAGTTGACTTCAGTTTTTATTTACCGATGGTACTTTTTCTCCCGGGTTCACATTTCCATACTCACCGATTTCACAAAATGGCGTCTCGTTGTTGATGCAAGCAGTGATCGCCGGGATAAAAAGGAACACAAACACATGTTGCCACAATACACTGGTAATCTTTATTATGTAATATTCTCACCAACACTTACGCTGTATATCCACTTTCCAAATGGCGTCTCGTTGTTGATGCAAGCAGTGATCGTTAAAAAAAGGTAAACAAACACCGGTAATCTTTATTATGTAATATTCTCGTAATGGTGTCTCGTCGTTGATGGAACATACTTACCGGGTACTCTGGTCTCTGTTGGCCGCGACCCATCGCGGGGGGGCGGCCTATCCATGAGAGATATGATTTTGACACTGATTTTGAGGGTCAAGTTTGGGGGTCGGCTTATCCATGGGGTCGGCTTATAGACGGTCATATACGGTACTAGTCGGATCCTGCGGCCGAACTCCACATCACTCGGGAGCACCCACTCCTTGGAAGCGATGGTGCCTGGTAACCCAAGGGGTTCAGGAGAACCCATCACTATAGTACTGTTGGAAATAGAAAAAAACTGTTTTTAGGCTCTTACTCTGTATCCCTAAAATTTACACAACTGCAAATAGCAGAGGTCGAAAGAACCCACTTCGGCCTAACTTGGCATTCAGTGGGAAGCGTAATAGGATATCCAGAAATCTTAGAAAAAATACGAATAGCTGCTGAAAACAATAGATCAGACTATAGATGGCAATTAGGTCGCTCAGCCAGGTATGACGACGGACCGTCGACTCACCTGGCATGAAATGCATGTGCTGCCTACAGGCGCCCAAGGGGTCATCTCAAAGATATTTTGTGCTTTTTCATGTGTGTTGACTATGCCTCATCTATTGATCAACAGCTTAAGTGTCTTTCGTTCATAAAGTTTATGTTGAGATATGTAAAAGAGTTTGATACCTGATAACCATAGAAACGCATCGTATCAAATGTCTCAAAATATATAGGTGGCATGACCACCCGATCGCGAAGATCGACAGGACTGGATATTATTTGTAAATTGTTATGACATGCCATGTACTTCCCCAGTATAATTGCCCTAAAGGATTATCGTATCTTAGCTGATATCTCTATCCCCAAGCCCGACCCCAACGATCGTCTGCGACACCTGTCCAGGTTTTGCTTTTGAGACGAACCCTCCTATCTGTTTCTTTTTATAGTGACAGTGAGACTCCATGGTAGCTACATCCTTAATAGTTTCAGCATGAAAGTTATTATTTTTTACGCCAGCTATCGTTTATAATGAAGCTACGTCTAATTTCCAATTGGTCACTTAAAAAGTGTCCTTTATAATACAATATCGACGACACTAATTTGCATACAGCCATGGTCTGTTCCAAATAATTCGTTTTGGACTTAGAAAAAAATTGCATTGCACATTTCTGCACTAATCTCTCCTCAGTAAAGTCCTTTTTCTACGTTTCTTGTGTCCCTACCATTGAGACTGTTGTTAGGCCGAACTTAGTTTAAGAGATATTTCACACTTGCACATATCAACTACATCAATTGTAGAGATAAATGAGAAAATACAGTTTTTTTCTATTTCCGACAGTACTTTAGTATAGGTACTATGCTAGTTGGCTCCTGTGGCTGAACACCACATCGCTCGGGAGCACCCACTCCTTAGGAGAAATGATGCCTTGTTTGCCTGTACAGCATATACTGTCAGTGCCTTTTGACTTAAGGTAATCTGCGACCCACTGTCCAAGAAGTGCAAATTGTGAGATAGGATAAGTTTAAAAATTTAGAAATTTTAATATAAATTGTATATTTATATACTTATCCTATCTTACGCGAAGGATGCCCACCAAACCTCCCCTCTACTCAGATTATGACGGTTACGTATAACTGTCATTGGCTCCAAGAAGAGAATGATCACTCTGAAATAGTCACGTGGGTAGATAGGGGAACATGCTGCATGCTTTGCCAGGGACTAGGGACCTGTCCTATAAAGAGAGCAGCCTGGGGAACACGGGCTTATGGACAAGAGAGGCCTACAGGAAAAGTTCTCATTCGTTCCACACAGCGTCGAAGCAAGAGAGAGAAGTGCAAATCGTGAGATAGATTTAGTATATAAATATACAATTTATATTAAAATTTCCAATGTTGTTTAGGAAACCAATTGTGACTGATTAAAATCTCATTAACAATCTATAACTAGCTTCTTATGAATCCTGTATTTTCTTGAGCATAGTATGCACACCTCTCTAGTGAAGACAGTATTCTGGATATATATAGTTTTCAAGAATTATGTGCAGAAAAAAATTAACCATTGTATCCCTTCATCAAATTCAGGAAAACGAACATGTGCGGTAACAAAATTTGACAATAAAAGTATGGAATGTGAAATACGTCAATAGAGACACTGATTTCCAGTTTAAGTTTATTTCCTCTATGACTCATTGTTTTAGAGATTAAGATTGCTGTGTGTAAACTATGCCAGAAACAACAATCAGCTGTACTCAAATTTTCTTTAAATCTACTGATGATTCAGTTAAAATGTATCCAATAATATAGCTATAAAGATATTTGATGCAATGCTAGAAAGAACTGTAAAACTTTCATTTTATAATAATTCATAATGGCATAATATTTTCCAGTATTGGTTATATCTATGGCAGCTTTTACAATACAGCCTCATGTGCCCTTGTTTTGTGGACATAAGGGAAGCGCAGTGTAAATCATGGTTTAAATGTACAATTCATTTGGTACTATCTGATCATTTAATTCATCGATTCAGCAAATTGAAAATATTCTACTCATGACTGAAATGTTAGTTTACAGAAGCCATTTGCATTCATCACCCATTCGTGTACACAAAATGTGACGTCACCTTGATTCGTGGATTACGAAATACATGTAGGCTAATATATTGCCATGTAGGACTGCTCAGTACAGTTAGTGGGTAATTTTTTTTCATTCGAATTAGAATTTATACTTTCCAACTGACATTTCTATGTCGGAAGATTGCAGTTGAAAAGAATAGATATTCAAAACGTCTCTATAACTCTTTGATTTCCAAACGTAGCTTGTCAATAAAGTCTGCACACTATTTACAGGTAAGTTAGTGTTTTCTTTTACAGGGATGGCAATTTTCCATGATCTGCAGATTTCTGCCGATTTTATTTCAAATTGATTATTCCGAACCCCCCATTTGATGACACAATATTAAGTTTTCAGCTGAAAATAGATTTTCCTGTTGCCATCCCTGCTTTTAGCTGTTATTCTTGGGACGGTTTGCATGGCAGTTCGTGGGAAGGGCAGTAAAATGTAGTCTGAAGCACATGCCCTGGACAACAATACTGTTAGTGGATCTAGTGTTTGCAGTCAAGATACATACACTGCCCCAACTGCATAGAAAACAGAGATATGCACTGGGACCGGTCGCTGGGCTGACAGGAGTCACTTTTATCATAAAATACTCACAATTCTTAGTCACTGTCACAGCTATGTAACTTATCTTCATCGTGTAATCTGAGGATAAAAGCAGCAGGTTGGAAAGCATATTCATCAATCATATCTGGCGAAAATGGATAGATTCCACAAATAACTGTCCAGATCATTTAAACATCCAAATATTGTGACGACTGATGATCATTCTGAGAAATCTCATAGGCCACAGAGTTTCATGAGCCAACAATTTTTGCAGCGACATGGAACTGGCTGATTTCTTTCTCATGTACAAAATATTTTGCTACAGGTCTTGCTTTGAAATTGTATTTGTCCATTATCATGGCAAGTTCATCCAAATACTTGCTGACACATTCCTGACGTGACCAGCCTGTCCAGCCCATCTACTGGCCAAGTGTCAGCCTGCCTTCGCTGCCTTCCCCTGATAGCCTGTGTCAGATTCTGTAAGCTGTGTGTAAACTGTTTGCCATGCCTCACAAAGTTGTACTGCAAGAAATAAAAACACCCATTCTTTTTACACTGCTATACCTCGTGTTCTTTGAAGAGTGTTACATTTGGCACAAAGTTCATTAAGAGATTTGGTGATCCTAACTTTCAACTTGGACCATTGCTCCAACAGATATACAGATGTACAGATAAAGGATAGGCTGAAGGTGTTGTTAAACCCTATGAAAACTATTTGAAAAAAAGCTATAAGAGATGGCTCAAAAAGGTTTCCATTGTTTTTTAATGTTGATAGGGGACATCACCTTATGTGACATGACTTATTGTTTATTGACACTGAGACAATCAGGCAACACAATATGGGAAGGTTGATTTACATTTTGTACAGGCAGAATTTGGTGGTAGTGATCTTGGACTATTTATCTCTGTTTGGGACTATTAGTCTAAGTGTTGTTACGTGCATTTTTTGTCAGCTAGGCGCGGTAGTTTGTGCGTCAAAAGTACCACTGTGTGATATATGAAACTTAATTTACAAGATAGCACAATAATTACCATGGTAAACGAATCACGGTTATCCATTAATTTAGTTAACAGTTCAGTTTATTTAAAATTAGAGAATCATGTAGTCTCACAGGGATGTACATAATCACAAACACATTATGTTGACATATAATAGACTCTTGAGAATACATATGACTGATAATGGGACAAAGAAAGGCATTTATGATACATATATCCATTCTCTAATGTTAGCAATCTGCCAGTTAATTCAAACATGAATTCAACCACTTATTTGAACTATTATTGAATGAAATTTTCAATCAGATTAATAAATTAGATTACAAGTCAAGATATATGATGAACACTTTTCATTCTTAGACATGTGATCTAACTGGAGACAGCAGTTGACATTAGTTGACATAGTATTTCCAGAGTTAGATGTTACAGTGATTTCTTTGTGTAGAAAAAAAGAAGTAAAACATCAAAACCCATAATGGCATGCATTAAGCCCCCACACATCTAAAATCTAAAAACAGCCCTGAAACATGATCTGCATATCTGAAAATCTGTTTTATGTGGTACACTCTTTTGATTGTGTATACTTCCAGACAACTGGCAAGCATGGAAAAAGAAGCTTTGTCTGCTGGGGCCGTACTTCCCTCAACACTCGATTGAATATTTCAACAGCAGCTGTATCCGAGATGACAATATTGAATGAATTTGATGTCTGTTAACAGGAATTACATTTGATGTAATGGTACAACAACCTTAAATGTTCACTTGATTCCCTTCATATACTTTAAAGATGGAAATGTTTTTCATGCAGCTTTCATGACCTGAGCTTTCTGTGCTTTTGGTGTGACAGTGCTAACCCCATCCATCTGTTTATCCATTCATTACAACGTTTACATTTTAAACAACTGTTCAGAAATCTAAGGCCTGTGAGGTGATTCCTGCTAAGGGGCCTTGTTCATAGAAGTATGGCCTCCAAGGTTGCCATGTTAACATTGACAGTCATTACTCAGACACACAGTGTTGACCTGTATAAAATGCTGACTCAGGCTTTTACCTGTGTCTGTTATTATGAAAAAGAGTGCATATCCTGGCATTCCCCCTTCCAAGGCACTTGTTGGCTTTTGTTCCTTTTAAAACTATGGAGGGTTAAATGATACTGACTCCATATTTTGTGGATAAATTGGGTGAAAAACTGAGTTTCCATTTATGAGAGCCAAGCAGTTATTGTCAAAGTTTAAAAGTTTTCAAGCAGTTGTTATGTATCGGCTAGTGCCAGACGTAGGAGCGGAAATGTGTCCATGATTGTACACTGTATGTGAGTATAGTTATTGTTGTTACCTCAAGGATAACTCTCCTCCATTGTTACACAGATCTGTCAGTGTTCCAAAATCTTATAACAGATGCTCTGCCATCAAATCACATCCTGCTCCTCCCTCCTCGACTCCTCCCCTTTAATGTAATTGAACATTCCCACCGCACTGACCACTGAAATATGATTAGGAAAGTAAACTTCCTACCTGAAAGCTGTGGTTGTCCTATGTTTTAGCTCTCCTGACTGAAAATCAAAAGAGCTCATGTCAGGCCTTACTGTCATGTGTGCCAAGCTGAAACTTATATACTTGTTCATACCAGTTAAGACACCCCCATGTGTGCAAGAAGCAGGAGTCCAGTGTCAATATGGCCAGCACAGCAGCAGCATTGTAAAAGCTATTCATGGCCATTACTCAGTCATTGTTGTTTAAAATTGTGTGGTGCATATCTAGTTAGAGGTGGGATTCAACAATATGTTCTCTTTTTAGAATATTATAATGTCTGACATTGATTTGACCAGTGTACTTTGACCACACATAAGTTTCATAAGACCATTTTTTTAGGAAGTCATTCATGTTCAAAATTAGTAGTGTGGTTCAACATAAGTTCTGGGGATTCTCCTTTGCAGTTTAAAATTTTGCCCATCAGCATTTGACCATGCTCTTATATTCTTTCAAAATGCACACCTAAAAAAACCCATTGGACCACTGAAGCTGAAGCTTTGTGTATACCACCACCCCAATTTGTTCAACAGGTTCAATGTGATTTTCAGTATGGCCAATGACAGCAACTTTTGTAAGGTCGTTATCTTTGTTGACATTTGTAACTTTTAGGTGAGCAGTACATGTATTGAAAGTTGTTGACAGTGTGTTCTGACTTGTGCAATATGTAAAACAAGACCTTGTTACCATATCTTTTGTTTTCTCTCAAATGTATTGAGCTTTTTGAGATGTGTGTTTCTCCTTATGATTACATCATATTTTGTTCAAATCTCACATTGTAGTGGTACTCTATCATCAACCTTAGTATTTATATAGAAAATATTATAGTATGAAGGCTTACAACAACCTTTGAGGTGCATTCCCATGGCACTGTTGTTTTTGCCAAGTATTTCCCACACTAGAGTGGTATATGAATATTGATGTTACCCACTGTGATGTGCAGAGAATAAATGAGTAGATTTATTGATGTTGATATTGATTTGTTGCCTATTGAGAATGACAATTCCTGACAGTGACTACCACTTATGAGAGAACAATGAAATGCTGGAGGACTAGATAATACAACTACCTGCTGTGCTGTGCTGCCAGCTTAAATAGAGCCACTTCAAGAGCCTTTGACCACCTCCCAAAACTTTACCATGTATGACAAGTGGAAGTATACTTTATGCTTTCACCACAAATGTCTTTACTACATTCTCAATACATGTTTCATTGTTTAACATTATTTCCTTTGTAAGTATACATCATTTCTGAATTGAAGTATTTTGTATGTGACCAAACAAATAAACACCCCAACCACCATCCCAGGGTGGCACTAGATTGAGTACAACCACCAAGATTAAAGTAAACATGAAACACAAGAGGTGTATTATACAAACATACTGTTGACATTTCAGATATTTAATGGTTCACAATTCTATTGAGTATTTAGCATATGTATGATTATATGGTATTTCAACAAAATGATCGTATGACATATTTAGCCACATGCCATTATACTTAGGGTATCCCCATTTGTGAGACAGATTACTAGTCTATGCTTATACTTTCAAATGCAACAAACTAACCCAAAGCTGACAAGAACATATACACCTGGAAAAAAGTTAAGGATCTCTGTTTATTTTTACAAAGTTTTATGTTTGTTGTATGTCTGGCATCCTACATGGATCCGAGTTGGATACAGTCCTTCTTACAGGCTTTGTTTCAGCAGAAGATTGCACCTCAGCTGATAACTCTGTCTACCGGACCGCCAGCACTCTCCACACATCCTGGAAATGCACAGTTTACAGCGCCTCTCCTGACAGAAACACCTCAACTGCAAGCACACTCTGTACCTCTGTTGCCTACAGCACAACCAGCGTTACCGATGATCCTGGTGCCACATTAATCTGTATCGTTGTCGACACTTCAGGCAGCGCCTCGACCTCTAGGGCTACTTTGTATCGACATTTAACTTCACCAGGAGCCGCTTCTCGAATTTGGCATTAAGATGTCCAAGGGCAGGAAACTATCAACCCCAGCGTAACTCTCTCAAGACTCAAACCAACCAGCTCTTTCAGGGTAGAGGTCGTGAGAGAGGGAGGCAATCTGGGAATTACCAGCCCTGCTGAGACAAGCTCTGGCAAAGGGAGGAACCAGAGGGGCAAGCAATGAAGTGCTTGACCACAACAACTGGGAACTCCCACCCCAGCCGTTCCAGTCACAGACACCTCTTTAGGTGGGAAACTTAGCCAATATTGGAAGAACTGGCTCTTGCTGGGAGACTCGTTCGTCACCAACATCCTCCGTCGGGGCTATCGATAGACAGTCAATCATATCTTATTGGACAATATAAACATATTGTTACACAAGAGAGCCAGAGAGATAGTTCAAGGGCTGACATTGACACCAGGGTTTTACTCTCCAGTGTTCCTGGTTTCCAAGAAGGACTCTGACAAATTCCGAATGATCCGAAATCTATCTCTGTTCAACAAACGTTATATGCAACATCTGCTTCATTTCCACATGGCAACGTTGAGACTGCTCAGGACCAAAATCAGCGCCCACGATTACCTGATCAGTCTCGATCAGTCTTGCATACTTGCATGTACCTATCCACCCCAGCAAGAGGCGATTCCTCAGGTTTATCTTCAATGGTATTCATTACAAGTGGGCGGTACTCCCATTTGGAATTTATATGGCCCCATGGCTAATCACATGAATAACCAAGCCAATAGCAGCCTACCTACACCTGAGGAACATTCAATTGGAGTCGTACATCGATGATTGTCTCCTAAGTCAGCAGGACCCAACAACCCTCATCCTACTCAGGGATTCCACTAGATACCTGCTACTTGAGCTGGGATGGATTGTCACTGAGCGGAAGTCAGAGCTCACTCACTCCTGCACACTCCAGTTCATAGGAGGATTATTCTAGACACACCTGGACCCCTTATCCGTCCAGAAAGACAGATGGCAAAAGATACTGCAACTGCTACTCCTGGTGCTCCACCAATCCCGCACACTTCTCCAGTGGCAAGTACTTCCGGGCTTACTCACGTCAGTGCAGGATCTGACAACCAGAGGTTGTCTTCAACTGCGCCCAATCCAACTATTCCTAGCCCCATTCATCAGTCGCCAGGATCAGTCAGTATCCATCTCACCTCAAGACGTACCTCTGGTGGTAGATGATAGAGTTGAATGTCTTAGGAGGTGTAAACTTGACCAATCTAACACCCACCCTATGCCTCTTTGTAGATGCATCTCTACAAGGTAGGGGCTCACATCTAAAGGACGAGATCATCTCAGGGCGGTGGTCTGGGCTGCTGAAACATCCAGGAAGACGACCTTTCCAGGCTGGATAGGATACCTACCACGGAATGGAAACTACACCCAGAGGCGTTTAACTTCGTATGTCACCTTCTCGGCCATCCAAACATACACTTGTTTGCCACCAGCCAGAACTTTATCTCTGCTTCCGGATCCACAAGCATGGGCTGTAGACGCTCTCAGCATCCCTTGGGAAAACTTAAGCCTGTACGCTTTTCAACCACCAGTACTTCTTCCCAAAGTAGTTCAAAAGATCAGAACGACTCACCACCTCTGTGATTTTGATCACGCCTTGGTGGCCAATGAAGAATTGGTTCATGGACCTAAGAGATATTTCCACAAACGACCCCCTGAAGCTGCCAGAGTGGCCAAATCTACTGATACACCCACACAGAAGACTACCACACCTGGACCCAGATTCAGTTTTTCATCTGCACGCCTGGTGCATTTACAAAGGGCTTTAAGCACCAAGCCATAACCTTGGCGCACAAACTCTCTACACAAGGTTTATATGATGACAAATGGAGATCCTTTGAGAGTTTTTGCAAGGATAAACACCAGGATCCCACTACTGCATCAATCCAATTCTTGGCTGAATTTCTTCTGTTTCTGTGCAGTAAAAGACACCTCAAGGGCAATACCATTACAACATATTTGGTAGCCATTCCAGAAGACCGGAAAATGACCAAGATTCCAGCATTATAAGCTTTGCTGCGCCCTTTCAGACTAGAGGACCAGAAGACCAAGTTCAGACCACCTGCTTGGGACCTGAACGTGGTACCTAGGTTGTTGTGGGAGACGTTGTTCGAGCCTCTACACGCATCTCCTTCTACAACCTCATAAAGAAGACTGTTTTCCTCCTTGCGTTGGCTCACCCGTGTTCATTTTGAATGTACATCGCACACAGCCGTCCACCTGGGACTATGCTGGGATTTCATAGCAAAGAATCAATTCCAAGGACAGCCTGACAGATCTTTCACAATTCCACCTCCCTCTTCGATTGTGGGATCTTAAGACGAGGCAGAATTCCATTTATGCCTGGCCCACGCTATTCGGTGCTTTATCCGACGGTCAAGGGCTGATCGTGGTTCCAGGAAACTGCTCTTCATCCCAGTGTCCAAGACATCCCAGACAGAAGCTAGCCACAACACCTTGGCGTTATGGTGACAAGCCACCATACTACAGGCTTATGAAACTTGGACCTTCCCAGGGCAAACAACCCTCACAAGATCAGAGCAGTTGCCTCCACAATGGCCCTCCACAGTAACTGCTCCATTAGATCCATCATGGAAGAATGCTTTTGGAAATCAGATACAATCTTCGCCGGTCACTACCTGAGAGACGTGGCACTAGAAGATGTCGAGGAAATACTCAGTTTTGGTCCCCTGGTGGTCACACAACAGGTCACCAATTCCAAACGCCACTAACTCCACGGCTGTCCAGAGCGACCCTTGCAACTCTTTTGGTGAATGTCACCCCAGACGAGCAGGTTACAAACTGCAGCATTCGCTCAGTAGGTCAGTTAAAGATTTCAGCATATGCTTTCTCTATTGCTACCAAACTACCTGGACGCCCTACATTCCTCACACTCTCTTTTATCCTGTCAGGAATGGTCTGGGGATTCCCTATCATCGACCAGGGCTGCTGACAGATTTTATATGGTGGTGAACAAGTTTTTTTTTCAAGAGTATCACATCAGAAGGTATCACACACACACACACACACACACACACACACACACACACACACACACACACACACACACACACACACACACACACACACACACACACACACACACACACCACCTCCATACCGTCAGATACAAATGCATTAAGGAGTGATGCTAGATAAGGTAAAAAATCTAGATATTTTTTTATATTTGTATACCCATCCTGCATTACTCAGTCTAAAGTCGCCCACCCATCGCAGAACTGCCTCCCCACGATGTTTCTTCATTACTGTAAGCCATTAAAAACGCAATTTGACATTCATACTTTCTTTACTCACCTAACTGGCAGATATGTTTTTAGTGAACATCTGTGAATAATTTCATCTGAAAATGTCCAGTCAACAACAACATCAGTGACGCAACAACGACATCAAACAAAGGAGGGGTCACTTGCAGTCAATATCGTGTGTGTCCACCGTGCGCTGCAAGACATGCTCGCAGTCTCTGGGGCATTGAAGGACACACATTTCTCAGGAACAGCTGTTGGATGGTCTGCAGCCTCTGATGGTCTGTGGTCTGATCATGACACCACCCCCTCCAAAACGATCATGTTCAAGGACACAGTTTGGCGCAAGTCTTTCTCCTTTACGTCGATAAATCTGTTGACGTCCATCTGCAAAGGATAAGTTAAACCTGGATTCATCTGAAAAAATGACATCTGGCCATGTCCTGTTGCCAAGATTGGCCCCATTTGCTGCCCATCGCTATCTGGCAAGTCTGTGGCGATGCAAATGACGTTGACTTGTCCCAATTGTCCTCCTTGCCTAATCATCAGCTTTTTGGAATCGAATTCGCAAGTGTGAAACTCAGATATTGCGGTTTTGTCGAGCTGTTGGCATTGTTCATCCCAAAAACGTTGTCTGAGTCGGCTTACAGTGGATGGATGCACATTAAAGTGCCTGGCAATCATCACATCTGAAGCACCTTGGCTGACCATACCGATAACCTGATTCCTTTTGTCTTGTGTCAAGTGTGGCATTTTCTCAAAGTGATTGAGTTCCACAATTCCTTGTGCTTTTACAGGGCCTGGGTGCAGGTAATGCATGTGCACAACGTGTTTCATGAATGTGGTTGTGTTTACGAGAAATGTCAAAGGTTCAGTTTTAAGTATCAAAGTTCATGTGAGAGGAATGCTCCGGGACTCGAACTCGAAATGGGCCAGAATAACAGCCTTTTATCCCTACATCCTGTGTATCGCAGGAAAAAATCTTCAATAGAACTTTTGTTCAGGTTTCAGGACAACAAATACCAATTCGCGTATTTAATGGCTTACAGTATATGTTACAATTCAATAAAGATACGTGACGTCACCACTTTCCGGGTCAGATGTGTGCAGTGCGATGGCTTGGAACAACATCTCTTCAGTGTTTCCATTGCACAGCTTTGTCTTGTCAAGAGAATGCAGTGAATGCATTAAGGAGTAATTCACAATCTGACATCACCCTGGGTCTGTCGTCCAGAGTGTGGGTGATCATTCATCTCATTGGTTTCCTTGTATTTTCTAACCAAACAACTGACAGCTGTGCAGTGGACATTGATTTCCCCTATAATTTGCCATCTCTGGGCATCGCTTGATCTTCTTCATACCTCAGAATTTCTTCAGAGACAAATTGTCAGTCTTCTGCTCAATCAATTAAGTCCAAGGCGCCATCGTCTAAGATTTCTTCATCAACCAGGAATGTGATAAAACTTTTCTTGACATTGGCCATAAACACACCAGATTTGATATCATCTTTGTAATATTTGGCCAATTCGACCTGTTTGGACTTTATGAGCAAAGAGAACTGTTCATTTGAACCTTGGCTACCAAACTTCTCTTCACTGAACATCATGGTGAATATTGTTTTCACGCAGTATCCAACAATGCAATTTTAATTAAATTATTCTTACTGATAAGTTTAGCGACATATTAAGTTTCGATTTCGGACGACCGCCTTTTTCTGTTACATGATTCCCAGGTTGAAACTGGAAGGTTAACCGGAAATCAGTCTGTAGAAGAACAAGAGTGAAACCAGCAAACAACAAAGAAAGTGGATGTAATTAACGATGGTATTCTATTATAACAAAGAAAGTGGATGTAATTAACGATGGTATTCTATTATATACTACAAACAAAAATATGGGAACACCCTAAGAATTGATATATACTGAGTCAAAAAAGAAACTTCACATTCTCTCTTCAGGCACTATAAAAGAACGAGATAGTAAGATGGTTAAATTGTTATTATTTCATTGCTGAGATCTGTGTGATGTACTCGATACACTGACAGTGCCATAATCAGTTCCATTAGGCTACACCGCCGTTCCAAAACATGGGTATACAGAATGTCAAGTCACAAGAATAAAAATGCGAAATTTCTCAGTTCAATATCGTGTATGGCCGCCCCGCGCATTCACCACTGCCAGACACCGTCTCCTCATCGACTGCCTGATGCTTGTGAACACGTGGTTGGGGATTCTGCGCCATTGCTCTTGCAAGGCAGCGCCAAGTTCCTGCAAATTCTGAGGTTGGTTCCTAAGACCACGAAGCCTTCTCCCAAGTGCATCCCACATGTGCTCTATTGGATTAAGGTCAGGGGACCTCGATGGCCAGTCCATGACGTTGATTCCAGCGTTTTGAAGGAAATTTCGTGTCAACATCGCGGTATCGCGGCCGAAGCATTATCATGCTGGAACTGTAGACCTGGGCCATGAGCCGCCATGAAAGGAACGAAGTTCAGGGGTGAGCACCTGGTCGCTGTAAGCAGCAGCTGTGAGGTTTCCACGGATGACCAGAAGTCAGGAACGGTTGTTCCCACAGAAAGCACCCCACACCATGCAACTTCCGCCCCGAATCTGTCGACTTCCTGTACACAACATTGGGCATACCGTTCACGACGCCGTCTCCAGACTCTATGCCTGCCGTCCGCGAAATCTGAGGGTAAACCTGGATTCATCGCTAAAGACGACTCGATTCCAGTCTCTGTGTCCATCGGAGGTGACGTTGGGCCCACAGCAGACGTTGACGTTGATGAAACGCGTCAATATTATTACGATATGGACGTCGAGAATGGAGATTGGCAGCCCGCAACCGATTTCGAATGGTCTGTGAGGACAGTCAACCTCTAAACATCTCTGGTTCGTGTAGCCGGCAGAAATCTGTCACGTAGGTGACGTAGGACGATTTGACGGTCTTCTGCTCGTGACGTCACACGTGGACGACCCGACCTTGGGCGATCAGAAATGGTGCCAGTTTGTTGTAGACGACCTCGCAAGTCATACACAGTACGACGGCTGCATCCCATTGCTCTTGCGACGTCAATAACTGATCTTCCCGCTTGCAACATGCCAACGGCACGTTCACGTTGCACATTTGACAATCGTGGCATTTCAAGTACCGTTTGAACTGTGGTTTAAAAGTGTTTTTTTCAATTCTTGAAGCCAATGCAAACACGTGCATATGAAGAAAACTTCGATGCGAAGATCACGTGATCGACTGCACGTGCAAAACCTGATTTGGCACTAACATCATTTGCACGACGAATGGATGGGTTTGAGTGGGTTTTGCTAACGTTTTTCTAGAGTCGAAAGATAGGGATCCCATTTCGGATACAAAGATGTATCATCAGAGAAAGATTATTCATTATTTTTCAAATTACATTTTGTGAAGTTTCTTTTTTGACTCATATCTATATATATATATATATATATATATATATAAACTGAAACGTGGTGAGGTCATTATACTCTAAGGTAAATGCAACTTTTTGTGTGCTTAATGGGCACTTTAAACGACATGTTGGAACATGCAGTGAAATAACTGATTCAATATTCGTTGAGTTTGAGTGAAATGAAATATTGTTAAAAACAGCGAAAAACAAGGGTGCTGAAACAAACCAGCACCATGTTTGATTCATACGGCCAAACACAACAGCCTAGCGCATGTGGAAGACGGACCTGTAAATTCATATCTGCTAATAGAAGTAAACAAAAAACCCATAGAATTACAAATTTTCAAGTGTAATTTGCATGCATGATGTGTTGTGAGTTTTATTTAACTTCTAAGTGTGGGTTGAAGAACAGGGACATATATGTCTTAGACAATGAAGAAGGGCACTAGTGTATATCAATTTCCGGAACTGGTTGTTCCCTTTGTTATTGTTTTATTTTTATTCAAACCAGGATGATATCCAAGTAATCGGGAGTATTTCGCGATCTATGCTGCGCCTACCATGTAGCTGAGTTTACTAGTATTCAATCTTAATACATACAGCACAAAGCAAGAGTTTGTTATCGTACACCTCCGTCATTGTGTTATCCTATTGTCAATGCGTGGATACGGTCGACAGGGGAAGTAGCTCGGAATTAAGGCGAAGTGTTCGTTGACAAAGACGAAGGATAGGTTGAGTTCAAACTTCTTTAGTTGGTTACACAATACATGGCAAACAATTATACATGAATGAGGTGAGCGGAGTTCCAGCTCAACCCCAGGTCGTTTCCAAAGAGCGGCATTCTCCTGCTCACAGACAGTCGGAATACCGGACGGCTTCACAATATAGATGTGAGCATATATATATACAGTTTTTGACAACAATGGACAGGCGAAGACTCAACAATGGACAGATAGAGAAACAATAGCACTTCCATGACCATTTGATGTGATGGCAGACACGGTCGGTGGGTGTGTGTGTGTGTGTGTGTGTGTGTGTGACCAATTAAGGCTATATACAGTAATTAATAAAAGGGATAGAGTGGTACAGGTTGGCTTACACTGACTGACTGACTGAGTTTAGTTTTACGCCGCTTTTAGCGATATTCCAGCAACATCACGGCGGGGACACCAGGGTTGGCTTACAAGACAATGTACACTGCGGTAGTGATAAGGATGAAGAATGCAGATTAAATAATTACAATTAAGTCTATGGTTTGGCTACATAGTCTTTGGTCTTTAGAAATATTTGGACGATGGCTGTCCTGAATAAGACGCTATAACAGCTATCTTTACAAAATTATTGAGGGCAACAACCAAAACCAAGAAAGGATTATTCTAACTTTACATGTAAAAAACATAAGTTTCTGCTGCCATAAAAATTATAAATATAGTGTGCTATTCAGAATTGGACAAGCTGTCATGCCATTTTTGGATGTACGTATCTTCTAAGGTCGTGACAAACAGCCTTTTAACTACTGTGTCAAGTGTTGTAACCAAATTTACACATGGTTGTGAATTAAGCACCGCCTGAATATAAGGGCAATTTTAAAACTTTTGGTCCAAACAGGGCTACTGGTCAGGGATACATCGCCCGATCAGGCGTCCCTTTCTCACAGATTCTCACAGATGCTCACAGGCAGGGGAATCTGGCATGGCGTTCCGGGAACTTGAGAACATGGCGTGGGGTTCATTGGTCCAATGAAAGTCGCTATCTTCTACACGTTACCGACGGCCGTTGTGTATGGAGATGTCGTAACGAGATGATCCATGCAGCTAAACCCTTCGGTGATGGCTCACTGATGGTGTTGATTGCATTTCATATCGTATGACTGCAATTTGGATCTCATTACAGTACCTGGGACACCCAATGGTCATCGTTATCAATATGAACTAATGAATACTGCCACAATTTGATAATCACCTCCAAGCATAGTCGTCCGATCCTCATGGGGGACAACGCTCGACCTCCCCGTTCTCGAGTCGCCATCGCCCATTTGAAGAACAACGTCATCGAAACATTACCGTGGCGCACAAGGAGACCCAATATGAACCCAAACAACATCTTATGGATTATGTTGGACACCAAGTTCGAAGTGGTGACCCTAAATATGCAGGAATTGACACTCCATGAAGAAGGCCAGATGACTCTGAGAATTCGAGGCTTGATTGCCAATATAAAGAGGAGACTGACAGATATTATCCATCCTAGGGGTGGCTAAACCAAGTACTGAAGTGGTCGCCAGTTGTGGTTCATACAATCACAACAGTTATTATTTGAGAAGTGTGTGACAGTCAGATTGGTGGCGTACTCATGGTGAATATACTTTCTGGCATTGTTGATTTTCTTGATTTTGTGTATTCCTTTCGGATTGCAAGTAAATTGTTACCATACTGAAAAGTTCAGTTTTTTGTCAAAGAGCGTACACTTTGCCCACCTGCCTTGCTCTTGTCCAAGGGTCTAGTCCCTTTCAATTCTACGTACATACTCACCGTCAGGCAGCCTGTATCGTATAACGATACATGTATGGTCAGCCTGCAGTATCCAGCACCTCATCCACAATGTTAAGCTTCCGTGGTTTACCGGCCATACGCAGCTGGCATTGCTGAAGGCCATAATAATGGTTATTTCATGTCTTGACAGCACTGTGAAGATTTAGATACACTACTTTAACTTGCCTCGGGGAATACACAAATATATCTATACTCCGAATCTGAAAGATTGCTTTAATATACCTGAAATTATTTTGGCTTGCAATGTATTATTTGACCTTGTTTATCAAATTCTAAAATACACACCTAACAATCTACAGAACCTATCTTCTACAACTTTTCGTTCATAGTGCTATTTTCTTTTCTTGATAAGCTACCACCATTCTTAAAAGACACTTCAGAGATCGATGTGGGCGATTTCCCCCAAACAAGTATCTCAAATCTTGCGTCAGGCGCCGGAAGAGCCCAAATCTATTCTGGTGAAATCCTACAGCCGACAGAGTTCTCAAGATCTTGACATTGTCAATTTCATAGTAATACCTTTATAATGGACAAGTGTTACAGTAGGAATATGTGATCACTCATCAAGCGTTTTGATGTGCTATTTCAGTATAATGTACGGTTATACGACTGCGTTTCTCTCACATACATCCTGCTGTCTTGTTTTTAGATCCTCAGAATGGCTTCCTGCATTTCACAAATGGCAACTGAGCCATATCGCGTCACCTTATCGCCTTTTCGCGTTATCGCAATGACGTACCGTGTTGTTGCCATTTCGTGCTGTATTATAGTCGTGTCGTGCCCAGTTGTTGCCATTTCGCGCTGTGTTATAGGCGTGTCGTGTCCAGTTGTTGCCATTTCTTGCTGTGTTATAGCCGTGTCGTGTCCAGTTGTTGCCATTTCGTGCTGTGTTATAGCCGTGTCGTGTCCAGTTGGTAATATACCAATAGTCAGACAGATAGTTCAATTCACTGCTAAGGGTAACTTCCATTTCCGAACACATCAGCAAGAACCAAGATCAAACTGGTAGAAGCTACTAAAGTCCTGTCCGAGTCGATCTCGGGTGTATCGTGAAAAGGAGAACAGACTCTGGGACCAACACCATGTCGGCCAGAAAACGTCTCTTGAATCCTGGACGCTGCTGGATATCGATACTAGCCACATAAAGAAACCGTGCATTGTCAAAATATTATCCCAGTTGATAAGTATGATAACAATGTCAAAGGTACATATAAACTTTAATGGAGGGATCATGAGACCATAACAAGTCGGGAGAATTTCAATTGAAAAGTCAATCACAATGGCGTCACGAGTCCAAAAGCGGGACAGGGGTCAAACGACCATGTCACAAGCTCAATAACGGGTATGTCCACCATCGGCATTGAGAACAGCAGTGCATCGACGACGAATAGAGCCTATCAAACGTGCAAGGAAGGCTTGTGGGATGTCATGCCAGATTCTCTCAAGTTCTGTTGCAAGGTCAAGGACGTTATCTGGCAGATGAGGAAGACGGCGTAGACGTCGATCCATCTCGTCCCAAACATGCTCTATCGGGGAGATATCCGGTGAATTTGCAGGTCAAGGCAGTACTGACTGACTGAGTTTGGTTTTACGCCGCTTTAAGCAATATTCAAGCAACATCACGGCGGGGGACACCAGAAATTGGCTTCACACATTGTACCCATGTGGGGATTCGAACCCGGGTCTTCGGCGTGTCAAGGCAGTAAGTCAACGTTGTGGTGTTGCAAGAAATCCATAGCAACACTTGCCGTATGAGGGCGGGCATTGTCCTGTTGGAATGTTAACCCAGGGCCATGACGTTGCAGAGAAGGAATTGCCACAGGTCGAAGAATCTGATCCCTGTAGCCCACACCAGTTAAGTTGCCCTGAACAATCACCAAAGGAGTTCTTTGGCGTGCTGTTATTCAACCCCAAATCATCACGGAACCACCACCAAAGCGATTCCTCTCCAAGACACAGGCCTGTGCATAACGTTCTCCCACGCGTCTATAGGCACGTTGACGTCCATCACTATGGGAAATGTTAAACCTGGACTCATCTGTAAAAACAACATTTCTCCACCAAAACAAGGGTCTGCGGACATGATTTCGGCACCACATTCGGCGAGCTTGTCGATGACGTTGTGTCAGGATAGGCCGTATGGCGGGACGTCGTGGTCTGATCCCGTGATGACGTAAACGTTGACGAACTGTGTTGGGGTGGATACGGCGAAGTCCTGGAATGGTTCGGGCAGTCATCACTGCAGTCTGAAACCTGTGGCGAAGATGGGTCACCCTTATCCATCTGTCCTGTCTTGGCGTTGTTACACGTGGACGTCCAGAATGTGGCCGATCGATGACGTCATTTGTGTTCTGGTAGCGTCTGACCAGTGCAATGGTGTTCCGGTGGCAGTGGAAATGTGCAGCCACTTGTCATTGAGACATTCCCCCACGGACCATCCCAATGGCCTCATTACGTTGTGCAGACGTGAGCCTTGGCATGCTATGCGTTTCAATAGCCGTTTAATTTTTGGCACGATCGCAAGGGCAGGGGTTGAGCTTTCCAAAGTGACAGTATTGTGTGGCATTCATTTGCTCTCTTTCTCTTTCCCGGAATGCACGTGCAACAACGTATTGCACGTCTCAAGGACGAATCCACTGACGTCACGGAACGTGGCACGTGCATGCATGTTGGATACATGTAACTAATCTCTGAGTTTAAATCCTTATGTGTCTACACAGGTTTGATAAATTTAGATTTTAACTTTTTGTATGCACAGTTTCTTTATGTGCCTAGTATATATTCGCCAGAGATCTAGGTAGTGAAACTGAGTTACTGCGTTTTGTAAAATAAGAGGAAAAAAATCAAGATTTTCCTTGATGTAAAATCAGAAGTACTGAAGAAATGTTTTATATATTTATACTTGTTATAAAATAAATAAAATCTGCTTGTTAAAAGTTATTATGTGGTCGTTACCTACAGACGTATTAAGGGTCCATATGTAAGAGCAATCAGTCATGACGTGTTTATTTAAGGCGTATAACGTCATCAAGCAGGCTTGACAGCAAGCAAGGGACCTTTACATGTTTTATTGACCTAAGGAAAGCATTCGATAACGTTGATAGAGACTGCCTGTGGTTTAAACTAAGAAAATTCGGCGTGAAGAGTAGAATCTTCAATACTATCAAAACACTATATGAAAATAATACTTGTACTGTGCGATTGAATGATTTTATGACACTATTTTTCACTGTGAAAGGGGGAGTTAAACAGGGATGTGTATTGTCGCCAACATTATTCTCACTGTATATCAACGACCTAGCAGAGGAGATTCAAGAGAGTGATAATGGTTTGTGGATAGACAATATGTCGATGATATCGATTTGATGGCTCCAACCGAAGCTAAACTGCAACAGATGTTAAATTGAGTGTATCAGTGGTGTTCGAAATGGAGGCCTTCTTATAAAAAAGAAAAAACCCAAAGATAATTCATTTTAGAAATAGAAGAGTCCCTTTATCAAATTTTAACTTTTACTGTGGCGAAGATGAACTGTGCTATGCTGGATCCTACAAGTATTCTCGGAATGTGGTTCGAGGTACATTTAGATATGAAACACAGTATTTTGGAAATATCTAAAAGTGCTAATAGAGCTGTCTCATCTGTGCTCATATCCAAATACCAACAATGCTTACGACCAATTATACACCAAATTATACGAATCAACGGCCAAACCTATTCTCATGTATGGAGCACCTATTTGGGGACTTTCATCACAACGCTTTATTTAAATACAAAACAGATCATGTCGTTTTTTCCTGGGAGTTCAGCGGAATACTTCAAATATTGCCGTGCAATGCGAAATGGGGTGGAAATCATGCTTAACAAAGCAAAGGATATCTGCAGTACGTGCTTATGTTAGACTTAGTAGAGCTGGGGACTCAAGACTACCAAAGCAACTATTTGATTGGTCTAAACGTCGAAATAAGTCATTTGCTTGTTCAGTTGAAAAGATGTGTACACGAACTAATATGTCTAATTTACTATATGCTTCAGGATCAGTTAGTGACGTGATGTATGCTATAAAGACTGACTGACTGACTGAGTTTGGTTTTACGCCGCTTTTAGCAATATTCCAGCAACATCACGGCGGGGGACGCCAGAAATAGGCTTCACACATTGTATCCATATGGGGATTCGAACCCGGGTCTTCGGCGTGACGAGCCAACGCGTACGCTTTAACCATTAGGCTACCAGTAGTGTGCCATGTCACCCTGGCCCCTTTTTCAAGATGGCGGCACATCCGGTCCCCATGGGCGCCGCCATCTTGGATCGGTCACTTCCGTTCAGGGGAGATCACTCGGGTTCCGGTTCCGGTGCTTCCGGTTCCGGTGTGTGCGCACGCATCGCGATGACGTCACGTCCGGTTCCGGTGGTTGCGCGCGCATGACGATGACGTCACCTCCGGGCCAAGATGGCGGACGCGTTTCAAGATGGCGTCCCATCCGGTGGGATCGCGTGAGATCTCGCGGGATCTCGTGGACTCTCGCGGGATCTCGCGAGCGTAGACGCCTTTCAAGATGGCGGAACGGACGAGCGGCGGACGGGACGGGACGGAGAGGGAAGGGAAGGAGAGGGAAGGGAAGGAGAGGGAAGGGAGGAGAGAGGGGTGAGGCGGACGATGGCGTGGCTAGACAAGTGTTAGTGTGTGTGGTTAAAACACATTGGATGTAGCATTCTTCGAGCCAGGTGGGTGGCC